>NC_056747.1:1059931775-1060091775 GCF_019279795.1 Protopterus annectens | reverse complement strand
AATAAGTTCTAGAAGATGGATGATTTCTTTGGAAAGCTAGAACAGATGGATAATGTTCTTTTTTTATGTTCTGTGATTTTCCTTTTTTCCACAAAAGAATCTAGTAAAAGTTCAGTAGAAAGACAAAGGAAAATGTATATGTTTGACTGAATTCTGACCTATATCAGTCATCAAAAGGGACTAACATTGGCCCTGATCCTTGTAACTGACTGTAGGCTGAGCAGAGACACAGAACATACACACAGGTATTGGTACTGGGCATATTTCTGATTCTTCTAAAGTAAAAACAGTTCACTCATGTTTTTTAATTTACAGAACTATCTTTGGAAATACCAGCATTTATTATGACATCAGTACTAACAAAAGTGGATGTCGGATTTTATATCTGGCAGGCACCAGTGCTGGTAGAGACTGTCTGGGTACACAAACAGTTGAGTTTGAGCCCCTATTAATGGAATTAAACAAAAAGAAATGCCAGGCATAACCCAAAGAGGAAATTACACTTCTTTTTATTGGATTTAAACATCTTCTGAATCTGTCTTTCAGCTTTTAAGATTGTGCCTGCTCCAGTAATACTTCTTTGATTTCTTTTTTGTGAATTTAAGGCATCCTGCTGTCACAAATGAGGCCAGTATTCTCTGCCTTCTTTATCTGAGGAGTACATTTTATTCAGGTATCACAGTCCTCATCCTTATGTTCAAGGCCTACATAAACAAGCACAGTGAAAGGGAATTGGCAATCTGCCTAATACTATGGCATTTGCTGACAGATTTTCCCACCACTGGAAGAACTAGCATATAAGAAAAAAAACTTAAAGCATTAATAGAGAAATCTTTTATTCTGCCATAAAATTTTCTTCTAATGAATTACAGACGTGTAACACTCTAATAAGAGAGAAAAAAGTATGCAGAAAAGTGGGATAAATAAAGGCGACATTTGCTTTTCAACTCACACAGATCAGAGAACCACACAGGGCATTAGATAACCAAGTCACATCACCGGTTATGGGCAATTGCATACATAATTACTTGCACATATATTAATGGATTGTGTTTCTATGTCTAAACAAATATGAGGTAAAAAAACAGTAACCAGACAAGTATATATATATATATATATATATAGAGAGAGAGAGAGAGAGTAAAAGAGCAGAGATAAAAGGTGTTCAAGAAAGTTTTAACTGTCTAATGGCAGAGACAGTGGTTTACTGGTAGCATACCTCTCAACCTCTTACCACAAGATATCTGGACAAAGCCTAAAATAATGGGGGGACAAAGACCCAAAAATAGCGACAGATATTAAATATTGCTTATACAAACGTAGAAAATTGCTAGAATAACAGGGTTTATATTAGCATGCATTTTCTGAAGGATATGAAGTGTGAAACCCAAATGTATGCCATCATTTAGTGACTTCAGTCCTTCAATTTTATGAGGAACATACCAAAAATATAAGGTAAATATTCTGATATTCTGCAAACATCTAGGCAGTTAAGGCAAGCTAGTGCAACCTACTCAGTGCATAATCACATGTATAGTTAGAGCTGGGCAGCTAGTGCCCAGCTGGCACAAGACAAAGTGGTGAACAGAATGACCGCTCTGTGGGTACTCAGCTCAGTGGCAACTGTACTTATCATATAAATGGGGAGGAAGTAGCATAGAACAGCAAGAAGGGGTAAATATACCTTAAGCTGAGAAAAGTTGGGGGAAGGAAGGAAGGTAAATTGTTCATGGGCAAAGATATCTTTTTGTAAGACTTACAAAAGAAGGGTATGTGGGGAAAATACTGGAGGATGGCCAGGGATAGAGGGAGAAGGGCAGGTAGCAGGGGCTGACAGGTAAACATAGATCATAGACATAGACAGGTAAAGCCAGTAAACACATAAAAGTTGTAGTAGACAGTAGATGCACAGGCACACACATGTAAAGGGTGGAGACGTAGAAGAGTGGTGATGGTAATAGTTACACTATGGACAATGAACGGGGAATAGGAACACACACAGGCTGGGGAAAAATGGCGTCTGGGCATTAAATCCAGTGATCACTTGTGAAGGTAACCAATGGTATGGGCTGGTTGCTCCTCTGCATGCCAGTCATGCAACTCAGTCAGCAGTGCCAGAAGGCATTTGATACTTCTAATGTGAGTATGCATTCACTGACACACCTCAAGAGCAACTAACCTTTGCAAGTCATGTTGGCACACCAAATGTCTACCTTCAGGGAAGGGTCCTTCCACCCCTTCCAGAGCAACAGACAAAAGGGCAGCAGTCACTCTTCCACATCACCTCCAGCAGAAAAGCCTTCAACCCCCACCCCCCCCCCCTGCTGATAGACAGACCTGGTGGCCCATGGCAACCCAGTACCACACTCAATGCCTGGTAGAGCATGAGGTGGTTTGGGCCACTCTTCCTCCTCTTCTTCCTCCACAACTGGACCTACAGAAGGATGATTGAATGTTAATGAATGATCAAATACATATGTGAGAATAACACTAGTACAGATGTGAAATGAACTGCCACACAATACAGCCACACTTCACTTCCTAGAGAGGGGCTCTTGCTTACTGCAACAGCCAAAATGTTCAGTTGTTGTTTCACTGGCACAGGAAAACAAACTACATTAAGTATACATGTACAACAGTTAAGACAGTACCAAAAATTGCTTACAGTACCTTTCTGGGAAAAGTTAAGATAGCATAACACAACGGTACTGAACAGTTAAGATAGCAGAACACAGTGGTACTGAAAAGATGCTTACAGTATCTTTCTTGCTCCCTCTCCTGAACTTCTGCCTCCTATTGATAAAGCAGTTCAGAGTAGCACAATTTCAGTCACTGTAATAATGCAGGCATTGCTCAAAAGGCTGATGCCAGTGGCATCAGAGAGCGTTCTTTGCAACTTATGCCAGGCATCTACATAACCCAGTAGGCTATCATTACTACTCAGCAGGTGATCCCTGAAATTCCTGTACAGGGAAAACAGGAAATTCCTGCTCTCTCTAGCACACCAAGTAGCCATGGTCACTCAGTCAACTCCACATGAGGAGTAAAAGAGTAACCATATGCGCTTGGATATATGTTCCTGTATTACATGCCTTGCAACATAACACTGCACCATGGTGCTAGGACATGGCTGGGTGCAATGCTGAAGGTATATGCATGCAATATGCATGGGCATACAGGTCACTTGCGTCATGTTCATCATAACATGAACCGCTTGTACTGACACATATAGATAGCACAAAGTACATCAGGAACAATCTTACCATAATGGCACTAGTTGGCTTCATTAGTAATATTTGCAGAACACTGCTTAAACCATATAAGTTCAAAATAGAGGAACTTCAGTAAAACTTTGGTAGATGGTAGATACAACAGCATGAAAATTACAGAACCAACTGATATTGCCAACATCCTGGCAGATAAGTTCAGTGCTAACTTTACCCCATTCTCACCCCCTAAAGGGCCCATAACTATACAGGAAGAATGCAGAGTCCTTGTAATCACAACTACGCAGGTAAAAGCTGCACTCTCTAAAGCCAAAACCACAGCATCCATGGGACCGGACAACATCCCAGGCTGCATTTTACACAAACTTTAGAACGAATTGGCTCCCCACCTAAGCACCATGTTCAGTCATAGTCTCACATCAGGCTTTGTGCCCACTGAATGGCGCACAGCAACAGTTATCCCACTCCACAAAGGGGGAGCCACCATTGATCCTGGGAACTATCACCCTATTAGCCTGATGAGCCTGGTCTGTAAGGCCATGGAATGTATCATCATGGAACTCATAAACAACGACATTGGTAACCTCCAAACTCTGGACCCCACCCAGTTCGGGTTTGTGAAAGGCAGATCATGCCTCCTGAACCTGATCGACTTCTTTGAGGCAGTCACCAAAGCTGTAGATGAGGGTAAGGTGGTGTTCACACAGCCTATCTTGACCTCGCCAAGGCTTTCGACACCATCCCCCATTCTGGAATTATAGCTAAACTCACTAAACAAAGTATAAATCTCTACATCACAAGATGGGTTGCCAATTGGCTCACTGACAGAACCCACACTGTAAAAGTTGCAGACTCCAAATCTGACTTCAAACCAGTGACAAGTGGAGTACCACAGGGTTCTGTCCTGGGATCTCTCCTGTTTGGTATCTACTTCTCTGAAGTACAGGCTAACACAGAAGGCCTTTGGCTAATGAAGTTCACAGATGACTGCAAACTGGGAGCCATAGTTGAGTCCCCAAATGATGTGGACATCCTACAGAAGGGCCTCACTGAGACAGATGCCTGGTGTCAGAGCCATGGCCTCAAGCTCAATGCCAAAATGTGCATTGTCATCCCCTTTGGTAAAAACTCTGTACACATGAACTACTACATAGGTGGCAGCCTACTTAACGCTGAATGTGTGATAAAAGACCTGGGGACCCAGGTGGACAGTAGTCTCTCCTTTGATAATCACATCACCACAGTAGTCAGAAAATCCTTCTACATGGCACACCTCATCACAAAAGGGTTCTCATCTATGAAAAAAGAGGTCATGTTCCCCTCTACTCGACATTCATTAGACCCTTTATAGAGTACAATGCCCCTTTTGGAATGTACCTCACAACACATCTGCAGCAGCTGGAAAGGCCACAGAAGTACCTCACAAAGAGGATTACTGGCCTCAAACAGATGCCCTATACTGACCGTCTCAAAAAACTCCAGCTTTACTAAATAGCATATCGCCTACTCCAACGTGATCTCTGCCTAACATATAAAGCTATGTCAAACCTAGAGCTGTTGGACATGCTGCACCTAAATAAATCCCAATCCCTCTGAGCGACACGCTCTAGGGACCTAAACCTTGTCACCACAATAAACAGGATATGCTAGAGGGATAGATTCCTGTCCCAGAGACTTCCCATACTCTGGAACAAGCTACCCATCTAAGTCAAGCAAAGTTCCTCATTAACACTCTTCAAGAAAAATCTTGATAAGTGGATGGGAAATAGGAACTACACTCCAGAGATCACTTCTGTGGCTCTGCTCGACAGGAGCACAGGAAAATAACTTTCTTGAGTGGCGTAAGCCAGGGAACCTTAGCTGGCTAGGCTTACTTAGGCCCTTGGGCCGATAGCCTATCACTTACCTATGAACCTACCTATGAACCTATGTAAAGCTTCAAAGAGATACAGACACAACGCAAATGATAGTAGACTGGAGCAATCATATAAAATGAAAACGTCTATCTGGCACTTTTAGAGCACAATTCTGACATGGACTTTATATACTTAGTTGGACTTACTCATAATATCTCTTTCCGCTCTTTACCTTACTCTACCTACTTCCCTCCTTCCTTTCCTAATTATGCCTCTACACATTTCTACTCCATCTTCCTTGAAATAATCCTCAGCTACTCCTCCACCTTATAACTCAAATTTTCCCCATAAAATTCCAAAACTTTCTGTTGTTGGAACAGCTCTGTACCCTCTTCATCAAGTTTAAACACATTATCCATTTTTATCTTGGTATTTTTTAATCCACAAGGGATACACTTTGTGCATCTACTGAAAGAAGTGTAGAAACAAAGTCCCCTACTAAAGCAATGGTTTCTTCTGGATTTTGTCATTGGTTTGGCATTCAGCTAGTCTAATGTCAGATTTAATTACTGGTGTAACTATTTGCTGGTGTTTCCATATATATCTAGGAAGCAGAACCGCATATTGATGTCCAAGAGGTAAACAGAGAGCCTTCCAGAAAATTAGCCGTGTGGAAGTAGGAACAATTTTTTACTTATGTGGCATAAACTACAGAGAGGGGAGCAGTGCTGAATTTTCTGAATATAAATGGGGGTAGCACAGAAACAGTTAACCTATTAGTCAGTTGGATCTAAGTCCTAAATAGACAAAGATTCATCTTGTCAGTTTAGACTCACAAATGTTCTGCTAGATAATTCTTGTTTTCCATAGAAAACCACTACCAGAGTGGATTCTATTTGCATTCTGGAAGTGATAACTCCGTGGGAGATCACATCATTTTTCTCCATGGAAAATAAACTACTAACTTAGTATATCTGTGTAGAGATGTGGAAGGTGAAGAATGAAGTAACCCCCACCTAGGGAGTGCACGGCTGCTTTTCCCCTACATAACATGTTTATTTTATCTATTTTTTCATCAGCATAAAACTTCAACAATTTTTGTAGGGCTGGCACCTTTTCAAATGACTAAAGTGGGACATTTGTAGTGGAAAAATGAGATTTTCCGGGACAAATCATAACCACAGATAGTCCAAAGGACAGAATTTCACTTTTTTTCCCAAAACAAAACCTCATTCTTAGACTATTTGATTTTTTTATTCTGTTTCATAAAATATTCAGGTATTTCAGAAATAAAATAATTATTTAATGCAACTATTAAAAGAAACTTATGAAATACTTTATTCCTAAAATCTCAGGACATCATTTGCTATTTTTCATGTTTTTTTTTCATAGCACACATCTGCTCAAATAGCTTCAGTCATTATATACTGATGGACACATAGCAGAGGCTGCAGAAGGATAACAATGTAGAGGAGAACTTCTGCAGATTACTTTTAAAAATCCTTATATCCAAAATCTGCTTCTTAGATCAAGGATATCGATGTAGAACTGTACAGTAACAAAATCAGCCTTTTTGTATTTTGCTACTACTGTTTTCTTTTCCGCCATAATTGTAATTTTTCTACCTCTGTAATATTTGTAGGGGTATAGATGGTAAATATAAATTTTTTTCTTTTTGTCTTCCTGATTAACTTCATTTGTCATATGGATGCATTTTATTTTGTATGACTGCGTTCTCACAGAACAGAGGAAATTAGCAAAAATACAGCTACAGATATGAATCAGATTAACAACAGCAGTCAGAACCATATGTGTTTACTAGAGAAGGAAATAGCTTTTTGTTCCCCAGTCAAGTTAATAGAATTATAATGCAGCAAGTTATTCATTTTTATGTCTACCACTAATTTCCTAAGGGGATAATTCTCAACTGTCCAGATTTTTATCTCATAGTTTTGCTCCATTTCTCTTAAAAGTTGTGTTTTTTCTGGCAAATCACTGACAATTAAAGTCAGTAAATAATTACAGACATTTGAGTTTCAGACATTATATTGTTTAGAAAATGCATGTTATTACAAAACCTGTTATTTTAGCAACTTTCTAAGGTTATAAGGGTAACATCTATAACCTGTTCTTATTTCTGGACCTTTGTCCCCTCCCCCATTATTTTAGGCATTGTCCAGATTTCTTGTGTTAAGAGTTTGAGAGGTATGGCTAAAGGTACAAGGCAAGACGGGCATGAGAACTGCATTAAACTTTATTTTGCCAAAAATGCCAAATGTCATGCATCCTTACCTTTATTTACTTAATTATAAAATTGTTAAGTTAAGCACTAACAAGAAATGACTGCTCCCATAAATATATCATTGTGCCTGCCTCTGCATTAAACAAATGGTTACTGGATGTAGTCTTCTGCTATCAAATTTTAAGCAAACTATGGCCTAAACTCATATGTGTTAACTTTCAGCAGACCAAGGGAAAAATGAGTATCTGCAGGCCTATTTTCTATATTCTTGTGCTCTGACAGAACTGGGATACTATTCTTAGCTGCTTTAACCTTCTTCTAAGCTACATGCTTTGGCAGGTTGAAAACAAGAAAGGAAATTGCTCTGCAGCATTTAATTAATCTGCAGTGCAGCTAAGTACGTACCACTTTGTGTAGTTTATTTTTGGCCACTCTTACAGAAACTGCTAGTTCTGATCTCAGAATGCTCATTACTTTCAGAAAAAAAATAGGTTGATACAAGTAAGAAGTTCACAGTACAGATTATATTCTCTAACCTCTGTATGAGCACTGAATCTTTTTGGATTCCATTTCTGTAGGCCATTATGTCTTTCCTTACAGTAGTGTCTGGACTGCTTTGTCTTTGTAAGCAAGTAACATTACAAAATGGACTGAACACAGGAACTTCTAGCTGAAATCTTGTAAGCCAAACAGTAATATTTAATCCTTCCTAGTTTCCTGTGCAAATTGTAGCAAATTTCTTCCTATTTTTGATCAATGTATTGCTTTACATTTTTTACTTTCTTCCTGTTCCTCATATCTAAATAATTCCTAACCTCTTCTAACCTGTCTCAGAGGGATGTGACTCTCTTACATCCTTCTCCAGCAATCTCTACCGATCATTTTCTACTCGTTTTCTCCCCTTCTGTATGTAAACACCACAAGGTACCATAGAGCATTCCTGAATAGTTAGACTCTTTCAATACATTCCATTTAAGGGTGATATCCCCAAAGAAGTATTTATTTGGACTTGAATCCTAGACCCAGAAAAGACTTCCTGTATGTGAAGGCTTTTCTTCTTCAGTCCAAAGAGACACTTTGCTGGGTAACAGACAAAGACTGCTTAATACTAAAAGTCAGATTTGCCAGCTGAAATATAGTGCTAGTCGTCCTTATTCTACTATATCATGCTGATTTTAAAGCTTTTCTCTTCAGGCCACCATTGAAAAGTTTTTTAAAGTGTTTTTTTTTTTTTTTGAATAAACCCAATAAGACAAACCCAGTAAACAAAAGCAAAGTAAAAATAAATAAAAATTAATTTGTATCTGGATTTTTGTTATGCTTTTTTGTATATATCAGGCTAATTCTTAGCTGAATTTAAGGATTTTCCTTCAACCTTCCCTACAGATGTCTTCTGCAATTATCAGGGAAATGGACCTGCTTGTACATTTTTCATTATTGTTGTCTGTAACAAGGTAAAGGTATTAAATTATATCCAAGTCTCTTGTATTTCATGGGAATCTTCCACTTTACAGTTCAGTTTCCACCTACTCACCAGCATGAACAAGCCTCCTTCAAGCTATTAGCACAGTTATTTGTGTCCAAGAAGTAATCAACAACAGTCTGAAAGTGAAAAACATATGGACCCAAAAATATGATGCAAGAATCTGGACATCTGTGAAATTCTGAACACTTTAGAGCTATGCTGCCCCCCCCCCCCCAAAGTTAAGAGTTCTGGACAAAGATAAAAATAATGGGGGGGGGGGTGGATACAAAGGACCAAATCAGGGGCACATTTTAAATACTGTGCTATTAAACTTAGAAAGTTGCTAGAGTAACAGTTTTTGCATTGACACGCATTTTCTGAGGGATATCAAGACTGAAACTCAAATTTCATGTCATTATTTACTGATTCAAAACACAATGATTTGCCTGAAAAAAACACTCATTTTACAAGGAACAGACCCAAAAATATGAAGCAAAGATCTGGACATCTGTGAAATTCTGGAATTATCTTCCACTACCAACTGTCAATGTAATTCTTGGTTGACAAGTAGCCACTCTTCTCATCTCAAGGCACACATTCAAGAAAAAAAAAAAAGGAAAATTTCCTAAATGGGACAGAATGCCTAAAAAATGCATTGCAAATCCATTTAATCTATACCACCAGTTGCTGTTGTGAAAAAGTGTTTAGATTTCGCATCATTTGAACTAGCATAAACTGTAATCTCTTGATAATTGTTTAAATCGTCTTGTCGATTTATGACTTCTCTAATATCAAATACTTTAGCATCTAGAAGACAAAGGATCATTCTGTGAAAATTATATTACTTGCAAATATAAATATCTGTGCCCCTATACATATTTTTGATAGAATATGTGCAGTCATACATTTTCTAGTTAAACCTTCATAATGTCCTGCCAGCATTATGAAGCAGCATAAACAGCCTGAGTGGCATAACAATTAAAATGTTGAACATTACTATATTTTACCAGTGTTCACATCTATACAATATGGACAATTACAAATAAATATACACCGACTGCAACAGCTGCATACAGATGTGGCATTGTTCTTATTTGATTCTTCTTCTTCTTTTTCTTCTTTCGGCTTTTCCTGGTTAGGGGTCGCCACAACAGATCACCTGTCCGCTCTTGATTGGCAGTGGAGTTTTACAGTGTCGAGTTGCCAGCCCGGTGCCCAACCTTCCACAGAAGGCACACACACGCACACACTCACACCTAGGGCCAATGTAGAGTGTCCAATCCACCTACAGCATGTCTTTGGGATGTGGGAGGAAACCCACGCAACCACAGGGAGGACATGCAGACTCCGCACAGAAGGCACCCCAGCTGAGGATCGAACCAGAGAACCTCTTGCTATGATTGATAAACCATTCAAAACATTGTTACCATCATTCTGTGATATACTTTATCAGCTTAACACTCATACTATAAAATTATTTATCTTTATTGTTTGTGAAATAGTACTTGGGATCAACAGTTCAGAGTAATGGTGAGTGTGGAAGAGAGGTGAAGAAGGGAGTACAGGCGGGGTGGAATGGGTGGTGCAGAGTGTCAGGAGTGATTTGTGACCGACAGGTACCAGTAAGAGTGAAAGGGAAGATCTACAAGAGGGTAGTGAGACCAGCTGTGTTATACGGGTTGGAGACAGTGGCATTGACAAAAAGGCAGGAGTAAGAGCTGGACGTGGCAGAGTTAAAGATGTTAAGATTTGCACTGGGTGTGACGAGGATGGACAGGATTAAGAATCAGCATATTAGAGGGTCAGCTCAGGTTGGAAGGTTTAGAAACAAAGCCAGAGAGGTGAGATTGTGTTGGTTTGGACATGTGCTGAGGAGGGATGCTGGGTATATTGGGAAAAAGATGCTAAGGATGAAGCTACCAGGTAACAGGAAAAGAGGGAGGCCTAAGATAAGGTTTATGGATGTGGTGAGAGAGGACATGCAGGTGGTTGATGTGACAGAGCAAGATGCAGAGGACAGGAAGAAATGGAAACAGATGATCCATTATGATGAACCCTAATGGGAATAGCCGAAAGAGAAGAAGAAGTTTGTGAATTAATGAATCTGCACCCTCCCCCCACCACAATGAACTCCTCAACCTACTTCTAAAGGACCATCCTGTCCACATAAATAATACTTTTAATAGATCTTACATTAGCACAGTATGTAAGACACATCCTTACATGACTGTCAATGTCCAAACCAAAGAATTATTCACATCTTCCAAAATCATACTTTCAGTTGGTTTATACTGTCCCGCCTTCCTAATTTGTGAGAGTACTGACTGGTTAAGCCCATCGTCAGTCATTTTTTATAACAGAAGGGTTTTCATATTTCTCAAGGTTTTAAAAACAAAGTTAAAATCAATGTGTGTACCTTCAGCCTGACAGCTCTCATCTGTAATATTTATTTATTTATTTATTTATTTATTTATTTATTGGGATTTCATAGGATCATAATATTGCATTTGATTAGCAGCAGAGTCCTACTGGTAGGAGCCCATTTTAAGTAGAGGCTGAGGGAGAAAAGCTGCAAAGTATTACAAAACATTTTAAGAACAATAAAAATAATGCAAAAAACAAATTCTGATTAAATAATTATACCAAATTAGGCATAATAGGAAAACATTGGTTAAGAACAAATACAAGTTATATGGCAATGATTTAATAGAGAAATTGTACCCAGTTTATAGGGGAAATTAAAGGTACGTTAATATGATACAAACAGGAATTTTTAGATGAAGTGAGAAAAAAGCAGCCTTCTGGTACATATAGAGAGAAAACCAGGGAAGAAAAATTGATAGAAGTAAGGAATTGAGTGAAGAAGAGAGAGTAAAGAGGTGTAAGGTATGATGAGATATTTGTTCATATTTAGCAATATAATGTATCCTGGTTTTGAGCAAGAAGAGAGCCAGCTTTTGACTTGGAAGTCTTTCAGAATGGTTTTGAAGGATGGAAGGGAGGATATTGACCTGATGGATACAATTAAGTAGCTCCAGCCCTTAGCAACATGGTCTTAGTACAGACAGTGACCAGTAGATTTCATAGGTCTGTGGACAGACAGGAGTTTTTGGTCACTGGATTTTGTAAAAGAACTGATTGCAGGTAATAATAATTTGTTTCAGATCAACACATACACACATACATATATATATATATATATATATATATATATATATATATATATATATATATAATATATGCATGTTACTTGACATCTGTTTAACTGATTGTATTTGGTTGACATAAGCGGCGGTCAACAGTGTGTGAGATCAACAGTCCCTAGGTAGAGGAATATTTCCTTTCCCCATGGATTTTTGTGATCTCAAAGTTAGTGTATATATAATTAGCAGGGGGTGTGAGAGGTGCAGGGGGCTTGCCCTCCTGCAATAAACAAATATTTTCTTTGTTTTTGTTTTAGGAATGTGCCGATGGTCTTTTTGACATATGCATGGTAGTGTGTCAACATCTGGTTCATAGGTTCATAGGCTGGTACTAGACTATCGGCCCTACAAGCCTAGCCATAACAATTCCCTGGCTATTTCTTCCCACAGTATTTACTTCCCTTTTGTGGTTGATGTTTCCAAGATCAACATAAGAGCTACTTGACTAAAGTAAATAGACTTATATGTTGTTGTTGTGTCTTTCGGCTTTTCCCAGTTAGAGGTCGCCTCAGCGGAACTCCGGTCCGCTAATGATTGGCAGTTGATTTTTACATGCTGAGTTGCCAGCCCTAACGCACAACCTTCAACGAAGGTACGCCCATTCACACATGTCTCCACACAGAAGACGCTCTAACTGAGAGTCAAACCGGTCAGCGTCTTACTGTGAGGCGACAACGCTACCACAGCACCACCACCGTGGTTTTATATATATGTATATGTATGTGTGTGTGTGTGTGTGTGTATATATATATATATATATATATATATATATATATATATATATATATATATATATATATATATGTATTTATGTATATGTGTGTGTGTGTGTGTGTATATACATATATATATATAAATGTGTGTGTGTGTGTGTGTGTGTGTGTGTGTGCATGACCCTGATCAGAACAAGTTTCTGAAATGCTTTACCAGTGGTCAATAGCAAACTGATAGGTCTGTGGCAATGTATAATTTGAAATGAACCTTTGCATTTAAAATTTCGACTCATCTAGAATATTGGCTTTATTGAATCTTTGCATAAACAATAATCTACAAGTGGTTATTTTAAAATTTGTACAGTTTTGTTTAAAATGCCATCTTTAGCCATATTTTTAAGTACAGATTTCACAGTGTTTTGATGTTAGGATTTTCTTCAAATGTTACTGAGCTTAATCTACCAATACAATCTGGACTGATAGATCACAAATAAATTAGTAACTTTTCTATTATCATTAACTACTTTACCTTCTATGACAAACTTGCCTGTCTGTGTTGTTTTCTTCTAGCACTTACATTATTTTAAAATGCCTTCATGTTGTCCTTCATATATAACAATTTTTCATATATTGTATCTTTTTTGACATTTAGTTTGATAAGGTTATTTAACCTATTTATTTATTTATTTTTATGACTATTTCCCCATTTTTCTATATTTTAAATAACTGGTTTCTCATACTTATCAAGTCTCCTTATAGCTTTAGTTAATCTCTGTATGGACAACTGATGTTTCATGGTAACAGTAGCAATTGTTTTTACTTGTGACCTTTGAAAATATTTTAAAAAGCACTCACATGTAGTAATTATCCTTGTTCTCAAAGATTCTGTCCCAGAAAATATTATCAAGAAGCTTAATGCTGTTTTCATAATTTATCACTTATCTATACTTCTGCATTTGCTCTTCAGTTCATGTTGCATTGTGATCTATTGTCTCCTTTTCCACGATTAAGGAATGGTTACAATGTCCCATTAGTGGAAGAATAAAGAAGACTCCTTAATGCTATCAATGATACATACACTATGAAAAATATTATTCATTTTGGTCATTGTTTGAATGATATGTCTATATTTTATTTCAAGAATTTAATTTAATGAAAGTCAGTACTTATAGTACTAATACTGTTCTGTTTTGTTTGATATCAATCCAATTCACCTATTAAGATGCCAGAAAAACTCTTTACAGGTTAAATGAAATGTAATTCAAAACGCTTCACAACAAGAGCTTAAGGAAAAACACACAAACTGCCAGCACTTCACCAGTATCTTTCTTTATTCCAGCGATCTGGTACCTTGGCAATTCGCCTTCAAGGATCACAATTAATTGAATGTGAGCATGATACTTATATACTCACTTTAACAATTAACATCTTAATTAACTTATTAAACAATCAAATATATAAAACATCAATTTCCAAAATTTTAAAGTGACCATAAATTTAGAATAAATGAATAAATATTCTCAAATATAAAGTAAAATAATTAATTAATTAATTACCTAATTCCTGATTCATACCATTAGGCTTTAAAGTATGAAACTTAAAAATCATTCTAGTTTCTAACTCCAATAATTTCACTACAATGTCATCCCCTCTTTGAAGGAAGGGCTTTCCCAGTATGCTAAATATTAAACTGCTAGAAGAACTATTATGTGTCTCATGAAAATGTTTAGCGACAGGGCTAGTCAAATTTTGACTTCTAATATCTTTTAAATGCTCCAAAATACGGATTCTTACCATGTGTTTTGTCTGTCCTATGTACCACATATTTTTACATGAACAACCCAATATATAAACCACCCCTGTGGATTTACAATTAAAATGGTGTTTAGGAACAAAATTTATATCATTAATAACACTCAGGTTCCTGACCTTATCACAAATATTACAGGAACCGCAGGGAAAAGTGCCTGATCTTGAAACTATGATGTTATCTTTCCTTCCGACTAAATTATTATTTAACAATTCCTTAAGATTTTTACTTCTCTTATAGGAAAATATAATATGTTTAGGGTATAGATGACCAATAGACTCATCATCACCGACAATATACCAGTATTTTCTAATTAATGAAACCAGTTTCTCAGAAAAAACAGAGAACTTGGTTACATAAAAAAGCTTCTCATCATCTTTATTATGTTCCGTAGTGAAAACTTCATATCTTGATTCAAAATTTCCAACAGATGTACAATTTCCATTTACATTTTTACCATCTACATTTTTACCATCTACATTTTTACCAAATAATTTGCCCCTGCATGCTAGTAAATGTGTTTTATTATAACCCCGTTCACTTAACCTCAACATAACTTTATTCAATTCACTAATTTTATCATTTTCATTACTGGTATGATCGAAAATTCTCTTAAATTCACCAGAAGGTAATGCCTTTAATAGATGACCAGGGTGCATGCTGGTCTCATGCAAAAACATATTAACTGAAGTAGATTTCCTAAAGGGCCTAAACCCTATATGTTCCCCATCTTCAAATAGTGTTAAATCTAAAAAGTTAATCTGTTTTCTACTTAACTCATAAGAAAAAGAGAGATTGCGTTCATTATTATTTAGAACCTCAAAAAATTAAAAAAAAGTCTTTACAGGTTAAATGAAATGTAATATCTTCTGTAATGTCAATGCCTTTGCCTTGGGGAGATAATAAATTCCTATCATAACCACCTACTGATGCATATAATTACACTCATTCTAACACAATCTATACTATTGTTAATTGTGCCAGAAGAGTAAACTCAATAACTTCAATACAGTCTTTACATAACACCATTACCATCTGCACCAATATTAATATGTTTACTTCAGTCATGAAAGTAAGTGTTGTACCATTCAAATATTGGTTTCCCTTCATCAACACTTAATTATCTGTAGGTTTCATTCATTTTAACAGTTCCTCTACAAACATTACCATTTTGCTGAAGTGACAAACATCAGCCTGCTACAGGTTCAACTTCCTCTTCACTACATTGGACTGGTTGGGGGTACTTCCTGTGGGAAATCTGTATATTTGTCTATATAAGAAAATCTCGTCCCATTTTTATTTTTCTATATTTAGAAAGATGGTCAACATCACCAGCTAATGTTTATGGATTATGCTCTGAAATTGGGAGGAAAATAGGTTTTCACCCCCCCCCCAAAGTAAATCATTTAAAATGTATGTGTCATAATTTCAATGAACTAATTTGCAAAATATAACAATAAATTAGACTGGATCCTTTTCTGCTCATGAAATTCATTAACTCCATAGCACCAGTGGCTGCTGTGAAAAAGTCTTCAAAATGTATATCATTTGAGCCAGCATAAACTGTAATGTCTCGGTGATTGTTTAGATTAAATAGTCTAGCTATGATTTTTCTGATGTCAAACACATTAGCATCTATAAGACAAAGGATCACTATGTAAAAATTGTATTTCCTACAAATATAAATATTTATGCCCCTTATGTTTGAGTCATCTATTGCTAAAGTATCATCCAAACAAGATGAACCTTTACCATTTGTTTGCCAAGATGGCTAAGGCAACAAAAAAGATATCATGTACCTCCTTATTGCCCTAAAACATAAAGCTGAATGCCTGTCTGAAACTCTAGTTATTTTATCCCTTTTCCTAATGGTTATGTCTCATGGAATTATTGTCTTTAAGCTTAATGTTTTTGTTATTCTTTAAGTTGCCCTGTAGCACATGACCTTGGTTTGTATCCCCAATAGACTTCACCATACCCATACTTACACCCTGATTATTAGAAGAAATAGAGTATCCATTCTTTGAATTGATAAGTACCACTTTTCCTCTATCTCTTCTTATATACTAAACTATTACTGGTCTCCCAGTTTCATAGGTTGTTTATTTGCTTTGTATTCTATTCTTACACTGTAGAACATTGTTGCTTAGTATTTGTATATAGTATTTTTCAACTAATTTATTTTACTATATATGATAGTCTATTTCTAACATTATACCTGTACTTGCTGATAACCACAGTGAAGTGTATCAACTTTGTATATAATGTTTATTGCAATTTACTTAACTGGAGCTTTTCTCCTTGGGGCTCCACTGAAAAGGAGCTTTCTGCCCAGTCAGACTAATCCAGTCAACAAATGTGAAAATAAATAAAATAAAGAAATGTTCCTCCTAGCATTTTTTGTCAGAATTGTTTCTTTCTGGAACCTTTCCTCTTCCTTTTCTTACTTCCAGTTCCTCCTTGTAAAGAGTTAACCCAACCTCATCATTGCGTATATTAATATTTCCCACCACACTGCAATTCTGTCATATAACAATTACCAATCATTTCATTGATGTGATGTTAACCTATATTGTGAATGGATGGTGATGGTTGTTCATCAGAGGTTTTGGGGTTTTTTTTTTTGCTTCTTCTTCATGGGATGAGTTGTGCTTTCTTTTATTTGATTTATTGATTACTTTATAAAAATAATTGTGCATTTTATTAAGCAATTTTGGCATATTTTTGCTTGTTTTTTTTATCATTTCAGTTGCTTTATTGATTTTTTATTTTTATTTTATTTACTTATTTATTTTTTGTCATGTTGCATATACCAATGGGACTGCAGTGACAAGGCTTTCTACGGTTTAATGGTCTATTGCCAAGTAGCAAACTATGAACATTGTTTCAGATTGACTTTGTTCTGTTTATATGTGAGAGTTATTATGTTAACTACATAATTATGTTCCTCTAGTATATTGTCATCACATCCTTTCCATTTATCTGCTATTTTATTTTGTCTGTTATTACATTTTTTTTGTAGCAGACCCAGATTTACTGTGCTTAGCTTTTCACTTTGGGGCTGTAATACTCCCATCCAGGGAGGAGAAACACATTCTCAACACCCTTCCCAGCTGACTCAGAACCAGTTCTTCTCTGGATAGTGACCTGACTGCCCTCTGAATATTTCTGGACCACACTGTCCACCTTAATAACAAACATGCTGGAGAGGATCTGCCCTTTTGATTGCTTACTTTTGGTTTTGGTTGTTTGTTAATGATTCACTTTAATTTTTGTATAATGACTAGATTAAAAGCTTTACCATGTGGACAATAGATCTCAGTGTTTTATTTAATGCATTATGCCAAATGATTGTATTTCTTTTGTTGTGGCATTTCATGCATGTTTACTTTAAATGCCTTTGTTTTGATGACAACATACTTCACAATATATTATACTTTATACACCATTGTACTGCAATCACATTGTTTATATTGAACTTTATACACCATTGTACGACAATCACTTATTCTTTGCAAAGAGCTTAGGACTAAATACTGTTATAAACTGAAAAACTGACAGCTGAAAAACACTATACATAAAATGACTCTCCAGTGGGAGTACAAAATTTAGTATTGTCACACATGACACTTTGAAAATGAATTTGTGTAAATCACTGCATACCTATAAAGTATCTTTGCTGAAGGTGGTTTAAGACCTCTCCTGCATATCTGTCTTAACTTTGAGATTGCTGTACCTTGAAAATGTAGGGAATACTTTGAGGTACCACAGTCTTGCAATTACTAAATATTCCGCCTAAACGCACTTAAACATGCACTCTTCCTAGGATCACAATTACACTCTTCAGGCTTTCAACAGGCACCTTAGTAATACTGTTAATAATAGAAGGTGTTATTATAACTTAAAAAATTAACAGGCAAAAAAATTAATCCACTTGATTTAAGTTCTTCAAACAAAAATCATGATTAAATTTCCTTTATTACCTGCTTTGCTGATTCCACAACAAAATGAACAAATTCCTTCTTAAGGTTATGTATTTATATTTTTTTGACATAAAGGTCTAAGGTTATGAACTAATAATGTTTCATCCCTGGGTTTGATTCCTTGCATTTAAGAATATGGAATTTACTGAAACAATAGTGAGGGGCATAACAGTCAACAAAATATGATGCATGCATTATCTGTGGCTTGTTTTTACATATTGGCATAATATTACTGCAGGAAGTACTGCTCAGTTGCAATGTACTGCCTATAAGGATAATTTAAATGTCTAATAGCATTCTATGGTCATACTTATCACTGCTTTTGTGTAATGTAACTCATGTGCTTCCTCATATGGCTTGACATAAATACATGTAAGAGTGATTTAGATCAACAATGGACTACTGTACACTTACAATATAACTTTGCAGAGTTACACCATATTAGAATGAAATAATTTAAAATGTGTAAGAATTAGTAGGATACGGATACTGAAATGCAAAACACTCAAAAACATTTAAGTTCTTTCTTACTGTCTATATTATAGCACATTGCTTATAAATACATGATCTGATAGCACAAAAACACTAGATAAAGACAGGGAAATCAATATTAACATTTACCAAGTTGCTGGTATTGTCAGCATTTACTCTATTAAACAGTGGATTAGCCTTACGTTTGGCAAAACTTATAAAGTCTCTCACGATTAGTGAGGCAGAAACTCAGCAAATTAGAAAGGGACAGAAACGATTTTAAGGTGGGCCATGTGTTTGTTTGGCCAAGATATGTTGAAGGGAACTCTGAATGTGATGATACTACCTTACATAAAGAGCAACTGAGAGGAGAAGGAAGAGCACATGACGTAGCTACAGGGACGAGACCGAAAATTAAAAAAACAGTTTGAGGCGGACCAACATATAACTCATGCTACTCAATCGAGTGAAGGCACTTCTAAACAAGTGAATACTGATAACAACCAGGTCACAGACAAGCCTATGAGTACTTCTGGTAAGCAACACATTCAAAGTCTACCAGAAAGTAATTTTTTAATAGAAACACCAGAATTGCCAATTTTACCGATCAAGTTAGCATTGGGGAGATTAGGTCACGAGAGAGGGAGATCACAGAGCAGGGGCCGAGTGAAGAGGAAAGGTTTCCAGGATCAATCAGAAACCCGCAATGCGAAGCGCCAATGGCAGAACTAATGGAAGCGGATACATTGGCATGGAACATTTCATCCAGAATATTGACAGTTCATGAAAAGGAACTTTTGGGGAAGGGTTTATCTTTTATTCCCACCAAGAGGACAGAGGTGACTAACAATATTTTGGACATTAAGAAATTTACAAGAAATATAGAACTGAAATTGTTGTTTGGTAATGAAAGTGTGCATGACAAATCTGTTTTGAAAAAAACTAGTACATATATTCCTCCAAATAACCTTGCTGTAGAAGTTTTCAACAGGTTATGTGAGCATGAACTATATGAAACATTATATGTGAATAAGAGTAAAAGTAAGAGATATAATTTGTCTAGAGAGGAAAATAAGGCATTACAATTGTTAAAGAATGATACATCTATAGTGATAAGAGTAGCTGACAAAGGAGGCCCTACTGTTATAATAGACAGACTATATTATGACTCACAGATGTTGAGTTTATCACAAAATGAAAATGTTTATGAACTTGTTATTGCTGTTGAAGTAGAAAATGTTAAGCATGGATTTCAAACACTTTTATATGATTGTTTATTAGAGCAACAAATTACCAAAGAACAATATGACTATTTTTTGGTAGAGAAGCCATTAATTCCTATAATACAAGGTACTCCGAAAATCCACAAGGATCCAATACATCCCCCCTAAGGCCCATTGTCTCAGGGAGGGGATGGATAATGGAACCCATATCAATTTATATAGAGAAAATGTTAAGGCCTATAGTTAATAAAAATGAAGTGATTTTAACAGATACCAAGCAATTCTTAACTGAGTTATTTAGATACACTGAAGTTTTTTCAAGGACCAGTGAAACACTGTTAATGGTAACATTGGATGTCAACTCCCTATTCACCTTTATCCCTAATGACATAGGTGTAGAGATGTTACGTGAATACTTAACATTAGAAGGAACATACACAGCTAGTAGAGTAGAACTTATATGTTTATTAATGGAACAAGTACTAGAGAACAACATCATGATATTCAGCAGTAAGACCTATAGACAAAAAGAAGGTGTAGCCATGGGCACTTCAAGTGCAAATAGTTATGCAAATATAGTAATGGCTAACTGGGAAAGGAAGTGGATAGTATTTGAGAAGTGGCAACAAGTTAAATTCTATAGACGCTTTATAGATTACCTCTTTTTGTTATGGCAGGGTACAGAGCCAGAGTTAATGTGTTTTCACAAGAGCTTGAATGAGAGCACTACCTTTTTAAAATTTGAGGTGAGTTATTCAGAAAGTAATATCATCTTCCTTGATGTAATGGTGAACAGGGACCCACAAGGGAGTTTCTCAACCCAAGTATATAGAAAGGAGTGCTACAAGAATACATATATACATAGAGGGAGTATGCACCCCCAACATATTTTAAAAATGTTATGAAGGAGCAAGCATTAGAATTTCAAGATTAACAGCAGAAGAGACAACATTTGAAAATGAGATAGAAGATTTGAGTGGGGAATTCTTAAAAAGAGGTTATAATCACAATGAAATAAAAGAAGTAATGGCAGAAGTTAAGACTTTGATGCCCACAAAGGGAAAACCTTATTTCTCACAAGGAGAGAGTCAGATGATGAGAAAACAGATATATCCCACTCAGATAAAGTTAAAATAGCCATGGATTATATGTCTGATGTTAGGATTATGAAAGATATTGTGAGGAAACTTTGGCCTGTACTTACAAGTGACCCGCATATAAGAGAGTTGGTTGGAGAAGAGCCAGTATTTTGCTATAGAAATAAGAAGTCACTAAAAAGACACCTTTGTTATGCTAGTACAGAGAAGAAAGCAAAAGAAAAATAAGAACATGCAGGAACAATACCATGTGGTAAGTGTAACCAATGTAAATGGATAGATCATAGTAATAAATGTGAACATCCTGATACAGGAATAGAGTTTACATTTAAAGTTACGGCCACTTCCAGTACTCAAAATATAGTATATTTAGCTATTTGTAACGTGTGTTCATCTTACTATATAGGTAAGACGAATAGGGAATTTAAAACAAGGATAAGAGAGCATTTACTAAGCATCAGGAACTTAGATAAAACTAATGCTTTGGCCAAACATGTATTGAAAATGGGTTCCACACATAATTTTGGATTTATGGCCATAGAAGTAGTTAGCGAAAATGATAAAGGGGCAGATATAGTTAACAAAACAGGAACGTTAGAAGTAAGGAGGATAGTCAGGTTAAGAGGCAACAGAGGTAACGGACTAAATGACAGGATACCATTAAAACCAATACTAAAGAACAGGTCTTTACGTTAATGAGACCCAGTAAGAATAGGAATTATGTTGGTAGTAGTATTAACCATGTATGTTAAATCAAAGTTATGGAGTTCATAACAGAATGGTGCATATTTAGGATGAAATTGAAGTATGACATGGGAAACAGTTAAAGGATTCATTTTATTATTTTTATGTATGTATTTTATTAATTTTATGTATGTATTTTATATGTTTTATATACTTGTATATGTGTTTTTTATATTAGTAATGTTTGAATAGAAACAATGCAAGTGATTCAAGTTGAGATGAATATCTCTTTAAAATGAATGGGTAATTATTATTTAATTGGTATTACCAATTTAACTTGCCTTATAATTAAGTGGATAGCAATGCTATTGTAATGGTCTGATGAATTATTTGGTATAGCGAGTCTCTGCTTGGTATATGTTCCCAGGATTTTCGTGTGCAAATATCTTAAACTGTCTATGGGTGTGGCAAACATTCTTCATCATATACATTTATGTACATATCTGTAATTTTATCATATAGCACTCCAGATCTCAAAATAATCTGTGTAATTTTGTGTGACTTCAATATCAGCTGAGGCCCAACTACAATGTTTCCAATGCTTGGTATTGTTAGCACAAACTGTTACAGGACCTGCTTGACCTAATCATTTTTCCAAGCATGCTGTTTTAAACTGGGCACAGACAAACAAGTGAGAGAAACTGTCCACTCTGAAAGTGGAACTCCTCCACTATGAGTAACCACTAAATAGTAACCACTGAGTTTTCAGCTAATGAGCCTATCACACAGGCTCCATCTTCAAAAATTAGACGATTACACTCCAAAAAAATAGTGGAACTGTTCCATATAGGTGACTATATAAGAAGTTGTGTTACATTTGAAACAAATTGAAAAATTACGCATAATGAAGATTCTGTAACCTCTTCAGGACACAATATACTTGCATAGCAGGTTGGGAATCTAACCAGAGGCATAGCTGTCCAATAAACTTAAGAAGGCCTTAAATTCATAAAAAAAAAAGCATGTCATCACAGTGTTTCACAATCCAATTGACTGGAACTACAACTACACATGCAGAAATAACGGAGCAGCTGAATTCAGCTGCAAAATCAGATATTATGAAGTATAAGCAAGTTATGAAGCCCCTATTTTTAATGGCAGCAGATCTGCAGCCCATTTGAATGGTGTACGTCTGTGTCAAAACTTCAGCTAAGCAGGTAACAACTCATGAGCAAGTAGGGTAATCATTTACTATGCTTTTTGTCAACCAGTCACAGTGCAGCACTAAGCAGTCTGATGACCTGCTCCAGCAGCCATTTAGAAAGATATCGGATACCTTCTTTGATTTCTGTTTTTCCACATTTATAATTCACAAGTCAACCGCTATCTCAAGTCAGTAATCAACCATGGCCAATCCTTTTTCCAAAAGATTGTATTTTACTGATTTTCAGTATAAAAAGACTATAGACTGTATCTGTTTTGCTTTACCCTACCTAGTGAAAAAGGACCTACTTTAAAAGTTCACCAACTGTTTATTAACCTTTGTCAATCTTGTACTGATGGCATTTCCAAAATTTTTTCAGGCATGCAATACTTTTATTAGCATCCATTGAAAACATATACTAAATATATTACTTTCAGTTGACATGTCCTAAACCTTTAGAAGTCCCTCATCTGTAATTCTACTCTAAACATTGGATCAAAAGACAAATGAAGGTGTACTGTTTTATTATATTGCATGCTGATCTGTCCAAGCTCCAAGAAAATGGTGGTAGCCTTATAGCTGAAATCTTACTTACAGCTGCATAAGCATTTAGTTGTGCAGCATGGGTTCTGTAAGGGATACATCACCAGTGCAATGCTAATGTCTCTTCCAAAGCACATATCCAGAGCTATGGACAGTGATCAGGTTGTCAGGTTACTATCTGCTGACCCAGCCAAGACAAGAAATGGAATTTCACATAGTGGTCTGATTTAGCAACTGAGTTGCCATTAATTGGCAAATACTTCTCTAGAAAGCTACTTCTGCAGAAGAACTTTCTTCATCAAAATAGCTCATTTTAAGTCTAATAAGCTCCATCCTCCTTGAGAGTGGGCATAACTCATAGTCAGTACTAGAGTGATTAGTTTTTAACTACAATTAAAACTACAACATTCCACTTCAAAATGTAAACATATGCTACTGGATGCAAATGACAAGGCCATCTCCTGTACTGATAAATCTGCTACAACTGTCATTTCCTTCACACAAGATGTTGGCTCTCAACTCATGATCTCCCCGTTAGCTGACAGAAAACAAGATTGATGATGTTTGGAACTTATAATCAGCTAGTATACGTCCCAACTAATTGAGTCATCACTGCTCCAAAGAGAACAAGCAAATCTATGCAGTCATTTAAAAAAAAAACTCAGTGTCTCCCATGATTAGTCTCACACATTTAGAGGTCATAATGTCTGAAACAAGGCCTGTATTTGAAAAATGTGAGTTCTTCAAGCTTCTCTTAAATATGCCCTTCCACTTATTTCATCTGCAACTAAACAAAATTTGAAAATTGCTGCAGAGTATACAAACAGGCTATGCAGGATCATGGATTCCTCCTCAAGGACAAAACATTACTACTTTTCCTTGATAAAAGCAAAATGACTTCCAGTACCCAGAACTAAACTGCTACAAGCCTTTCTTGACTTAAAAGATACTTTTTTCTGGGCTAATTTCTTTGCCCTTAGTGAAGATAAATTTAAGAAACCATCTGCATGTACCTGATGACAGTGACTCTATTTGTTCTGTAACCAGTGGAAGGTTAATTATGGCATGGACATCATCCAGGAAATCATCAGGAGATTTCATCTACATGTCTACCTTTCTGTCTCTCTGCCTATGGCCATGCCAATGGGTTCGTGTGCAATGGGCCTTAGTGATTGCAATGTCACCAACTTCATAACACTTCTGAAGCCGTAACACTTTCAAGCAAGTACCTTTCTGTGATCTCTGGTCTCCAATGGGGATTCTAGCATGGAACACCCCAGGCATGAGTGCCTCATCCTTCCTCCTAAGAAGGGTGAGCAAGCAATGCCTCATCATTCCTTTTCATCCCTTGCCAGCTTCTCCAGTGTCTGTGCCACTGATCAAACCAGGGACATCTATGTTGCAGAGAGTCGCCAGCTGTCACTCTTTACATAGGACTGTCCCCGCAGTGGTGTCCTGCAAAAAAACATGGAGTAACTGCAAAGATCCGGAGATTTCAGCATAAAAAACTTTCTGACATTACTATAAATGTTGCATAAAACAGGTAATATGTATCTGAAGCATCTTAGTAGGTGATGAAATAATAATAATAATAATAATAATAATAATAATAATAATAATAATAATAATAATAACAATACCCATTTGTTTACCAGGTTGGTCACGGGACACACAGTACTTTTTCAGGAGTGTCCCAGGAGCATGTCTGCTTAAGTCACTTGCTCAAAGACGCACAGTAGGCAAATGATAGATAAGAGAAGCAAGCCTGAACTGCAAGAGCTGCAGCTCACTGCCTTAACCACCTGTGCCAAATGCCAGGCAATACCGACACTTTAAACTCTACAAAAGTCAGGCAATACCGACACTTTAAACTCTACAAAAGTCAGGCAATACCGACACTTTAAACTCTACAAAAGTCAGGCAATACCGACACTTTAAACTCTACAAAAGTCAGGCAATACCGACACTTTAAACTCTACAAAAGTCAGGCAATACCGACACTTTAAACTCTACAAAAGTCAGGCAATACAGACACTTTAAACTCTACAAAAGTCAGGCAATACCGACACTTTAAACTCTACAAAAGTCAGGCAATACAGACACTTTAAACTCTACAAAAGTCAGGCAATACAGACACTTTAAACTCTACAAAAGTCAGGCAATACCGACACTTTAAACTCTACAAAAGTCAGGCAATACCGACACTTTAAACTCTACAAAAGTCAGGCAATACCGACACTTTAAACTCTACAAAAGTCAGGCAATACCGACACTTTAAACTCTACAAAAGTCAGGCAATACCGACACTTTAAACTCTACAAAAGTCAGGCAATACCGACACTTTAAACTCTACAAAAGTCAGGCAATACCGACACTTTAAACTCTACAAAAGTCAGGCAATACCGACACTTTAAACTCTACAAAAGTCAGGCAATACCGACACTTTAAACTCTACAAAAGTCAGCTTGTATTTTGGCAAAAATCTGAAGTCTTGTCCTTAATACTGGTGCTGTGTATTACTTTTCCCACAAAAATCTCCCGTTTCTGGACAAAATATCTCACTCTGGGAATCTAAAATGGTTGAAAGACAAACCAAAGTACTTGCTGTAACAACTGGAAAGTTATGTAACTCAAAAAAAAAAAGGAAATCCAATGTCAAGATACTGTTTTATTCACAAACAAGCAAAGCTTTCGGGTCCACACCCTTCTTCAATACTAAAACACATTAAGATCAAACATTAAGAGTTTAAATAGGAGCACAAATCATCACATGGCTACAGCCAACCAACTATGTGACAGAGACAATAATTATTTAAAAAGGTACATACCTATAAAACATAAGCTATATATATATATATATATATATATATATATATATATATATATATATAAAACATATAACATGAGCAAATCTTTTTAAAAATATGATATAAGAAGGTGTTCAGAGTTTACACTGCTGTAATCTGGCCAAAATAAGTTTCAGGGTCACCACAGTGTTAAGGCCAGGTGGGACATCTGCTATCACCCGTAATATCCACTCATATTATTTTGTTTCCAATACATTGTTTATATCACCTCCCCTTTTAGAGTTATACAATACATCTATCACTCTAAACTTAAATTTATGTGTACTGTCCGTGCTCAAGATGTGTTTACTTAGTGCATTCTTTTCATTTTTCCTGCGTATGTCCGACTTATGTTCTATGATACATTCCTTTAATTTTCTTGTGGTTTTACCCACATAGAATGAGGGACATATCATGCAGGTTGCCTTGTAAACTACATTCACAGGGTCTATATTAGACCAGCGAATGCTTAAAAAAGTGAACGCTGATTGATCGACCTTATGTAAGCGAAAGCTTACAATCTCGAACTGTCAGATCAGCGATTTTTTCCCTAGGGAAAAAATTGCTGATCCAAAACACATACACACAACACAAGCACACCAAACAAACAGAAATCCACACACATACACCTAAAATCTGACACCTAACCCTACACTAAACTATGCACACACCACTAACTATCCACTTACCTTAACCCAAACCCTAACCCTAAGGTCTGTCACTATCACACACTCACCTCACCCGCTCCCTAACCCTAACTCACCTAAACCCACCCTAACCCTCACGTCCACACAATCGCACACATACCTAACCCGAGCCCTAACCCTAACTCACCTAACCCACCCTAACACTCACATCTTCACAATCACACACTTACCTGAATCCGACCCATAACTTTCCACCACAGCACTGAAAATACCGAAGCAACAGAAACAGACAACTGAATTCTTTCCCTAGGAAAAAAATTGGGTTTCTGTTGCTTTGATATTTTTAACATTTGCTAAAATAAGGTCGATCAATCAGTGTTTGCTTGTTTAAGTGTTCGCTGATCTAATATACACCCACATTCACAGTAACACAATTCAAATAAATAGGACATGCTGGAGGGACAGATTCATAACCCAGAGGTTCCCTTCACTATGGAATAAAATCCCAGTCCAGGTTAGGCAGAGTCCCTCATTGACTCTCTTCAAGAGGAATCTTGATGAGTGGATGGGAGATCATAGGTTTACCCCGGGTATCACTTCTGTGTCACTGTTAGACAGAGGCACAGTATACTAACCTCGAAAAAGGGCATACCAAAATTAATTTAAAATGGGTGGCGAAAGCCAAACATACTCTGGCTAGGCTTATAAATGCCCTAGGGCAGATAGCCTAGTATGAACCTATGAACCTATGAACTATCAGCTTAAAAGTATAATTCACATGAGTAACTGGGTGTTGGAAGATCTCACTTCCTTTGCCTAATATATCAATACAGCATGTACAACCCATACAGCAGAATGTGCCTATGCTTGTACCTAATATAGGTATAAACTTAGAAGCAAAATCCTTGTAGCACAATTTACTTTTCAAATTTCTTAGGTTTCTTTATGAGAAGTATGGTCTATCATCTAATACACTCTTAACATCAGATGAGGCCATTAAAATTAACCAGTTCTTTTCTATGATCTGTCTAACAAAATGGGTTCTAGTGTTATATGTCGTAACATATCTAACCTTTTCAGTATTCGATCTGTGAGTTTCCATAGAGCTATTATACCCATCTGCTACCTTAAAAGTAGGTTTAAGGGACGTCTCTCTTTCCTTGATTACTTTATTACTTAACTCTAACACTTGACTATATTCATACCCACTAGATATAAATTCTGCTTTCATCTCTTCCAATTGTCTTAACAAAACAGAATCAACCGTATTCAACCTACTGGCCCTTCTGAATTGTGTTGTCATTACTCCCTTAAAAACATGTGGAGCGTGCATGCTGTACCTATTAATATATCTACCCGCATGTACTTGTTTCTTATGGATACTCGTTTCTAAGATGCCATGTTTAAATTCTAAATTCAAATCCAGAAACACTATATTAGTGTCAGAATATTCCATCTTAAACTTCAAAAAAGTAGTGGTGTTATTCAGGTAATCCACATATTCATATATTCTCCAACCGTTCCTTTCCAAATGATAAAACAATCATCAACAAACCGTTGATATAGACAAACATTCTGGTTTAATACATTCATATTACTACAAACATATTTTTGTTCCCATTGATGGAGAACCAAATTTGCATATGTGTTGGCCACCGATGTCCCCATGGCTACCCCGGATGACTGCAAATAAATATCATCATTAAACATGAAGATATTTTTAGTTAGAACTATATCTAATAAAGAACAGAAGTTTTCCACTTCCCCAGCTGACATAGCATCCTTATTCACTAAAAATTCCCTTATGGCTTGTATGTCCATCTATAACATCCAAAAAGATGGCAACCATAGGGTTGTAATCAGTGCTTTATCCATTGATAACACTCATATGGCAGTTCTAAGTCTTTTATAGTGATCACCCCCTTTTACTTTGGAAAAACCTTCCTTTGGTAATAAGGTATTGTTCATCTTTCGTGTCTTTTCATAAACCAAAGAATGTGCTTTCTTTGCTAAAGATGCTGACTGCCACTGCTTTGGTGGACTAATGAAAGCAAGCTATATAATAAGGTAAGTTACTGTGGGATGGTAACTTGTAGGTGGCACAGTAGCACAGCAGATAACTTTGTTGCCTCACAGCAAGAGGTTACCTGTTTTGATTCTTGGCTGGGGTGCATTCTGTGCGGAGTCTGCATATCCTCCTTGTGTTCACATGGGTTTCATCCAAGTGCTCTGTTGTCCAAAGACATGCAGTAGGTGGACTGGATACTCTAAATTGGCCATAGGTAGGCATGTGTGTGTTATGTGGAATAACTACTGCAGCAGGGCTGATGGTCTGAACTTTGGGTCTAGATGACTTTTGCTGTTGAAGTGACACTCTGACCCTAAGTGCAAAAAATGGGGAAAAATGCATTATGGATGGTACTATAATTTGCAATGTTTATATCCTTCCTCTGGCTGATAAATGTTCACACAATAATTTATATTAATGTAGTTTAACCCGTTGCTTTTGTACAGGATATTAACCTTGAAAACTATGTAAAACTTTCGATTTATTATAAGTAAGCTATGAACTGTCCAAACCACATGTATCTTAAATAAAATAAAATAACAGATAATAAAAAAATAATCGTAAGCAAGTCACATTATCTGATCATTGCTTCTAAGTAACCCATGAAAACAGGTTCTTGTTAACAATGATTAACCAAAGGAAAAAAAAAAAAGATGTGATGGTACTTAAAGGCAAACAACTACATTTCATATCTAACCATACTTAATGTTTGTTTTTTTTCGTTTCAATAAGCACAACTAAAAGTGACCATTGACTGCTTATAGCTTGCTCTATATCTATATACAGCAGTAGTTTTCATCTCTGATTCACAAGCCTGTCTGTCATTTAACTAATCTGCATTAACCCACAAAAATATTCAACATGCTTTCTCTCTGATAGAAACAAAATAACAAATTGGAAGCCAAACTAGATCCTTCCCCTCCAAGCACATGGTATTGTTTTGCTAAGGTCGGCCTAGCCAAGGAATGTGGGCGGTACAGCAGACAAGTTTTACTGTAGGAGTTTAGCAATGGTTAGAAGGGTGCAGTCACTGCTAAAACTGTGCCATAGTCCATGGTATCAGTAGCAGAAATAGATTTTCACATGGAATGATATTAAAAATCTCCCTCATGATATTGATATAATCAACAGAAAGGAGAAAATAAGGAGAAAGCCAGACGGGAGGCATAGCATGAATAACAGGTCAAAGAGTAAGCAGGCAACTACAAAAAAAATAAACTGATCTTTTTTCTACTGTTACACATTTTGTGTCTAGACTTAGTACGTCAGTCTGTATGTTTCTTTTTCTTTACAATGACAGAAAAGTAGTGTAATCTACCTGAAAATTAACTCATGGAGTACTGCCTTGGTTCTCAAACATCTGAGCATTGGTGCCCATGGCTAGGCCTGACTACTCCTAGATATTAGATACTACTATATTCACTTATACTAAAAGCCCAATAGGCTTCTAAGGAATGTAATTCCATCCCTCTCAAAAAAAAAAAAAAGAAGCACTGTGTGTCTGGAAGGTGACAGGTTTAATATTATGAGCATAAGCTCAGTGCAAAATAGTAGAACTGTACTCTGGTAATACACGTTTGATTGCCAAAAGATCATGTTGTTGTTATTATTATTATTATATTATTATTTTTTTAGTAAAGTTTAAAATCTAAAATTCTTAGCATTACATTGTTAGTTTGTAAAATACATTTTTGTGCAAGTGGCACACTTGTCTCTAATACCAAAAAAGCTCAGAAGGATGCAGGTTCAAAACCCACACTAGGTGCTTGAATTAAATTTCTAGTAGTGTAGCATAATGTGTGTGCTACACTACTAAGATGTCATTGTATGGATGAGATTTTAAACTGAGGTGGCAACTCGAGTAGATGTAAAAGATCCCATGACGCATACCAAAAAAATGTGGAAAGTGTAAAAGCAAAATGGTGTTTATTGTTGGTCTGAGGAAGCTCTATGCGAAAGCGCTTACCACTTTTTATGGTTCATTCTGCTTCAATAAATCATTTTATGGTAAAGGATTCAGTGACTTTGTTTATCTCAGTGACTGTTTTTGCCTTGGTCGCTCCTTTGTTGCTTTTACACTTTCCACATTTTATTCTTTTTGAGAGCAACGGAGCGTTTACCCAGTGGATTATTATATTTCTTTTGGTTGCATACCAAAAAAAGATGACACATTACAAGCTACGAATCCTGAAAGACATATAACCAAACTAATAATAAACTGTTATCAAGTAAAGCCTTTGTCCTTGGATAATAAATGACCCTATTAAATAAGTACATTGAGATCTCACCATAATTCAGCAAAACAAAGAGCCCATAATTTAAGTTTAATATATCCCCAAAATGGGTCAGTCCCATGACATGAAAGAATCAAATCCTGATCCTCAACTCCACCAAACAGTGAAGCAAACGTATGAACTCAGGGTTGCTACCAAGTCTAAAGATAACCAAATGGCCGTATTCAATTACATTAACAAACCTGCAAACAATTCCTATTACTGTAACAAACTTATCTCATATGTAGGCTCCCACTCTGATCTCAAAGCTATTGCTAATATCCTCACAGGCAGATTTAGTGCTAGTTTCATACCCCCACACATTTGGATGTTCCCCTCACTAACAAAAATCCCATCCCTCACAAAATCTCCTCAGACCAGGTTATAGCCAAACTACAAAAACTGCACATACTAGATTGGTGAGACTGTTGGCTAGAAAGTTTTAAGATACTACTTAGTTAAACCGCTCATTAACCTGTTCAATTATAATCTCAACGTGGGTTCTGCCATTAAAACTTGCAGTATGATCACAATAGTACGGTTACACAAAGATGGCCAAGGAAACTATAGACCTGTCACCCTTACAATTATCATCTAAAATGTCATGGAGTGTATAACTGTCAAACAGACAAACAATTGCATAGGTGACCTACGAACCCAGGACCCAAACCCACTTTGGATTTGTAAAAAGCAGGTCATACTCGTTAAACCTATTCAATTTATATGAAGTCACTGAAGCTCTGGATGAGGGACAGACAATCGATATTGCTTACCTTCATCTTGCTCCTCAAGGAATGTGGCACCATCTTAAATTGTAGTATCATAGATAAACTCTCCCAACTTAACATAAACCCATGTATAGTCCACTAGAAGAGAAAGCAGATGTCAAGGGACTGTGGCTAAGTTTGTTAATGGCAGCAAGGTGGATATAATTGTCAAATGTTCCTTGGGACAGTCGGATGCTTCACCAGGATCTGGAATAGGCCAAATTCATGATATGTTGATCATGGACTTAAATGCCAAAAAATTTACCAGAAGATTCGATAAACTCTGTGTAGTTTTCTCACAAAGCCTACATGGAGTTTATGTTTTTGAGTGATGAGCAGCAGTGCTTATCACACCTACATGGCTAGCAACTACTACTAGCAAGGTTTAGTGGCCAACAGTGTTGCCAGACAGAAAACCTTGTAAAGCAGCACATATGCATATAGAACAAGCAGACAGGTTTGCCTAAGGGCAAACATGTTCTGTGAAATTGTGCAGATAGCCACAGTGATCACCAGGGCTAAAACTGCTGCAATGACAACACAGTCACACATTACAGAAATACAACATGTTTTGGCATACTGTAACAAATGTTTTGTGGTGATTATCAAGGGTACATAGACTCCATTATAAATACACTAGTCTGGGTGCACAAATTGGAAAGGGCAATAGACCTGAATGTCAGGAATGAAAAAAGAGGACATGTGATATATGATAATGTACACCACATAAGGTCATGTCAATGTATGTATACTTCAAAGACAAGTCAGTGTCATATCTGCTGTTTGCACCTCCTGTGCAAGTATTTTATCTATATCATCACACATTAAAGTATACATTATGTGACTGTCACACAAAGTTACATATCTTTGTGTGACAGTCACATAATGTATACTTTAATGTGTGATGGTATAGATACCGTTAATCCACGGTGGTGCAGCGGTAGCATTGTTGCCTCACAGCAAGAGGTTCTCCCGTTTGATTCTCGGCTGGAGCACCTTCTGTATGGAGTCTGCATATCCTCTCCACGGTCGAGTGGCATTCGAAAGACATGCGTAGAATGGGTATGCCTTCATTGAAGGTTGGGCGTCGAGCTGACACCTCGGCACCCGTAAAAAAATCTATTGCCAATCATTAGTGGACGGGAGTTCCGCTGTGGCGACCCCTTACCAGGAAAAGCCAAAAGAAGAACAACAACACAAAGTTACATATCATGGAGATGATTGGTCATGATATAAACATCCTGACATGATCACTGGAGCTGACATTTAGTAAGGGTGGTATATACTATAGGAGTGCATGCATACTGTGAAGGTGTGCAAAGGAGTTGCTTGAATATGACTGAAATGTCAGCCTAGATCTCAACCAATCAGGGAGACATAGCAACAAGGCCATGGACAACATTAGACAGAAGCAACAACAATCATGAACAATTTTATATTAATACCACCATTAATCTGTGACATTGACATAAAATATGTGATTGTAAGGTATTATACATGTTCTATAGCAACTTACACAACTGTATTGATTTTTCAGTAATCTATAAGGGGAACTCAACACACATTCCTCAAAAATGACAACTTTTTTGGAGATTTTAAGAGGGACAGTGTTACACCTGTAGTTTAAATTAGTTGTAATCCTACAAATTTGAGAGGTTTGCATGACAAATAAGCCACAGTGCACACTTTGAAGAATATAACCCATGGCATCAATGTTGTCAATGAGCTGGGTATTTACTGGAGTATCACAGAAAGACTGCATCTTGATGAACACCTTGAAGGGAAGTCTGCGCTGTCAACTCCTAATGGCTATGCATCACATAGAATACTTATATATGGCCTGCATGATGTGTGGGAGCTCACATTGCCAAAAGTAATACACTTGAGTAAAGCATCCCTGAATGACATAGGTATTGACCTTATGGATAACAGCACTTAAAAACAATGCACTAGTATGAGTGGATTCCCTACACAAAGCTGTGTATTGCATACATCTGACAGATGTAATAGCAACGGATATTGTCTGCAGCATCTGCAACTGATGTGTGAATTCAGAATTGATCCGACATAATTTCCGTTCTAATCCCAGACATGGCAACTGTGTATAATGTATGGTATAGCACTATATGAGATTCATGGCAATGCATCAGTTATGTTCATGTGCACAGAAACTCCAGCACTGCAAAGTCTAGCTTCAATGAGTGAGGAAGCTGTCACTATGATATTGTTCACATACTAAGCAATACATGCAGCATACTTTCTATCAGCACATGTAAAACCCAAGACACGTGTCACATGATCACTGTCACCCTGACATAGCATGGAAAATTTTATACTACCATAAAATCTTGAAATGTATGCATATGTGTTCATGCAAACTGTAAAGTGGTAATATTGACATGATGTACTGGTACATCCATGATGCTGTACAGTCATACTATAGTTGTACCTAGGATATAATTGAACTTCACAAGTTTTTAGGTGCATAGGAGAGTACTAGTCAAAAGTCCCAAGCTCCCATAAAAGCCTAGCCATATTTACCCTAAGATCCCATAAAAACCTAGCCATATTTAACCTGACTTATACAATATTCAATAGTAATGCGAACAAGGGATGGGCCTATACTATGTTATCTAATACCAACTGCCTCTACCCATGAGGGACATGGGCACAACACCAGAAGTACAATCATGATTAACCATCCATTTATATATGTTACACTTGAAGAGGGCCAGGAAAGGCAAGCATGTTCTAGAGAAGGCGAAGTGTATGAGATATGTGTCTATCTCTCCAACATGATTTATTATGTCAGAAGCTAGACTAACATCCTTGGAACAAGTGACCCTTGTGAAGTTTGCATTAATGTGTAACACTGCCATTAAGGACAGACTGAGGGTGCCCTGTAGGCCAGACACAGATCAGCCCCTAGTAGTCTGTTGTAGATATAATACAGTGATAGGGCTTTAAATCTTTCTGCATATGACTTTTTGTTTAGACCATTTATCTTCATTGTGCAAAATCTCTGGGGTTGCTCAAGCTGTTGCAGATGTGTGGTGAGGTACATGCAAAAAGATGCATTGTACTCAATTACTGGTGTGATGAGGGCCAAGTACAATGGCATTATACTGTCGTTTGATGCGGATGGTCTGCCCATACTTATGAGTTCTGCCACATACAAGGGATGTGTCACCACTGTAAACACATGGTGGTCGACGTTCCAATTACAATGTAACTGAGTACCCAGATCAAGTACCTCTAGATGTTCTCATAATGGTGTGCTGTCTGTATTGTAATTAGCTTCAGTATTTGCTTTTCAAAAGTAAATAATTATGCTTTTGTGTTAATGTAGTGTGTTTCCATGCCTCTGTCACAAATCATTTTTGTACAGTAATAGTTTCAGCAGTATATCAATAATGTTTGTGGATTCAATGATCGCCCATATTTTTGTAGTTATCCAGAAAGTTGGTAAGACAAAGGCTATCTAATTTTGTCTTGACTTCTGGGAAGTCAATACCAAACAGGAAAGGGTATAGTACAGAACCCTGTAGTACAGCCCTGGTCACTGGCCTTTTGCTAGTGGTGAATTCACACACTTCAACAGTACATGTCCTGTCAGTGATCTACTTGGTTACCCACTTGGTGATGTATTTGTTTATGGCTAGTTGAGACAGTTTCTCTGTAATACCTGTGTGTGGATTTGTGTCAAATACCCTGGCCAGGTGTAGTTAGGTGGGGTGCACAGTCTTTCCCTCATCCATGCCCTTGGTGACCTTTATGAAGAAGTCAGGCAGATTTAACAGACATGATGTATCCTTAAGGAATCAAAAATAGGGCGGGTACACTGTCAGGAGATTACCTGTGCCCTTTTTGATAAGGTCCATGATGATTCCTCTGATTGCCTTACAGATGAGGTGATTCAAGTTTATGGGTCTGTAATTCCCTAGGTCTGGTGATGCTCCCACCTTGAACAGATGGATTACTGTTGCTGTACACCCTTCTGCCAGGTTGCAAGTTATTGAAAAGGCAACCTGGGATATTGTCAGGGGCCATTGATGCCGTGTTTTTACCCTTAAAGAGTGTACAGATGAGCTACTGTCTTGAGAAAATAAGCTGCATAATGTTAGTATTTATACTTTGGGTGGTCCAGTGTAGACAAGGGAGTGAACTTTGATCCAAATCTGTCATCTAACAGATTGTCTATTTCCTACTGTTGAGTATATGTGGTGCGATCCACAAAAAGCTTTGCACTTAGTTGTGTATTCCCCATATAATTTTGTACTTATTTAAAAATAATTTGTGACAACACCTCCAAATATAACCTTGGTTATGCATCGCATGCCACACAGTGGAAGTCTTCACACAGTCATATAACTCTATGTCACAAAATTACATCAGTTGAACATCATATTGATTGATTGATTCATGTATTTATTTATTTATTTATTTATTTATTTATTTATTTATTTATTTATTACAGTTTGGCAACTGGTGAAGTCCTCTGGGCCAAGAAGAGACCGTTTTCAGTGGAGGCCTGGGGAGAAAAGCCCAATAGGCGATATAATGCAGTATATGAGTTCTTAGAGAATTACATAGACAATATAATCATGAATATCAAGCAATGTATATGCAATATTAATAAAATAGCGCAAAGTAGTAAAGTATGAAGTACAAAGTATGAAATAATTATATTTGAATATAGAGTGGCTTGAGTGACAGTGGAGCAAAACAAAATACAATTTCAGGCTGTAGCTCATTAACATTTGGAGAATAAGAACTTTTTTTTAACTTAACTGACAGAAGTAGATGTAAGTAGAGGAGGATAAAAGCAGAAGGTAAGTATGTCTAGTAGAATTCTTGGAGAGGAGCTAGATTTTTTGCTGAGTGTAAGGTTGCTAGGTGGAGAGAAGATGGGGCTGCTGAAATGAACGTCTTTACTTTATTTATTTATCTTACATTTGTTGACCGGGAATGTCTGACTGAGCCGAAGCCCTTTTTCAGCAGAGGACTGGAGAGAAAAGCTCCAAGTGCATACATATAACATTAGTGATTATTTCAAATTTTATACAAGTGGAATAAGGCAATCAGCTAGTAGACTTCAAGAGCATTTTTGAGAGTAGACAGATTACATTTTTGTCCTCATACAAATATTTTAAAAGTAGAGAAATGTTAAAAACAGCAAGATTACAGCCATAACATTTTTTAAAAGGAGTAGTTAGTATAAAAAAGCAGCATAGGAGTAAAAAAATGAAAAAAAGAGCGAACATTTGTTTTTCAATTAATCAACAGGATACACTACAAGTATAAGAGAGAAGGAATACATTGCTTAGGGAAGTGAAGTAGAGAATTTTCAAGGAGGGTTTGAGTATGTATATATGCTTTTCACTGTGAAGCTATGTGTGAGTTCCCTAATATCATACATGGACTCATTACAAGTGAGGTGAATGTGGTTCATGCAGAACAGTTGCTGACACAAATGCTATCAGTCACACAATGCTGCTGGGGACCACCTCAATAATCCTTGTGGACAGCAACACAATTGTGCATACAATGAACTCGCAAAGGTTGCTATTGAATCTGGACTACTTACATGTTTGTGTATATAACAGCATTATAACATGTGGATGAAACAAGACATATGTGCCCATGTAATCAGTATGACATTATACTGATGTATCTCACAGAGCATTTAATGGTGGTAGGTATATACATGCACACCTGTGTCATATTACAAGTGTCACTGTGATGGTTGAATGACAACTGACTAGAATGTGGGTATACTCCACTACAAAAACACATTTCTTAGTACGGAAACAACATACGTAGCATCATCACATCTCAACAATTCTCAAGAGGCATATTACTACAGCTGTGTCACACTGGCACAGCTATAGAGTTGAGATCTCAGCTGAGTGGCCAAGCCAAGACCTCCACCACCCTCTCTGTCCAACCAGTGCTTTGTGTCCTTGCCCAAGTACCTGACACACACATTCATTGAGATTTGATTTACACACACACACACACACACACACACACACACACACACACACACACACACACACACACGCACACACACACCTAGGAAAGGCTAACACAGGTTTACTAGCTGTGTTCCCCTTCTGCCCAGACTATAAGGTAGTTTTTACTGCCACCATCCATCCTTTTCAGCTACTTTAAGGCCCTTAACAAAGGGTGTCCAATCTTACTGTGTAATGTTACTATTAATACAAATGTTAGTTTTACCAAGAGCAAGGCTATTAGCAGTGGCCCACAGTGTCACCAAATAAGTTATCAAGTACTCTCAGAACTTAAATATGTCTCACAAATATTAGCCACAATGAAAGGTTTAAATATATTTAATAATAAATAAAAGAACAAGACAATACTCAGTATATAATTACAATTACAACAGAGTTTAAAATAACAGAAAATATTTAAAATAGCACTGCAGGACAGTCTCAAATAAATAAATAAAAACAATTAAATTAAGCTCAGCTATATTCCTGACTATATCTAAAATAATTATACTGTTCCCTAGACTTACTTACAGAGCAAGCAAGATAGATGTGGTGAATGGATCTTCTTGTCAAGTCAAAGACAAAATAAAGAATGCTATATCTCTCTCAGAGACTTCCGAAATTAATATCCCAAATATTACTGCTGGGATACTTACAGAATGACATAATTTCTTGTCATCTGGCTTCAATTCCCAGGCTCAAAACAACCATTGATGCCAGCAGGTAGAATTTAGCATTTACCTGTAAAATTACACAGACAAGGGCTTTTCTTAGATCTAAGGCAGATCCTGGAAGTCATACAACAATAAACATTTCCAAGATAATACAAAAAACTTCTAGTTCTACTGCACTGATCTGAAAGATAACATCCATTTATTGCATGGTCATAAAGTAATTTAAATTTTCAAGTATTTTTTCTGAAATTAACCTCAAGTGTTCCAGTTTCCATTGTTAAAATATATGTATCTAAACAGTTACAATAGTGTATATGCATTTCTGTTGTAATCCAGCAGGGTACACTGTGGTCACACCTCTAAGCTCAGTACTTTACAAAATATTTCCTCAGCACACATATCTGTACAAACCATCTTATATGACATACAGTTCTAATACATTTGTAACACAAGCATATCAATCATGCTGATATTCACAAATGACATAATTATTTACTAAATTCCAGATAGCTGGGCTGGTAGTATCTCCTTCTGTGACATCCCCCCTCGAAGTCTCAAGCTAGTTTTTCAAATTACCCTAGAGAAACATTGCTTGAGAAGGTTGAGTCTATATGGGAATACCTTACCCCATTCCCTGTCTTGAGAGCCCATCTGCATTGGCATTGCTAAACCCACTGTGGTGCTGCACTGTCATATCATATGCCTGCAACCCTAGGCTCCACCTTAGTAACTTGGCATTTTGCTGGCTGGCTCGATGTAGCCATGTTAAGGGATTGTGGTGTGTAACTACAGTGAATTTCCTTCCATAAAGATAAGGCTGACGTTTCTGCAGTGCCCAAATTATGGCTAGACATTCCTTTTCTACAGCTGCATAGCATTCTCCCTGGCTTGGAGCCTATGACTGAGATAAACCACTAGGTGCTCTTCTCCCACTGAGGAAACCTGGCTGAGTACAGCCCCCACCCCGTGTAAGCATCCACTTGCACAACAAATTCTTTACTGTAATCTGGACTGGCTAACACAGGGGGTCCTCCCAAAGCTTCTTTAAGCTTCTGGAATGCCTGCTCACATGCTGAGGTCCATACTGCCTTATCTGGCCTGTTTTTCTTTGTCAGGTCTGTAAGGTGAGCAGTTATGATACTATAATTAGGGACAAACTTTCTGTAGTACCCTGCTGTCCCTAAGAATGCTCTCAACTGCTTTTTGGTAACAGGGGCAGGCCATCCCTGAATGGCTTCCACTTTGGCAGGTTCCGGCTTGATCTTACCACTCCCCACTCTATCACCCAGGTAGGAGACCTCTGCCATACCCACTTGATATTTACTGGGCTTAATGGTCAGTCCTGTCCTCTGTAGTCTGCCCAGCACCTCCCTGATATGCTGAAGGTGCTCTTGCCAGGAATGGCTATAGATGGGAATATCATCTAGGCAAGCAAGAGTGAAATCTCCTGTTCCTGCTAGGATATGATCTATCAGCCTCTGGAAAGTCACTGGGACATTTTTCATCCCAAAGGGCATCATGTTAACTCATACAACCAAAAGTCACAAAGGCTGACCTCTCTCTTGTGTTGGGAATCAAGGGCACCTGCCAGAAACCCTTAGTAAGATCAATAGCGGTAAGATACTTAGGCCCACACAACTGCACTAGGGCCTCATCTGGCCTAGGCATGGTGTAAACATCTGACTCTGTGTGACTATTTAATTTCCTGTAGTCCCCATAGAACCTGGAGCTGCCATCCTTCTTTGACACCAGCACCACTGGGAAGGCCCAGTGACTGTCAGACTCTTGAATTACCCCTAGTTCGAACATTTCCTGTTTCTCCTCAGCCTGTTTGACCCTCTCAGACACCCTATAAGGGTCCTGCTTAGTAGGCCTTTGGGGTCCTGTAGCCACATGGTGCTGCACCAGGTGGGTGGATCCTGGTTTCCCAGTGAACATGTCCTCAAACTCCTGTAACACTGCTCGGATTTTTCAAACCTGGGTAGGGGATAGCTGCTAGGACATTGCTACCCCTTCCAGTGAGGTAATAGTCCAAGCCTCACTATGGAGATCAGTCACCAGATCCCCTCAGACTCCTCGTGCCATTCACTGCAAATACTCAGCACAAGGGCCTCTCTGTCATGGTAAGATTTCATCATGTTAACATGGTACAGTTTGTGCCCCTACCTCCTGCCTAGCAGTTCTACCATGAAGTTAACATCACTGACCTTCCTTATCACCTTGTGGGGTCCCTACAAGCTGCTTGCAGCTTGTTGTGTCTGACAGGAATGAGAACCATTACCTTCTGTCTTACAGCATACTCTGTAGCTTGAGCATTCCTGTCATACCTGACCTTTTTCTGCTGTTGAGCTTCTGCCAGGTTCTCCTGGGCCAAGCCCATGAGTTCCCTGAGCCTTGTCCTGAGGTTTAGGACATATTTATTTTATTTATTTATTTATTTATTTTACAGTTTCTTTACCAGGATAGTCCATTGCGCCAAGAAGAGCCCACTTTCAATGCAGTCCCAGGGAGAAAAGGTCCATGAACAGCAATATAATATGAAGACAATGCATTTACATTTATTCATTTTATTTATTTTATTTTACATTTGTTAACCGGGAGTGTCTGACTGAGCCGAAAAGTCCCTTTTTCAGCAGAGGACCAGGGAGAAAAGCTCCACATAGAAAAATTACAGATACATTTAGATATTTAGACATGATCAGTATACAAATAAATTACAATAGACATTTTTACAGTGGTATGCAGCACATTAACAGCTACAGTGGAGAGAGCAAACAAGAAAATATTAATTTAAAAATAAAGGTAATTAATAGATTTGTGGTGTACAGCTGAAATTTGGAACATGGGTAAAATACATACATTATACATTAGCCAGTGTTTGTGAGTAAGAGTGAAAACTATTATCATGTACTCTAGGTTTAGTATGTGTACCTTATCCGCTTTCACTAGCCTGGGGAGCAGTCATGGCACTGCCAACTTTGCTTGAGATGTTGCCTAATGACATAGTGAACATTTATGCCTAATGACATTTATGTAATACTATTGATAAAAAAATCTACGATTGCAGTGAAAATTCATTTAAAAAAGTAAAAGATAAAATTACACACACACACACACACACACACACACACACACACACACACACACACACACACACACACATAAATAAGTCAATTAAAATAAGAAAAGTCCATTGGTGCGTATTCCTGTTAGATTTGTTACAATGTGAAATAACACAGGGCTGACATTACAGTTTTACGTGAAATCGTAGCAGAGTTGAAGTAGGACAGGGGGATAAGAGGTGTTAAATGTTGAATGTAAGAAGGGTGGGACAATAAGAAAAGAAAGAAGAGCAAAGCGTAGGAGTAAATGAGAAACATGAAGATGGTAGTCAGAGATGCTCAGTAATATGAAGGGAAGAGAGAAGTAAAGGGGTGTGAGAAATGGGGAAAAAAGAGGTGAGTCATGGGATGAGAGCAGGAACATTCCCAGAGGATTTTGAGATGGGAATGAGGGTCTTAAAGGTAGAGTGGTTGTAGTATGAATAAGAGGTGGCAGGGAGTTCCAGAGGCGAGCTAGGAAAAGGATAGTAGGGGTTTGCCTGGAGGACGAGCAGGCTTGTGCAGTTCGAGCAAATTCTGGTTATTGGATCTTAGAAGTCTGTTGGGAAGGTGCATTTTGAAGGAGGAGGCAAGGGAGGGGCAGATGGAGGGATTAAATTTAGTTTATGAAGGGCATTACAGTGGTGGGAGGAGGATTTATAGCTGGTAGCAAACTTAGAAATTTTGTTATAACAGGAAGATAGCTTTGTTTTTAGAGAAGATTGAAGGCTGGTAAGAAGTGGGGCACCATATAGGACAGAAGAATGAGAAAGGTGTTGGAGAGTGCAAGTTTAGTAGTGGGATTGATATAGCAGTTATGGCGGTAGAGCATGCCTAGTTTCTGGTGGGTTTTCTTTATATTAGTTAGTAGGTGGGTATCAAATTTTAACTGTTCATCAATAAGGACTCCTAGAAGCTTTGCATGGGAGGTTACCTCACGAGAGGTATTGTTTTGGCTAGTAATGGAGAATGAGTTCTTGTACTTTTTGAAGGGGAAAATAACATAATTTTAGTTTTTGATACATTGAGTGATAGGTGGCTGTCTATCATCCAGTGTTCGGTATAAGAGAAAGCATCCTGAGTTAGTTTTAAGAGAGTGGAGGTGGAAGTGGCAGAGCAGATGACTGTAGAGTCATCTGCGTATTGAATCAGTTTAGCACTAGGAATGTTCTGGTGGAAGTCATTTATGAAAATGTTGAACAGTAGGGGACCCAATATCGAACCCAGGGTATGCCTCTAGGTGTATTAAGGAAGGAAGAGGAGGTGGCTTTTTCCCATTTGACAGCTTGTAGTCTGTCAGAGAGGTAACTAGAAAACCAGTTGACAGAAGAGTGGGATAGGTTTAGATTAGAAAGTTTAGATAGGAAAAGGTTATGGAAGATAGTGTCAAAGCCCTTGGATAAGTCCAGAAGCAGGGTGGACACTAGACAGCTGGAATCCTGGGCTTTGTTGATGGTTTTGAGGAAGGAGAGGAGAGCAGTTGTTGTACTGTGGCCAGGTCTAGCACCATGTTGTGTGGGGTTAATAGGTGACTGTCTGTGAGGTAGGGCAGAAGTTGAAGGTGGATACACTTTTCTAGAACTTTTGAAATAGGGGATAAGATAGCGATTTACCGGAAATTGGGAATGTTGTTGTTAATACCTCCTTTGTGAAGGGGAATGATATAGGCCTTTGTCCAGAGTAGGGGTACATAGTTTTCTTGGATTGAGCGGTTTATTAGAATGGAGATGGGAAAGGCGATGGCATCAGCAACAGTTTTGAGGAAGTGGAAAGAAGGTCATCAGGGGTCATTTGAGCATGGTTTCAGTTTCTGAAGTAGTTTTTCTATGGTAGAGATAGTGATGGGTTTGATAGTAAAGGAAGGGGGTTGGGAGGTGGTAGTGTTAGGGGAGAGAAAGATAGGAGGAGATGGAAATGAAGCTTTGCTGGGGAAGGAAGTAGTTACTTTGGCTATAGAATCAATAAAGAAGGAGGAGTTAAATTGGGTGACTAAAGAGAAGTCTGGGACATTTGGGTCAGGGCAGGTGCTGTCTCTTTTGCTAGGATTGAGGAGGGTGGAGATTCCATTCCAGAATATTTTGGGGTTGGTCTTGTGGTTATTTTGAAGGGTGGAGAAATAGGATTTGTGGTTGGCTGCAATAAGGTTTTTTACTTTGTTGTGTAGTAGCTTATATTCAGTCAGGGTGGTATTCCACAACAAACTCCTTGTGGGACTCGCCCTCCCACTCATCACAAATCAAATCTAGAGGTCCCATCACCCTATGCCCATACAGCAACTCAAAGGGTGAAAAACCTGTGGATTCCTGGCCCATCTCCCTGTAAGCAAACAACAAATGGGGCAAATATTTGTCCCACTCCCTCTTAAACTGGTCTGCAAATGCCTGTAGCATGGTCTTGAGTGTAGAGTTTAACCTCTCAACAAGACCATTAGTCTGGGGATGATAGGGGCAGGTTTTTAGGTGCTTCACGCCACAGTGCTTCCACAGACAAGCCAGCATGTCTGACATGAAACTGGCACCTCTGTCAGTCAGTATTTCTTTGGGAAATGCATCCTGCTGAGAATCTCTAACAAAGCATTTGCCACCCTTTCTGCCTCAATGCTTCAGGGTTTCTGGCAGCATAATCTACTACCACTAGGATATACTTTTTCCCTGTGGAACTCTGGGTACTTAGAGGCCCCAGAATATCCATAGCTACCCTCTGAAATGGCTCCTCAATCACAGGCAAAGGCATCAAAGGAGCTTTCACCTTGTATCCTGCCTTGCTTACTTTTTGGCACTGCTCACAGATCCTGCAGTACCCTGTTACATCTCTGGAATTCCCATGCCAATAAAAGTTCTGCTTAATACATCTCTTAGTACACTTTATGCCCATATGACCTGCAAAGGGAATATCATGGGCTATGGCTAGAAGTGCCAGATGGTAGGCTCAGGGCACTACCAACTGCTGTATTCTCTCACCCTCTAGCCCTCCCTCAGGGGTCCACTCTCTATACAGTAAACTTTTGTCCCAGTATACAGATTCACCCTTTCCATGAGAATCAGGTGCCTCACTAGCTACCTCCCACAGGCCATGCATGTAATGTAGGGTATGAGAGCTGAGCCTGTCTCAACTCTCTCTTTGTAACCCTTCCCAGCTCCCCTTCCACAGGAAGTCTGGTATTCCCTGATAGTGGTGCCTCACTGTCAGCCTGGGTACTACTACTCACCTCTGCCCTTGCAGTCACTCTATCCAAGGGAACATCAGTACCCACAAGCAGCTGTGGCTCACCGTCAGTCTTACTGCTACAGTGTAGCTCCTTCTCTAAAGTAACCACCACACCAGTCTTGGCTTCAAGTCAGTGATCTGTCTAGGTCTCGCCCAGGCTACCAGACCCACATGCTTGTCCCCAAGCCTGACTGCTTGTAACTGCATACAGACAAGGTACCTTATTATCAAAATCATTCCCTATCAGAACATCTGCAGGCATATCCTCAAACACACCTACTTGCTTGCTTCCTTTTCCACCCTCCCGTTCAAGGTGAACCATAGCCAAAGGTGTTTGGAATGGGGTCCCTCCTAAAGCTCTGACTGGAGTAGACTGCCCAAGCAAGTAGTGCTCCTCTTTAACCATTGCAAGCTTCACAATCGTTATGTCAGAGGCAGTCTCTCTCTTAGCAGTGACCTCTTTCCCATCTACTAAGATAGGATATAACCTCTTGTAGTAGTTTGGATAGGTTCCTGATCCAGAGACTCCCCAGACTCTGGAATAGATTGCCCATACATGTCAAGCAGAGTGCCTCTTTGGCCCTCTTCAAAAGGAACCTTGACATTTGGATGGGAGAAAGGAAATTCACCCCGGGGATCACATCAGTTGCCCTGTTAGACAGGGGTCCAGGGAAGTAAATAGTGTGGGAAGAAATAGCCAGGGAATTGTTATGGCTAGGCTTGTATAGGCCCTAGGGCTGATAGCCTAGTACCAACCTATGAACCTATGAACCTATGGAGAGACCACAGAGGTTCCTCACCAAAAGAATCCAGAGCCTCAAACATCTACCCTACACAGAAAGGCTAAAAGTCCTGTCTCTCTACTCAGTTTCATACAAACTCCTCAGATGTGCCCTCTGTCTGGCATACAAAGCAATCTCAGACCCTGCCTTGATGGGACTGCTGCATATCTGCTAGTCAAGCTACACTTGAGTAACCCACACGCACAACCTCAACCTGGTCCATGACATCAGTAGGACTTTGTGTACCATCTGTGGAATAGACTCCCTCTCCACATCAAGCAGAGTACCTCATTATCCCTTTTTAAGTGCAACCTGGATAACTGGATGGGAAACAGAAAATATACCCTGGGATTCTGCCCATGTCCCAGCTGGACAGGGGCATCAGGTGCTGACTTGTCTAAATATGGGCTAAACTCTTGACTAGGCTTATAAGGGCCTCAGGGCCAATAGCCTAGTAACTTCCTATGATCCTATGATCCTATGGTACCATTGTTGCCTCCAGACAACTTACTGCTGGCATTCTGTCATTCCCACTTACTGGCTCTCCCACCTTTTGTTCCCCACCTTGCCTCTGTGGACATCTATATGCTACATGGCCCTACTGGTTGCATTTAAAGCATTTAATCCTTAGTCCTGGCCATGTACCTGAACTAGTGGGTTCCCAGGCTACTGGCAGACTCTGTTGGGGTGGTTTTGGCTACCCATCATGAGTTCCCTTACACCCATGAGAGGAACTGGGTATCCCTTTCCTGTGCAGTGATGCACTGCTTGCTAGGTATAGCTCTCCCTTTTTCTCCAACTCATCTGCGGTGTTACATTCCCTATCTTCTAATCAGATTCTCATGTCCTCAGGCAAAGTGCTATGGGCTTGTTCACTCACCAAAAGGTCTGCCAGCCCTTCAAAAGTGGTGACCTGACATCCACTCACTCATCTATGAAAATAAGTGCATAACTCAGCAATATAGTCACACACACTTTCATCTGCCTTGCATCTGTGCTCACTACACTTTTTTTTCTGTATGCTTCAGGTGTTAAAACACTCTAACAAACAATTTTTAACAGTATTATAATTTAAGCAATCAAAATCAGACAATTTAGAAATAGCAGTTACAACTTTACCATGGAGTAAGGAGGTCATGAACCATACCCAGAGCCCTTGGTCAACATTATACTGTTTACATACCCTTTCAAACATATGAATAAAACTGTCAAAATTATCACCCAATGTAAATTGTGGAAGAAATCTACTGACATTTGTTGCTTCTTGGGTTTGATTACTCCCTTCAGCATTACCTCCATGACCTTGGGGAAGAATCAGCATCTCCTTTTCATGTTGCCTCTACCTCTCATTCTCTTCAGCTTCCAGATGTCTTAGTCTCTCTGCTGATTCTATTTCCAAACGTTTGGCCTCCAGTTCAAGTCCCTTTAACTTCAGACAGATTTTTAAGTCCTCTGTGGAAAGGTTGAACTGATCATTTTCTGAGAGTTGTACCTCCCCAAGGCCAGCCTGATTGTCCTCCTGTTTGCTGGTCTGTGATGCAGCTGTGACTAAGGCTGCAGTCATTTCACCTTTAGTCAGGTTGGCATGCCCCAACTGGCTCCTTGTCAGCTTGCCATACTCCTGTGCTGACATCCTTGCCTGCTCTCCCTGACTACCTAAGCTAACAAAAAAAAAATAGTGTAATATGAAACTCTGAATGTTCACTGTGTGACTGTTTGAGAGTACAAATACCTTCTTTCATGACCACTGTTTACAGGCTACAGGAATTCAATATCCACACCACTGAATCCTAATATGTGGATATCCCGCCACTGGCCACCAATATATGTGACGCCGCACCACTGGCAACAGTAACCAAGGAGCCTTAATCCTCACCACTAGCACCAGTGGGGGAAGTACATTGGGAGGATGACAAATACACACACCGTATTTCCAGATGCAGCTCTGTGCATCAAGTGCAATTTCCCTTAAGAGCACACAGAGACCACAGTCAGTCTGGGGCTGTGTTCTCCCTCTTCCTCCAGATCCCCAATAAGACTCCCCACTGGCACAGCTATAGAGTTGAGATCTCAGCTGAGTGGCCAAGCTAAGACCTCCAACAGCTCTCTGTCCAACCAGTGCTTTGTGTCCCTGGGGAAGAAAAAAAGGGAGGCAATATAGCAATTTGCAGGGGGGGGGGTTAGGAAAGGACCACAGCTATCCCCGTCTTCATCAGTGTATATAAGATTGGATGACGTTGGACTGTCACCACAACACAAATGGGTGACAACAACACAATCATGTTGTACAGCCAATTGGACCAAATCAAGTGTGTTGAGAAGACACATGTGCAAAGTGCAAAGATATGTATGGGATGAAATATGTTCTGTGGGACAAGTGCCCATTTTTTATTTTATTTCAGTAAGAGAGGAATGTTGGGCAAGGAATATAGATAGGTATGTCAGGGTCAGGTAAGTACAATAAGTGAGGAAGCAGATGCAGACAAACAGGGCAAACTAGACAGAGACAGGAATGTTGAAAAACACAAAAAGGTTGGGGGACATCATAACTGGGGATAGGGGGAGCACATCAGAGGCCCATTCTCATCAAGCATGTGACATTGAGAATCTAGTCCTCACCCTCAGGGCTGTCATCACTGTCCCCTTCCTCAGTTTCCTGTTGGAGTGCTTGACGTTTTTGTTTTCTCAGCATTCTAATGAGCATATTCTCCTTAAGACTGAAGAGTGCATCAATGGTACCTTCTACAAACTCATGCACTAAGCCTGGCTGCTCCTGGCAGATGACAAAATCCCCATCTCCACCAATACTCTCAGGGGGTACCACTGCACCAGCTGCCAGCATAATGCCACCTGATGTTGTGTTTCCAGGTAGTGCAGGGGCTGAAGAGGCAGTACTGCCAGGTTGCATCCCAGATGTGCTGAGTGTTGGTGCAACAGTCATTGGAGGGTTGGCAGGCTGAGCCACACTGGATGGCCTACCTCCCTGTGCTGGAAATCATTTTGGCAGTTGACAGAAAATTATGACATCAGAACGTTGTGATCACACATATAAAAATAAAAAAGATAGATAAGGGGTGGGGTAAAAGAAATGATAATTAGAACTATCATATGTCACATAAAAAATTACTACAATACAAATATATTTTTATTTTTACATTAACTATACTTTTTAAAAATCCAAAATAGGACTGAGTTCTAAATAATCCTTGCAATATCCATATATTGCACATCTGTTTTTAAAAATAATACAGATTAAGTTAAAAATATGGCATTTATGTCAATTTTGTTGAAATTAATATTTAATATGTCTTTATTATTTCAGTATGTATTTGTTACCTGTGGGGTTTGAACCCACAACATCTGAATACACTATTACTATTTGCTCCTACAATTATCTTCAGCTACAGAATGAAACATGCATGCTTGATTTTACAGTTAAGATATGCATGCTTAATTTGTTACTAATGTATGGAGCAATACTTTTAAAAAAAATAATTATTAATTTGTGCTGCATACATACCCTGTGATTTTCTTGGTCTTTCTAAGTATTCAGCATGGGTCTCCTCCCTGTAGTTGAAATCCCCTGGGCAGTTGTAAAATAAAGAAGAGAGAAAAAGAGAAGACCATTATGCATATCAGTCTTGGCTATCTGCAGCTTTGTATATAATTTAAATTATCTTTGTCTTTATCCGTATACCTACACAATTGTGAGATGTCAGCAGTCCCAAACTCATCCAGCTACTGGTTGAGGTGTTTCTGCTTGTGCCTTTTTAAGTCATTATAATGGTGCCTGCATTACTTTGCAGTGCGTGGAATGCCAGTTGCACTGGAGACAGTCTTAGCAAGACTATTCCAAGCCTCTGATTTATATTGAGACCCGGTACAGTCCCCCTGCAAATGCCTACAGCTGTGGCACTTTGCAAGGAGTCCAATGAATATTCTGAACTCCTCTACATTCTATCTGTGAACCCTAAATTGGGTACCTTCCTTTCTAGCTGCTGCCATGTCTGCACAGGACATTCAACAACAGTTAAATTGTTTTCCTGCAGTTTGTGATATCACATTTTACGGCTAGTGTGCAAACCTGCACAACCATGCCAACTGTGTTTGTGTGATGTTAAGGAGAGAGCAACAATGCCAAACAGAGAGAAAAGCAGTTTATGAAATAGTAAGGGAAATGTGACAATTAGCATTAGTTTATGGCTTTTATGCTGCTATACCTGTTAGATGACAACTTTTCAGACATGTATTGGGGCTAATAAATTTTATGACTTGTCACTTTACAGGCGATAAAATAAATTTGCACAATGTTGGATTCAATCCTGTGTAAAATAGAGAATATGTATTCTTCCACATAGGTGTTTTTCCTCCTTGTCACTGAAGAAGTGTTTGCCAGACATGCTCACTAATTATACAGACACATTAAAGAGTGAGTGGTTAACCTTGTTTTGTGTAACCTGACAAGGTCCTGGTTTATACAGTCATGGGTATGACTATCACTGAAGTATGAAGTCCATCCCAGGGCAAAAATAAACTTTTAATTAAAGAAACATAATTGTCAGTATGCCCTCAATCACACATATAATTCATATGATATCCACTGCTATACATAGTTATTGTTATGTATAATTATCTTTAAATTGTGCTTTTTTTAAATGGAGTGGAACAGCATTAATAACATTTGGAGTGTGGTAGATTACTACCCTGCCCCATCTGTATTGTGACCATGAACTTATACCAGTTGCCATAAGGAAGGTTGGGCAACAATTATATCTTTTACACTCATTACTGTCCAGAGTGCTCATTGACACTGAGGACTTGTTTGTCAGACATGTTCATTAGTTATATATACACATTAAAGAGTTGAGTGGTTAATCATGTATATGTGTGATATGAAAGGTCAGAAAATGAATTTTTGAATTTAGAATCATAATTGTACTGATACCCGTAGTTAGACACATACTATATATGATATCATGTGTATGCTCAATCCACCTGCTATAGTTATTTTTATGTACAATAACTTTTGTATTGTTAATTTTTATCTAAATTACAGTAGACCAGCATTAATAAAATGCAGAGTTTGCTGGATTAGAACACTGGCTCACCTGTATCATGGCAATTAACTTACATCTGTTGCCACAGGTAGAGCTAGGCAGCAGAAGTTCTTTGTACACTTATTACTGTATATGACTGCTGTCCATCACACAACACCACTTAGCGTGTTTGCATGATGGAAGGCACATGTTACAATGTATCTTTTGAGAGATTGACTATGTCTTCTTATTGTGTGGAGGTGTTGTGGAAGCATGCTGATGACCTCCACACAACACTGCTGTGTGTTTGTGCAATGGAAAGCAAACAAAGTAGCAATGTATCTTTTTTGAAACTGACAATGTCTCCTTATTGACTGCAGTCGTTGTGGAACTGCAGGTGTTGTGTATGCACACTGACCACAATGCAACACCTCCTATTGTGTTTGTGCAATGGAAGACAAAAGATGTAACAATCTATCTTTTTGAAATTTGATAATGTTTCCTTATTGTCTGCATCATTAAGCCATTTTTGCACATAGGTGAGCAAGGTGCAAATGAGACAGGCAAACCAAGACGTACATTATTATTTTAAAAAGTGCTTATTAATTTTTATCATTAAAAGAAAAATGTGGAACTTGAACTATGATCTACATATCCTATGTGCTATATGTTTCATAGTGTTTACCTGGTATGCTAAACACACAGTTGATTCACAGGTCTTCATTTATGCTGTCCTTATCATAGAAGCAACTTCCATTAAATTTAAAATATTTATCCGTTTCACCATATTTTCACTAAGCCACATGCAAATATTACAATTTAAAAAATAAATAAATAAACATTACCAAATACATTTTAACGCATGTTACAGATTTTACACAACTGTGGATTTGAACTATCATACTAATGAACCTCCAAAGCACTCTAGGAGTGCCTTATCTCTCTTTGCCACAGAAACAACTTTGCAGCAGGAAAGTAAATCATGTGCATACAAATAATTCCCATTTCCTCCACGGTGTTAGCAAGACATATACACTTGTAACTCTAATTGGTCTGTACATGTGTGACTTACATATTTAGTGCACAAGACTATGTTTGCACCAATGCAGTTCTGTCTTCTCTTTGTATTGTGTTTGTTCCTCTCTTATATGTGGTGCCCTCTCAGAGATGCAGTCTACAGTACATTTTGTATCATTGTCCTTTAAATGTATGATAAAAATACATGACAGTGAAAAACAATTTTCAGCAAAGGCAGATGAGTTTGCCTCTTAGTGAACAACTAAAACTAACCACAACAAGCTGTGGGAAACCAAAATGATACAAAACTTGTAAACAATAAAAATACCTTGGTAATGGCTCCACTTGGGCAGAAACCAAACTCACAGTTTAAACAATGTTAAATTTATTCATCACTTTCATGTCATAACGAGACTTCATCAGAATAATAACTATTAGTCCATACCCTATTTTATAATCAGACAAAAAATGCTATTAGTTCATACAATTTCATCACTTCTCATTATGTAGGTTCACAATTTCAGTGTAACAAGGGAAATAGGTAAAAAAGGGAAAAAAACATTTTAGTTAAAATTTAACTTGCTGAATAAACTGGTTTATACAAAAACAAATCCTTATTTCGTTCATACAGGATGTCAATAAAATAAAATAGGAAAGAAACTCATAGTTCAGCATTGTAATTTATGATCTAACAGTGGAAATAATTTACTTAGTGGACAAAAATACTAAATGTGTGCCATTTACTTCCATTTAAAAGCTTGCTAAAGTTACTTCTACACTTTGTAAGAGTATCCTGGGTGGCACAATTGCTGTTGTGTCTTCCTTCTCCCTCCCACTAATCATTCACAGTTGCAATCCATTAGCAACTAACAGTGAGGTAGTGCCTAGACTATGTTTATACCTGCTACACTATAAGTCAAACATTTGGTATTCAGCAATTCTAATGAGTTCACACCTCATTTGCATCCTCATAGTGCTCAGAGGCATTAATCTATACTATAAAAAGATAACCACATAGCTAGCATACTTGAAGGTGAGGAGAAGTGTGTTTGGAGAAAGCAGAAGATTGCTATTCCTTTTGATTTATCTGCAGAGAAGGCTTCTAATCTTGCTAAGGCATGATTGTATTTTTCAAGTACATTCTACATTTTGTAACTTGTTACAAAGCAAATTATATATATGCGCAGTAGAAAATGTAACTTTTATCTGTATGTACTTCTGATAGTTCACTGTTGAAATAGGCATTTTTGGCAGGCATTTATATTTCTCAGCTAGACAGGTTATTAACTTTCATCACAGGTGTTATTGTAAAAATTATCTTACATCTTACAATCTTGTATATTATTTCAGGGAAATGTAATGTACTATGTCAATAACACAGGGTGTTTTGTTTCTAAGATAGCCCAGAGACACTTCCAGGTGAGTGGTAACTGGCAATCATATAAAATTTACTTTTTTGTTGTGTGTACACACTGTGAGAATTGTGTTGAATATATATATATATATATATATATATATATATATATATATATATATATATATATATATATATATAATTGAATTATGTGGTATTCCTTGGTTTGTACAAATGTTTCATTTGCTTTTTGTTTTGGGGGGGTGGGGAAGTCAACTACCATTTGTGTATTGCCACAACAAAAGTTGTGTTTCAACAGGTTTTCTCTTGAAAATGTGGAATCATCCTGTTATTTCAGTGGGAAACAATACATTACTAACGTGATATTCCTTGTTTTGGACCAAACATTGATTTGTGTGTGAGTGTGATGTGGTACAGCCACATAACTTTTAAATTTAATAACTGAAATATTTGTCTCCAGTGCTTAATGTTGAAAAATATTTATATATAAGGAATTACCTGCACATGGTAAGCCAAAAAATTTTCTTTGATTATTGATGGCCATTTGTTAGATATATGCATTTATCTGTATGTGTGAAGTGGGTGTAATGAGTGTGTGGTGTTGCTATACCATCTGTGACAGTGTGACCAGTGTTAATTTGTTATCATACAAATTGTTTTCAATATTTAGTGTACTGTTAATTTTGTTCCTGTGTTTGTTGCTTATTAAAACAGGTGATCCTGACAGTGGAAGTATAGGACTCTTACCACCTAATTTCAGAGTAGCAATAGACTTTAATGATGATGTTGGCTAAATACAGGCACAGTCGAGGGGTGCAGAGGTTGAATCTGATACTGAGGTTGACATTCGGCCATCCCCTGTATTTCCCTCAAACACAGTCAATAGGCCTACACATATCCATTCTACTGAGTCCTCAGATAATAGACAGTTATAGGGTGACACCCTTGATCAGGGTAGTGTGGTTACTACGGCTTCAGTGCTGGTTGACTCTGACCATAGCCAAAGTGTGGCCAAGGTGCCGTGCAGGGGGTTGTTAGGGGTATTCGGAGGAGGTCTGCTGTCCAACCTCTACCTGATCCTGGTGTGTGATTATGTGCCACTCGACATATGTTTAGGGTTGTCATGAAGGTGTAGGCAGGTTCCACTAGGGGCTCCGAGGACATGCTTAGGGTTGTAGATGTGGCACAGGCTGACATGTGTGACTGTCTTTGACATGTGGCTGATTCAATAGATTGGGTGAATGACATGATGGATTGGACAGAGTCTGTGATGGAACATCTGTTGGGAGGTGGACAGCATCCAAGCGGACATAGGTCAGCATCATCATCTGATGATAGCCAATGTGGCTGTACCTGATCACCCTCTTGTAGTGGCACTACTTCCACTGTTCCATCAGTCTTTGAGGTGTCCACACACAGACATGACAGGCCATGGGGTCATGCTCCTGGGAGCACTCATGAGGTGAGCTTGTCCAGCAGACATCATTCATGTTCACGTAGCAGCAGCACATCTGACCATGAGCATGGAAATGCCAGTGCAACTCCTGGCAGAGCCAATTCTCTTTGTTCTGGGCAACAGTGATGAACTGTTACCTATACCATGCACATCTCACACCTGTTTGACATACCAGGATGTAGAGCTAGCATAGAGCTTGGCTGTGTTCTTGCAAACATTCACACACGTTCCACCTGGAGTGCCCCTACACACACAAACACACACACACACACACACACACACACACACACACACACACACACACACACACACACACACACACACACACACACACACACACACATGTAACAGGTACATGCATCATTCGTGAGGCTTACAGCTCATTCTGTCTCAATGGTCATCAAAATTCCTCACTGTCTGTTTTTCTTACTCACATGCACTCACTACCTTTTGTGTCAGCCTTGGCCTCCTGCCCACACACAAACAACACCCTGTGCAAATGATGATAAATGTGCCATCTCCTTGATTTTCTACCTTTTGGATTCAGAGCTATATAAAGCTTTTGTCTGATGCACAGTGTGTATAGATGACTGAGTGCTTAGTACATATGTGTTTTTGATGTTGTTTTGAAAACTGTACTGCTTTCTTACAGGTTTTTGTATTGTGTGTATCTTTGATGCATGAGGCCTATTAGTCGATAGAGAACACAGCTATTGACATAAGTGATTGCTGTCACATACCAGAGTCATTGCTGTAAAACTCATCCACCTTCTACTTAGGTACATTAGCAAGTAACAGTATGCAAGGATATGTCATTCATTTATGTTTTTAGCCATTTACTTTCCTATTCCAGGTTCAAAACTTACCTTGATAATTCAGCAGTTCCAAGTGTTTTAATTCAGGTTTGAACCTGTGTGATGTTAGCAGTACAGAGCCATTACATGGATAAGTAAAGGTTGTGAACATTGCCTGGCATCAATTTTACTGTATGTATATTCATAGGATGAAAATTATACCCCCTTAGGTGGTAAGCATGTGTGCTATCCATTGCTTCTTAGCCAGGACCCATGTCTATTGTGCACGCCTAAGTCTACCTATGCCCACACTAGCTGGTGGTGCCCCCTCTGACTCCTCAGCAGTGTGTGGCTGTGGTGTCTTTGCCAATGGTGGTGGGATGTGTGCATCTTCCCCTTGGTGTTCCTGTCAAATCTGTTTTCTCAGGATAATATTGTGAAGGATAGCACAGACAGTAAAAATTTTGGCACAAGTACACAGATTGTACTTCAGGGCTCCTCCTGGTGTATCTAGGCACTGGAACCATGACTTCAGCAGCCCAAACACACGCTCTGTGATATTTCTTGTTTGATCATGTGTCTCATTAATGTTCTTCAGTGGGTGTGTGTGCATTTCTGATGGGCATCATCAGCCATGGTTTGAGTGCATACCATGCATCACACAGTAAATGACTTTGTGGGATATCCCCCCCCCTCCCAAAAACCTCTGATAGAGTTGAGAGTTGTGCCAGATATGGGAGTTGTGCTAACTGCCAGGGTTGTCAGCACACACATTCAGGGTGATTCCCTTAGTGTTACACATGACATGGCAGTTAATGGCATGGAAGCCCTTACTGTTTATGTGCACCCTTCCCTGTTCCTTTGGTGATGCTTTGATCTCAATGTGTGTGCAGCCTATGGCACCCAGGACTTCAGGGAAGTGATGTACCAGCCAGAAATCCTGCATAGCTGTAGCTCTATCCTCATGTGTACTGGAAAAATGTATGTAGTCACTGCCATGTTATAGCATAGCATTCAGGAACTGATGGAGGATCCTGGATGCTGATGTCTATGACACCCCCAGCATATCCCCTATTGGTCTCTAGAATATTCCTGTAGCTAAAATCCTAAGTGCTACACATACCTTTGTTTGCACAGATATTGGTTCCCCTCGGTTTGCCCATGCTCTCACTTGAGGACAACAGAGGTTGCAGAGTTCCTGTACTGTGTCTCTATCCACCCTGTAGTGCTCTACAATTTCCACCTCATGCAGACCATGAAAAGTTAAACGTGGTCTTAATACCCTTATCCTTCTTGACTAAGGTCTGTTAGCAGCAGTGGCAACACAGACCTGGGCCTGTTGCACATACAGAAGAGCAACAACAGTCCCTAATATTCTTTCTGTGTAAAGTGTTTCCAGGGCTGTATTGCAATAGGTTTTGGAATTTGAGGCCAAAATCTGCTCTGAGAGTACTCAATTGCTTTATAGCTTGTTCAATACCTCTTCTATCTTGGATTGTTTGATTAGCATACAATTCAGCTGCTTATGGTATAATTAGCATGACACAATGTTTACCATGTTTGCGTGCTCTACACTGGGTGTAGAGCCACTTACTGAATACAAATCAGTGCATGTTGTGGCATGACACACACACACACATGGTTTTAACAACTGTGTAGGCTTTATTGACTCTGTTCCTTAGTGTAGTGCACTTACCTTTGGGAAAGACAGCTTCCCCTTTTCTTACCATATTGCTGGTACCCCTCTCAAAAGCAGCTTGAGTAATCTGGAACTTGAGTATTTATGGTGAGAACAATCTTTCATTTGTGATCAGACTGTCTTTCTGCCTTGCTCAGCTGATTGTAAAGGTATCTGTTCCATGACCCAAGGAGTCTTATTCCGTGTATACACTCTCCTTAGTAGACTGATGCTTAACTACAGTGCTGACTTTGAAATATATCACAGAAAGCACCTTGGCCAAGCTGTAAGACCACAAAAGTTTCTTTACTAGAAAATTTCTGAGCTATGCAATCATAGCTATCCCAAAAGGCTAAAAGCCCTATCCCATTACTCTGTCTCATATAGACTTTTGGTGGATGATCTCTGTTTAGCTTTCCCGTCCCTACCCTTTTCAAACTCCTTCACCTCCATTGACCCAACAGTCTGAGCAACATTCATGCCAAGGATCTCAACCTCCATGACAAGATCAACAACACTTGCTGGAATGATAGATGTACAACCAAGTGCATTTTCTACATTTGGAATAAACACCCTCTACATGGCAAATTAATATCCTATCTACTTTCCAAACCAGAATTGACAATTGGATTGGAGACCATAAATTCATTACCGCAGTATGTGGAAATCAACTTCTGACCAAGGGTAACTATTTATTCTTAGTATTAGAGTGCCATAGCTAAGATTCTTAATGGTCCATAAATTTAGTAGACTTTTTAAAGGGAACAACCTTATTCACTGATATACTCTTCCTCCTTTGATCTTGCCCCAACCGTCATTTAGACTGCCGATTGCTGAAAAGCATTTTCAAAAGTTGCACCCTCCAGCTGGAATGCTGTGCCTGAGGATGTTAAAGAAACTGATGACTTAATAGTTTACAAGAAAAAAAAAATCAGGTCATGACAAAAAAAGAATGCATATGTAACTGCTTCAGGAATGCAAGTTAATCCTGCAAACTGTGATCTACACTTGTCAGCTTAGCTGCATATAATGTTATTTAATGATTTGCAGCATAATTTCCTTGTAATTAAACATGCACGTTCCTGTGATATTTGATTGTTGATGGATTTGTGTAAACAAATCTGCTTATGTAGAGTGTATAAACTCTGATATCTCCAGCTTTTCTTTTTTTTTCTCAAATTTTATTTATTTCTAATGTTTTCATTTTACTTCTGAAAACACTTTGCTTCGCTTTTCTTACTCACTAAATTGGTACTTTTCTCATTTTTAGTATTCTATTCATTTGTATTCAGTTAATATTTGTTTCTTAAACAGGTGTATGTATTTACTGTTATGAGTGCACTGTTTTATGCTGCCATGCTTGTATCACACGTGATTGTCTTATTTTTGTTATTCTTAATTTGGGTGTTGTATGTGGCTGAAAAGGGTCCTTGGACCAGTTCACTTACTGAGTTAGCAAATGTTAACTAAATAAATAAACCTGGGAACCTATCAGCCTTCACACCTATAAACCAATGAATCTATGACCCAGATGACTCTAGGTTGATTATAGACCTCAGCATTGGAAATATCAGCTTAAAAAGGTGCAAGTAAGCGGGCAACATAAGCTCATCTACCCAGGAGGAAAAATAAGGCAGCCTGAAACACTACGTACTAACTTCTAACACAGTCTCAGAGACACATCAGATTGGATTAAGAGCACTGGATGTCTACACCTATCAGACAGTACTTTGAACTGTAGCTGGAATCTGTAAATCATTTGTTTACCTATATATGTAATATTTGTTGCCAAAGTAAAATTAAAAAATTAAGCTCCTTGGCAGAGAAAACACACAAGGGTGGTTTTCTTCAGAGAATTAAGGAAAATCTAACTAAACCTCTGTTAATCATATTAAATGAAATGCTAGCATATGAACGCATTCCTGGCCTACAGCTACAGGATATAGTTATACCAATCCACAAGGGGGCCATCAGGTCAAAACAATTTTACATCCATCAACTTAACTAGTATTCCATGTAAAATCATGGAGGAAGTCACATCAGACTTCATCTAAAATGACACGTGGAACCTACTTCTGTTAAATACAGAACAGAATGGATCTGATAAGGGAAAATTTGTCTTTTGAAACGTGGTATTTTTGAAGAGGTAACAGCAGCACATGGTGAAGGGTTGAGCATGCATATTACTTATGGTGAACATTCTAAGGCTTTTAACAACACTCCACACAAGGGAATATTTAACAAATTAAAAACATTAAATGTTAATCTATATGTAATTTAACAGGTAAAACACGTTAGGCAACAAGATGCAACAAATGAGGGTGGGGAGGTTACGTGTCTGTCCCAAAACTGACTTCCAGTGGTGTCCCACATGGCTGTGCACTGGACCACTTCATTAATGGACTATTCTGAAATAAAACCAAAAAATGGTCTATAGACAGCCAGCTATATTGCAAATTGGGTAACAATTATTTTAATAAAAAATGTCAAAATTCTCAAGATGCTCTACAAAAAATACACACCCATTGTAGTAGTAATGACTTACCTTTTTTTTTGCCTTGAAAAAGCTCGCAAGTGGTCGAGTGAAAGCGCTTGGAAGAGACTGTGATTTTAACTTTGCCTTGTCATATTAAAGGATCTTATTGGAGACCTAGCAGCTGATTGATTTCTTCTACTGCTTATTTTGAAAGCCTTTGTGTACCTGCTTCCGGGTCCTGTGGTGCCAAGTGGTTTGCATTCGTGACTTACCTTTAATGCCCATAAATGTAGTTTCATGAGACATGCAAAAAAGACATAAATGATGATTACAAAACAAATGGTCAAACCATAAAATAATTAAAGCATTGTTAAATATCTAGAGACAACAGTTGATAACAACTTAAACTCTGATTTATGCGTATCTTCTACAGTCAGATAGGCATTTTCTGCAGTCAATTTAACTAACTTCATCTTGTCACTCCATGTAGATCATTGCACCACATTATGTCTCACTGATCCGCTCATTATTGAATAAAATGCTGCACTTTGTAGCCTTTCCGAAAAAAACAGCACCCTGAGCGAACTTTAAAAGGTGCAATTCATAACTAGAAAGATAATACAGTTGGAAAACTTGGAGCTACTCAGAAGAGTTTCATGAACTGCCATTATATTATGGTCATTGTAGGTCGCTAAGAAGAGATTTCAGTATGAACTATAAGGCAATATCTGATCCAGTTGCATTTGAAATGTTATATCTAAAGTGCACAGCTGGAGTAGCTAATGCTGGAACAGAAACCTAATAAAAATTAAATATCAAAATAACACAAAAATGATAGATGCATTTACACAATACCTAGGATTGTGGAATAAGCTCTCCCTTAAAATCAGAAGAATTTATCCATAAACATCCTTCAAAAATAATTTGAATACTTATATAGGCAATATCAACATAAAGTTATGGCATTCAAGCATTTTGAAGGTAAACTGGCCATAAGTTTGGCAATGAAACTTATGAATATGTAAGCTTATGATATGCAAATATCAAGTCACAAATACTATGAGATGAGACTGCTAGGCTGTGATGTGGGCCAGGAGAATTTAGAGTTAAAGCAGGTAACCTAATGTCTACATGGATGACTGCCTTCTGTGGCCAGCACTTGCCCAAAGAGAAGCCAATCGGCCATATGAGTGACTGGAGAGCTAATGGTTGGCTGGCAGTCAGTGTAAAAAGAATAAAATAAAATCCTTCAAAATGTTCTCCAGTTGGAACCAAGTATTATACATGAGAAGACAATAGTGGAAATGTCACCATATCCAATTCTTTACGCACAGCATGAGGTTAAATAAGCCAATCAACAATGCACCCAAACTGGTCTACAGCTACAGTTCAACAATTTAGCCAAGGCTGGACATTATAACAATACCAGAGCCAAGGTCCTTAAGCAACCTTCCTAACCTTGCTAGAAGCCAGTGAAACACAAAGTATAGCAAAGTATTTCATACTTTCCTTAAAGTGAGAGAAATATAATATGAAACACCAAAACCAAGTCCCTCCTCAACCAGTTATGTTGATGGGGCCCTGCCTAAACCTTTCATGAAAAGTTCATTTTACAATACTTCTGCAAGGCCAGGTACAAATATGCCAAATCACTACCCTCCCAATAGCATTCCTGAAACAGCAAAACCAACAAAGTGAAAAGGAATAATCTATGTATAAAAGGGTTTGAGTGACTCCAACCATCTGTCCAAAAAAGTAGACACATCACATTCACAGCAAAAAGCTTGAGCTTGCATCCCTAAAATGCATAGAAAAAACATTGCAGACAAAGCAGCTTCATGCTGAGACGGCAATAAATAAATCTTTCCCACATATAGGAAATAGACAAAATACAGTGCTTATTCATACGGACTTTCTTTGTGTTAGACATACATAGTTTTCCCTGTTTACTGAGTTCCTCACATCCTTACTGGACGGCCATATCATAGTTTAACACAAGATCATCATGTGATCAAAGTGCAGCCCCAAAACCCAGATGGAAGCCAATGTCACATCGCTGCACCAGGACAAAGAATACAGGAATGTATGTATCATCAGGGATGGGCAGGCTCAGTAATTTATATGAAGCCTATAGATTAGATCAAGGACTTCTCATTCCCTACATGGTGCTTACTATAAGGGCAAGTTATCCATATAACTCATGTAGAGTGGGACAGCGGCCACCAAACACGTATGAATAAGATGAACAAACTACTGCAAATTACTATCACTATATAATATGTAAAACAAACATGTCCTAGCTGGGCATTCCTGTTTTAAACTCCCCAATTAGAAATAGTCCAGCTGTCAACCATTTAGAAATATATGCTCCTTTTCATTTCACATTCGATGACTGTATAAAACAAATTAATTCCACAGAGGAATCTTGAAGATCGGATAAAACCAGTATAACTTTGATCTGACATTGTAAAATGTGTTTCTGAAGTACAGGGTAGCTACACTTGCAATAGCTCCTAGAAAATTATCAAAAGTAAACCTAAAAATGCAGAAGGAAATATGCCTGCCAAAAGAGTTTAATTAACTTATAAAACAGTCTGTCTGTCTTACATCTGTGCACAAGTATCATAAGTAGCAATTTGTAGTCTATACAGAAGAGCACCAGGTTCTTTCAGTTATGCAGATTGTCCTTCTCAGCCTTCAATAAATAAAAATAATGAATCATCTGTGATGTCAACATCAAGCCAAATCAGTTTAGTACTGACAACAGTCCTCCAAATTTTTTTTTCTTCTTCTTTTGGCTTTTCCCGGTTAGGGGTTGCTACACTGGAACTCTGGTCTGCTAATGACTGGCAGTAGATTTTTATGGTGTTGAGGTGCCAGCCCGATGCCCGACCTTCAGTGAAGGCATGCCCATTCATGCATGTCTTTTGAATGCCACTCAACCATGGGGAGGACATGCAGACTCCACACAAAAGGCACTCCAGCTGAGAATTGAACAGGAGAACCTCTAGCTGTGAGGCGGCAACACTACCGCTGCACCACCACGGCTTCCTGCCTATAAAATGCATAACTCAGTTATCCAAACCTTGTGCTCTCACCCATGACACAGTAACCAATAATTACTACAGCTCTAACAGTGTGAGTGGTTGAAGACAGATGGCTAATAAAGTGCCCCCCCCCCCCCCCCGTTGCATACAATTCTACAAGATGAGAAACAGACCTCAGAGAAATGGTACTCATCAGAATGCTTAAGCGGGATGTGAGTTATGTAAACCTGAAGTATACCATCAAGATTTATTTTAAGGGAGCTGCTAAAAGAAAAAAAAACACCCTTTCACATCATCTCTGTTCACATTGATAGTGCACACAACCTAATTCCTTCTCTAGTACCCCAGCTTATTTTCTATGGAAGCAGCTCAAACTGAAGCATGGCGCGTCACTTAACTGACAGCTCCTGACCCTTGTCTTGACTGTCCATGCAGGCTAAATCTTTAGTGGAAGGACTCACTCTGGAAAAGAGAAGCAAGGGAATTTCCACTGCAACATGTGCTTCCCTCTACATCTAAGGGGAGTGACAGAGCTTATTCCTACAGAACAACAAGGTTCATTGGTGCATGGATATGAGAATGGACATAGACTTGGACAGTCATATATGTTCCAAAGACACACCCAGCACATTAAGGCTGATGCACAGGCCCAAAACTCCAAGAACTCCAAAAAATGCAAAGCCAGCACCAACAAAGCATATAGAAACTCCTTTTATTGTGGCAACAACAAAAAAATCAGACCAGTTTCGGCAACCTAGCCTTCTTCAGTGATAAAATCCATAGCACAAGTCCCCAGCACTTATACCATGATTAATCATCATTAATTGCACAGGCATCCATATTTAAAGCAACAACAACTTTTTTTGTTAGGACCATGTTCATACAAATCTATTACAAATGGTCATTTAACCCTGGGATGAACAAACCGCCAAGTTTGAAGATCCAACCCTTCTCCATTCAATTTAGTGTAGCATGCAATCACAATGTATTCATCCTGTTCCCCCAAACTTTATCAATAACCATAAAGTGAAATTTAGCATTGTTATGTTTCAATGTATGTTTATACAAAGCATTTGACATATTGATGTTCAGATATATGTACACGCATAGATCTCGAGGTCTGCCCGACATAAAAGGCAGTGCACTAACATGTCACTAAGTATACCAGCCAGTCTGACCAACAATTTGTAAAAAATCTCATGTCATAAACATTGCTGGTATTCGTAATGGAAAACTGTTTAGTTTTTAACATGTGTTTACATGATGAACAATGCCCACATGGGTATGATCCAAAGACTTTATCACCAGTTAAAGTACCCTGATGTTTATTATTTTGATTTCTATTACCCCATTTGTAATGACTGAAATGAGAGCCTAACGTCCTCCCTCTTCTATATGAAAATTGACATCTGGACATGAGTAAACTGGACAATTCCTCATTGGCTAACAGAATGTTCCAGTTTTTATCTATGAGCTCCCTAATAACATTGACATTTCTGCCATACGTAGTGACGAACCTAACAGCATCCACATCATCATGCTTCATATTATGATACTTAAACGTGTCCGACCTGTTTTAGCCAGCTACCCATCTTTTAGCTGACCTGATGTTATAAAGTTGATACTACCTAACTAAAATCCTTTCAGTAAGATCATCCTCCAAGTGTTGATAGACATCTGGAGAAGAACAAATTCTTTTCACTTTCAAAAAAGACTTGGGTATATTTTCTATAATGTGGCAGGATGTAAACTGGTAGCAAATAAATTATTATATTGTGGATACTTGCAATATATTTTGGATGCCAAAGTGTTGTCACTATTCCTTGTGACTGTCACATCCAAAAAATTAATCTGCTGTATATCCACATTCAGGGTAAATTCTATTCCCCATTTGTTTTCGTTCAAATATTGAACAAATTCAGACAAATATTCTGCCTCACCCTACCACACTAACCAACAATCATCAAGAAATCTTCTCCAGATGTCTATCTGAGGCAAATATATATTATGTAAACTGTCATAAATAAGCAGACCCTCTAAGTACCCATAAACAAATCAGCATATATGGGGCAAAAGATGCCCACATTGCTGTGCCCTGAACTTGACAATAGCAGTCCCCTTGAAAAAATATAACATTTTTGGTTAACACATGTTCTGCCATGCACAATAACAAAGTATTGAAACCTGGGGGATAGATATCCGCTTTATCCAACAAATATTTAGCAGCTTTCAGTCCAGCCCAATGTGGAATGTTGGTATATAATGCTGTTACATCTAATGTGCATAGTAGCCAATGTGTCTCTAACTGAGAATTTTCTATAATTGTCAGGAACTCTGTAGTGTCTTGAATTCTAGCTCAGTCTAAACTCAACAGGGGCTGCAAATGTTCAGTTAAAAATGCCGATAATGGCTCTGTTAAAGAACCAATACCAGACACTATCGGCCTACCAGGTGGTCTATTCAAATTTTTATGAATCTTGGGCAATAAGTAAAGGATCTGCTTCTGAGGGGCATACACTGTCAAATGTTGTTTAACCTGTAGGGAAATAACTCCTTCTTCACAGGCCAAATCCAAAAAAGTATCAATCTCCTTCTTAAAATGAAAGGTAGGGTCCAGTGGCATCGGCATATAATGTCTCGCATCACTCAACTGTCTATGAGCCTCCAGTATATACTTTTCAGTGTCCATCACCAATACCGCCCCACCTTTGTCTGTTGGAATAATGACAATGTTTGTGTTCTCCTTTAAAATCCTAAACACCTGTTGTTCATCCACTGTCAAATGTTGATTCAGTATTCTAGCTTCACAATTCTTAAAATGCAGATCTTTTATAACTGATTCTTGAAATATAGCCACATGCTTATCCATTGGGGGCATAAATTTAGATTTTCGAAAATGAAACTTAGTAGATCATTGAGCCCTATCCTGAGGACCAAAGAATAATTTTAAATTGAGTGTTCGACAAAAAGCCAACAGGTCATCAACCACACTGTCTTCATTTGCAAAAAAAAAAACAGGTATATATTTAAGCCCTTTATTGAGCAGTTGTACTTCTACTTCTGTCAAGAGTTACAGATGAGATATTATGGACATTGTACACCATATTTACCGATGTCCCAGTGCTTGTAATAACATTTGTACATTGTTTATGTTTTTTATGCTTTCTACCTCCCCGGTGTCGTATGAACCTAAAGGGTGATCCATACCTCTTTGTTTCTCCGTACTAGGTGACCCCTGAGTGAGTATGTGCTCAACATCCGTGGCTGATGAGTCTTCCCCTGAAGTGCTGCTATACTCTGTACCTGACGTTTTGAGAATCGACCTAGGTCTCTTCCTTTTTGTTCACACCATAATATCCCCTCCCTCAGAGAACTTAACACTCTTCCTGAGGTCAAAGAGTTTCCCTATCTCATAGTCCTTGATATCACAGTTAAACTTTTGAATTTTTTTTATTTTTCAAAGATTTCTCTATGACTAATTTAGTTAAACATTCTTGATATCGGGCTTGTCAAATAGTTTTAAATCCTCACACACCTGTTGTACATCTACACAGTTTTTGTCAACCATCCGTTCATAATACGAGGACAGTATATCGACAAATGTCATTGAAGCATCCTGCTGTGCTTGTGCCCATTCATACGTCCGTGTCTCGCCACGCTTACATATGGCACTGTCCGAACCCTAAGGCCCCTGGGTGTGATGTTTTTGGCCTGATAGGCCTTAAACAATTTCAAATGCCACACATCAGTGCATAAAGAAATCATGCCCTTGGTTAGTTTATTAAATAGTTTACCACATTGGTCAACCATATGAAGGGTGTCCACATCACTTATGTGCCCCCCAGACCTATCTAATCCAAACACATATAAATCATGCTTATCTGCAGAGAGGCCTTGCAATAGATTAACTAAATCCATCATCTGCAAAAAAACTCTATGTATCTCCCCACCTACTATAATATTAGGACTCAAATTATTTCACTTATGATCTCAGAGCCTACCACCACTCCTAACTTTACAATCACCAATTTAGATGCTCTATATCCTATTTATCCTCCACCTGATGCTAAGACAACCATAGGAGCCCTGGTTTCCAACAGAACAATTCACCCAAACCAATTTCTGTTTGTACACTTCCACCTGATATAAAAAAACACCATAGTAGCATAAAAATCAGCCAGAATAATTAGTCCCAAACTTATTTCAGTTTGTGCACATAACCCAAAATTCTAACTCAAATAAATGCTTATTGGATTTGTTCAGACTGTATATAATCAAGAAAAAGATCTTAAATACTGTTACCCCCTTACTGAGTATAGATTCCAGCCCATATAAAGTGAGCTAGATTCACATACATATTCACAATCTGCCATTAATACAAATAACATCTCTTATTGCACTGCACCTTTAGAATATGACCACTAACAAGAAATATATATGTATGGGTTAGTGCAGATATTGTTCACACAAAAAGCTGTACTAAAACCAACAATATGTATCCTACAAATGGATATCACATCTAATACCCACATTACATACATAGGTCATAAGCATAGCCCCCATTTGGTATGTCTAAAGAACAAAAAATACATATCCAAAATACAGATAAATGTCCAAGATCGTTTGTTGTCAGTGGCGTACCAAATTTGTTAATAATAACTCCTATAGTACCCACAAACCAGTCAGGGCCGAATCATAAGACCCCTTAAATGCCAACAACTCATGGTAATATTACATATCCAAGCACCAACAACTTTCACAGATGTCATGCACCCTTACTAGCACCCTTACCATAACTAGCTTTTCTACATACCAATTGTAACAAGGTAGTTCCCCCAGCTAAATCCACTTATCAACCCCCCCCCTCACCATGGATAGAAACTCTTTTAGTACCTTCCCCCTCACAACATTACTACTTATCTTACCCTATCTGTTAACAAGTTATGAAACCCTAGACCCAGCAGGTGCCTACCTCCCAAATGGTCAGACCTCCCTGTACTCCCACGACATCTCTAATCTCATTCATCCCTCTCACTACCCTTCTATTAACGAACTCTAACAGTTTCCACCCTACTCTCTGTTACCCGAAAAAATCCTCAACAAGGGAACATCTTAAACTACTAATTAAACTCCAAAGAATACTTGATTATTTAAAAAAATCCATAACAAAAGATGGTGATATCCACCCCAACCCAGGCCCTTCTATTGACCTAGGTCCAAACCCCCTGAACACTGCCAGAAACCTAGCGGGCTCCCTCTGTATGCTTCACCTTAATCGACGAAGCATCAATAATAAAGTACACAACTTGCATGCTTTGCTTGCAACCCATTCCCCTGACATCATGTGTCTTACAGAAACATGGCTCAAACCTAACACTAAGGATGAGGAAATCATCCCACCTGGGTATAACATCCTTAGGGCAGATAGAATAACTAGAAAGGGTGGGGGAATTGCAGTTATGTTCAAGAACTCCTTGAACATCACTAGGAATCCACTCCAACCTCCAAAAGTTCTTAACCAGGAATTGATTGCCCTTAAGCTATGCCTAAACAACCAAAAAAGTATTAATCTCATAGTCACCTATTTACCTCCAGGCAACAATGCTGAAAACCTAGAACAAACTCTCAGCTGGCTTACCACCTTCTATCCCCAAGAAACAATTCTAGGAGATGTTAACATCGACTGGTCCCTATACTCCTCGCAACCGAATCCTCTCCCTATTAATTTACATGGATTCTCCCAACTTATTCTATCCCCTACTAGAGTTGGACATGCACAACAAAAGGAGAGCATCATAGACTGGATTCTTACAAACAAAGATCCTACCAACTATACCGTAGGGACCCTCCCCAATGACCTTAGCGACCACCTTATCACCTTTATTATAAAACACAAATGTCCAAATACAAACTCCCCCCTAACCAGACTTGTTAGGAACAGCAAGAATTTTGTCCCTGACCAATTTCTTGCAGACCTCAAGGCATGTAACTGGTCCATCCTAAATACTCTACCCTTAGAAGAGAGTGTGTCATTCTTTAATGACACCTTCCTCAATATACTTGAATCACATGCTCCTAAGCGACTCATTAGAACTAAGGAACGTATCGCACCTTGGCTAACTAAAGACACTAAAACTAAAATTAAACTCAGAGACCAGGCCTGGAACAAATGGAGAACTACAAAAACCCCTTTGGACCGTATCAAGTTTCTGCAGCTTAGAAATTCAACCAAAGCAGCCGTTATGTCTGATAAAAAACAATATTTCTGTCACCTCCAAGACAAACATCAAAACAATCCTAAAAAATTCTGGGCTAGTTTCAATCACCTCCTCCATCCAGGCAAATCCTCCACCCCAACAAATGAAACACTCATGGATAAAGATCCAAGCGAAATAGCTAACTCTTCTAATTCTTTTTTTACTGAGACCATCCAGTCCCTCGCCAGCCAGCTTACCTCTTCCCCCTTGGCTGCAACCTCAACCATTGACCCAACTCAACCTGCCTTCAACTTACAACCCACCTCCACCTTCTACATTCGTACCCTCCTGAAATAACTTAAGCCAACCACCCAAGCGGCTGACCTACTCCCAGCCAAATATTTACAAATAGCAGCTGACGCCATAGCCTACCCTGTATCAATCTTAATTAACCGGTCTATCTCCGAAGCCTCTATTCCCTCAATCTGGAAAATCTCTTATATCATTCCTCTCCACAAAGGAGGGTCCTCTACTGACACATCTAATTACAGACCCATAGCAATACTGTCCCCCTTATCCAAAATTATGGAACGATGCATTCACAAGCAACTCATTACCCACCTCATCCAAAATAATCTCCTGTCCAACACCCAACACGGCTTTCGCCCCCATCATAGCACAACCACTGCTCTCCTCTCCTTTGTTGATTCAATTAACCTCAACCGGAATAACAAATTAATATCCTCTGTGCTCTTTCTAGACCTATCGAAAGCCTTCGATATGGTCAACCACAAACAGCTGCTCCACACACTGGAAACCTTCAATCTTAGCAAAACTACTATAAGTTGGTTTAATGCCTACCTCTCTGGTAGAAAACAGGCGGTACAGTGGCAAAACAAGATTTCAGACCTACTCCCCACTAATATCAGAGTCCCCCAAGGATCTATGCTCGGTCCCCTTCTTTTCTCCCTCTTCATTAATGGTCTACACTCTATCCTTCCCAAAGCCACCTGCATTCAATATGCAGATGACTCCACCCTAATCTGCTCCGACGACTCTCTCACCAAACTCCAAGTTACTACCCAAAACTGCTTTTCATTAGTCGAAAAATGGTTCTCAGATTTAAAACTCCTACTTAATCCAACCAAAACCAAATTGCTTCTATTCTTCCCCACTCCAGCTACTACGCACGGATTAGTACCCCTTACACCCACATCCCAACCTTCGCTGTGTCCTCTAATAATGGTACCAAAATCTTTCCTGTCACCCACACCAAACTACTTGGGGTGACAATAGACCACAAACTTAGATTTGATATGCATGTCAACCAGACCATTAAATCACTCAACAAGAAACTTGGGTCCATGTATAGAATAAAGAAATTCTTAACCCCGCACACCAAACTAACCATCGCCCATACTCACCTCCTCTCCACACTCCTCTATGCCTCCCCGATATTCTCCTTCCTTCACAAGAAAGAGCTCAATAAATTATCCACTACCTATAACCACATAGCCAGATTCATTACCGGAATGCCCTACCGCACCCATCACTGCCTAAATCTTAGGACACTGGGATGGCTAGAACTGCCCAACATCCTTAAACTCAACCAACTTACTGAGGCATTCAAAATTATTAAACATCCCGATAAAACCCCCTCACTGAACAATATACTTACCCCCTACTCTAATCTTTCATCCCTTAGGTCATCCAAATGTATACAAGTGTTGACCATTAAATCTAACAACTCGGGTGGTGAAGCTCTTTATGCCAATTCCATTGGCAAAGCCTGGAATGCCCTCCCAAGCAACCTAAGACTAATGTCCACTCTGCACCAATTTAAAATTCACCTCCGAGCTCTACTAAAATCCCAATGGCTATGCCCATGCTCTAATCCCGACTAATAGCTCACGCCCCCGGCTCTACCTGGCCTACCCAAGCCTCCACACAACCCAAAACCTTAAGGGTCCACTCTGTAGCCCAGACAATCCATCTTGACTAACTTGTATCTCTTTTGGATTATATTTACTAGTACTTATTTGTTTAATTTGCTTACTTATGTTAACTTACTAACTTACTCTAGTTTTGTTATCACATGTGTTAATGTACCTCTGTTCTTTGGAGCTTTTCTCCCCGGGCCTCCACCGAAAACGGATATGTTACCAGTTGGACTAACCCGGTCAACAAATGTAAAATAAAATAAAATAAAAATAAAATAAAATAAATAAATAAATTACTCCTACACTCATTAAAATTATGTCCATCCAATTATTCTGTGCTATTCATGGGATGATTCAAAACATACTGCATATAACAAGTATATACTGCATTTATCTAAATAGTCAGTATACCTGACCTATATTGTCATCCCCACCATAACACATACAATTCAAAAAAATTTTGAAAAAGTATACATGGAAAAACATTTGTTGGGCTCAAATTTATACATATAGTTAACCAAACGTTGTTGACTTTCAGGCCACTAAACAACAATTCTGATAACAAATGTTCTTAGTCCATCCATCCAGACTCCAACCAGCCTTCTCCATATCTTCAGCTATCAAGTTGGAATACACTTCTACCAACAGTCAAACAGTGTTGTACTCAATCCCCACAATCTGTTCATAAAAATCAGTAGCAGGCCCCAAAGTTCTTTACACTACAGTAAAACAAAGCAATCACAAATGATGGAGAAAGTCACTCAATAAGGCGAACACCCACCATATGAACTTGTACAAAACAATAAGAACACCACAAGTAACTCTGGAGTCCACTATAGTTGTAAATACAACTATTTGTCGACAAAGAACTGAACTGGTAAATAAAAGTCCAACCTTGTCCCATAATAGAACGGAACAAATGAATGCTAGTATCCCATACTCATCATTTCTTCCAAAAATAATGAGCCCAACGATCCAGCCCCTCTAATATACAATGTACGTTTTTCTGTAGGCCCCAGGAAATGATTGTATACTTTATTCACAAACAGGCAAAAATAGCACCAAAAAAATCCTTTGACACTGTCCCATACCAAACAAAGAGTACTTACAAATTTCAATAAACCATGCAAGCTTGTTGAAAACTGCCCCAAGCAACTATTGGGCTCACCCCCGATGTAAATGGTGATTAGGTCCTAAGATGAAACACAATATGAGACAAACCCACTCAATAAACCACACAGTATTTTAAATTGTTCGAAACAACCCTAATGAGCATACTCAGTCACAACAAATGCAAGTGCACACGATCCAACTCTTATACCTACACCGGTGAAGAAGGAGTTATTTCCCTACAAGTTAAACAACATTTGACAGTGGATGACCTACAGAAGCAGATCCTTTACTTATTGCCCAAGATTCACAAAAATTTGAATAGACCATCTGGTAGGCCAATAGTGTCTGGTATTGGTTCTTTAACAGAGCCATTATCAGCATTTTTAACTGAACATTTGCAGCCAATGTTGAGTTTAGTCAGAGCTAGAATTCAAGACACTACAGAGTTCCTGACAAGTATTGAAAATTCTCAGTTGGAGACACATTGGCTCTATGTACATTAGATGTAACAGCATTATATACCAGCATTCCACATTGGACTGGACTGGAAGCTGTTAAATATTGGTTGGATAAAGCGGATATCTATCCCCCAGGTTTCAATACTTTGCTATTGTGCATAGTAGAACATGTGTTAACCAAAAATGTTACATTTTTTCAAGGGGGCTGCTACTGTCAGGTTCAGGGCACAGCAATGGGGCATCTTTTGCCCCCATATATGCTGATTTGTTTATGGGTACTTAGAGTGTCTGCTTATTTATGACAGTTTACATAATATATATTTGCCTCAGATAGACATCTGGAGAAGATTTCTTGATGATTGCTGGTTAGTGTGGCGGGGTGAGGCAGAATATTTGTCTGAATTTGTTCAATATTTGAACGAAAACAAATGGGGAATAGAATTTACCCTGAATGTGGATATACAGCAGATTAATTTTTTGGATGTGACAGTCACAAGAAATAGTGACAACACTTTGGCATCCAAAATATATCGCAAGTATCCACAATATAATAATTTATTTGCTAGCAGTTTACATCCCGCCACATTATAGAAAATATACCCAAGTCAAAATTTTTGAAAGTGAAAAGAATTTGTTCTTCTCCAGATGTCTATCAACACTTGGAGGATGAGCTTACTGAAAGGTTTTTGGTTAGGAGGTATCAACCTTGTAACATCAGGTCAGCTAAAAGATGGGTAGCTGGCAAAAACAGGTTGGACATGCTTAAGTATCATAATGGGAAGCATGATGGTGTGGATGCTATTAGGTTCGTCACTACATATGGCAGAAATATTAATGTTATTAGGGAGGTCATAAATAAAAATTGGAACATTCTGTTAGCCAATGATGAATTGTCCAGTTTACTCATGTCCAGATGTCAATTTTCATATAGAAGAGGGAGGATGTTAGGCTCTCATTTCAATCATTACAAATGGGGTAATAGAAATCAAAATAATGAACATCAGGGTACTTTAACTGGTGATAAAGTCTTTGGCTCATACCCATGTGGGCATTATTCATCATGTAAACACATGTTAAAAACTAAACAGTTTTCCAGTAAGAATACCAGCAAGGTTTATGACATGAGATTTTTTGCAAATTATGGGTCAGACTGGCTGGTATACTTAGTGACATGTTCATGCACTGTCTTTTATGTCGGGCAGACCTCGAGATCTATGCGTGTACGTATATCTGAACATCTCAGTGATATTCATACTAAAGGTATGTCAAATGCTTTGTATAAACATACATTGAAACATAACAATGCTAAATTTCACTTTATGGTTATTAATAAAGTTTGGGGGAACAGGATGAATACATTGTGATTGCATGCTACACTAAATAGAAAGAAGAAGGGTTGGATCATCAAACTTGGAGGTTTGTTCTCCCCAGGGTTAAATGACCATTTGTAATAGATTTGTATGAACATGGTCCTGACAAAGAAGTTGTTGCTTTATATATGGATGCCTGTGTAATTAATGATGATTAATCATGGTATAAGTGCTGGGGACTTGTGCTATGGATTTTATCACTGAAGAAGGCTAGGTTGCCGAAACCGGTCTGATTTTTTGGTGTTGCCACAATAAAAGGAGTTTCTATATGCATTGTTGGTGCTGGCTTTGCATTTTTTGGAGTTCTTACAATCATATGGAGTTTTCTGCTCATCACTGGCAAAAACTGGAAGTGAAACCAACACAGACAACAGCAGGACAATGCAGGCTGAAGCTTTTACCACAATCAGTTCATCAAACTGAGACCATTTTTACAAAATACATGCAAAACTAATATGTGCGAACCCACTAAATTTGTAGCAGTGCAATAGGCTGATCTTTATAAAAGAACACTTCTTTGGAAGGACCAATACAAACAACAGTGGGAATGTGGTAAGAAGTGTGTTTGTCGTCCATCTGTTTGTCGTCTGGCATAAAATCAAATTCCCATATCAGCTTAACCCTATCAGGGTCTACTTGGTCTATACAGTATATTCTAAGCCATGAAATTAAATACTTTGGCTTACTTCCTCAGAACAAAAAATAAAAATAAAATAAGATTATTGGAGCAACTGACACAAAGGAGACAATGAACACTTTCATTCATGTAGAAGAACTTCATTATTAAAAAATATAACTACCAAAATAGTACTATTTTGGTAAATACATTTTTAATTTGGATTGATTTTGCCATTTTGGAAACAACTTTAAGACTTTCAACTTTCCTGTTAATTTACAAGTTGTATTTAAGGAACAACCAAAAAAGGTTTCAACTTTGTTCCAGGAGAAAGGGGTAATATTGTGGCACTCATTATACGTCTTCACGTATAAGTTAAACTTTTGTTTGCATAAATAAAGGTGACTGTGTTTTGGTTTGCAGGGATGCTATTTTTTGAAAAATAGTTTATATATTCCACCCACCTACCTTATTACCAGAGTCATTAAAAATATTTGTGAACTTGAGATACTCAAGTTGTTTTTCAAGACCGTTAACAAATGTTTTTACAACTTAACTTGTAAACAGGATAAGGCACCTTCAAAATAAAAAAAATACATCAATAATTTAAGAGTAATTATGGTAGATAAGGGTGGAGCAATGGTATTAATGAATGTTTGTGATTACAGACAGAAAATAGTGGCTAGGCTGTCTGATATAAATTTTTGTAGAGAAGTATCTGGACTTGATGTCATATCAACATGTAGATGTTACTTTGAACTTTTTTTTCAGATGGCTTCAGTGATCCTGTTTTGCTTGTTATCTTGCTGTAGACAAGCCTAGACTCGTAATAATGTTTGATATCCTTAAACCACCCTCATCATGCTCTGTGGTTTCTGATGGGGGGGGGGCGTCAACGGACCCTGTAGGTATTTCTGTGATTTTTGTTATGAAAGCAGTAGTGATGAAATTTGTAATTTTGCTAATAGTAAGAGTCACTTGTTAGTAACCTGTCTTGAAATAGTGTTAAGGAGCATTGTTTGATTTTTTTTTACATGTTATGACAGGTTGTTTCAACAAATCAAAGACTGTGCCATAGGGGTCTATATGGCCCCTAGCTATGCTAACCTAATTTTAAGTTATTGAGAACAAAGCTTTGTTTAAACTTGTTCTTACTGGAACATGCTAACATTTATGTGCAATTTTTAGATGACATTTTTTCATATGGGTTAGGGATTCTTTAAGATTTGTAATATTTAGTAGTTATTTGAATATTACAACTTAATTTCTTTATCTGTCATAACAAATAATATATATATTTTGTGTGTGTGTGTGTGTGTGTGTGTGTGTGTGTGTGTGTGTGTGTGTGTGTGTGTGTGTGTGTGTGTGTGTGTGTGTGTGGTTTATTTGATGCAGCCACACAAATAATTTTTGTTTCTTTTGTTTTACATTCCGAGCCCCATGCATTCAAGTACATTTGAGAGGCAATCTCTGTACAAAACTGAATAACAACAATATGAAGTTCAGGGATTGACAGAGGCAGTAAAGTGAAATCCTGTTGCAAAGTAAACCAGAAGATTTGAAACTAACACCACAGACACATTCATCTGTGCTGTAAATTGCAGCAGGAATTTTCTGATCTTTAATAAAACACTGAGTTTTTACAAAGCATGTATCTGTCTGAAGTAACTGGATCTTTCCCCTCTAATGGGGACGAACTGCACAAACCTTTTAATCAGTTCCTCTCTTGCTGTGGAGATGCTGGATGCATATTATTTGTAATGAGATTCAGGTTCCAGTTTCCTTCTAAAGTTATTTTTCAGCCAGCCAGCTATAACATTTTCCAGGTTCTTTCATCTAGCATACATATGATACTCACAGAAGGTTGAAAAATTGCTTAACAAATCAGCAGCACACTCTGTTACATCAGATGAGTGTAGCAATAGTGATAAACACCTGCTACATACAGATCAGGGCACTGTACATCAGTGATACAAACCATCACATCTTCCATCCTGGTACACATTCTTCTGGGGGACTAATGGAAGAGTAGGAGACTTTAGCAGGTATCAGGCCCAGGTTATGCCTACTCAGTATAAGTATTACCTCTGGTCTCACCTGAAAATAGACCACCCCTTATGGCACTAAATGTGTTGGCAAAACTGAATAAATAATGTAAGTCAATAAATACTAAGGGGACTTAACTTTTAATCCCCTCCTTCATGTGTATAGCTCACTAAACAATGGCAACTTTAGGCACCAAAGTTAAAGAAAAAAGTAGTTGTTTTGTCGTTACACTGACATCTTCCTCATCATGGAAGCTTGTTTAGTTATGTGTTTGTTAAATGGATAAGTGAACTGGCCTCTGGCAACACAGACTCAGCTACAGTTCCATTCTTGTCAAATTCTGAGAGCAGGTTAAACAAATTATGACACTATGACACCTGTTTCGTGTGTTAGACCAGAGGTCTTGCTGCTTACATGTCAATGGCCTGGGCAAAAAAAAAAAAATGAAATTAGGACACTGACAAAACACTAAATAGATTAAGTGCACATCTTTTCCTAATACAGTAAGATCGGGAGGCAGACAGAATTTAAACCTGTGAAAACAGAAAATAAATCTGGTGAATGACCAAAAAGAACAATAAACCTTTTCTAACAGAGCTGCATCTCTGAAGAAGAGTTACATGTAGATGCCAATTTTTCAGGGGTGCACTTCCTTCCTTTTAGTCCACTTCTTACAATGTCACACATAAAAATACGTCCTTTTCCTGTCTGCACTTGATTCTGTACCTCCATGCACATTATTTTCCTTTCTCTGAAATAATGCATTACAACCATTTGGAACTCGTCATAGCATCTGATAGACTGTGACTATGGCAACAACTGTTGTTAGTGTGAGTTGTCATGCAAAGGTGAGAGTGTATCAGAAGCTTGAATTATAGGAAACTTGATAATTATAGCTGGGACACAATAACTGGTGTAGAGATATCAACAACCAAGACATTTAGGGATTAAAAAAACAAGATGATTACTGTAAGATGAAACGTCCATAGATATCTGTTTAGGAGCTTGTAGCTAGCAAGACTCAAAGGAAGCCATTACAAATATACACTGGACACTGAAATGCACTAATTCATGGTACTGCTACTCTAAGACAACAGACTAATGACAAATAGGAAAAAAACTGAAATTCAAACCAATATTATATTATGGAAGCACAGAAACCATTTAGGGAAGAAGCCCTGGCTCAAACATAAAATCATGTCAGTATCGATGCCCTATCCTGATGTCTTGGAGCAGAAAAATATGAGAAAATAATACTAATGATTTGGAATAATATAACGGCATTAGTATTACACATAAAGCCACTGTGTGATCAAATTTTCTCTCTCTGTCTCACCCTAGCTATGCTTTGATATAAGCTGAGCAAGAGTAGTCATTATCTTTTATATTCTCAACTGACTTCATTGCTGCAATATGCCACTAATAAACAGCATTGCTGAGGCAAATGGCTGTGACATCAGAAATCAAGTATGAAGATGGAACTAAGATATTAACTGATGAAAGTTGATCAAATTATATCTAGCTGATTATTTTTCATCAACTACTGTTTCTTTGTTAATGTTTAATAATGTGAACTGCAAGACTGTGGAGCTTTGGACATACAAATGTTTCCCCCATACACAGAAGAGTGAGTTCCGAGTTAACGTGTGTAGAGCTGAAAGGCTATAGGAGGTGCAGGGGCTTTTTCCCGTGTGTTTGATTGTTAACATTTTAGCTTCAATGAGTTGACAATTGATCTGTTTAAATCATTATGTTCAAGACAGTGTGCCAGGGAAAGAGATCAAAAGAGAAATAGGTAATGGGACAGGAAGCTCAAGAAAATCCAAAAAAATGAGAAGGGTGTTTTTACACAAAAAAAATAAATATATTGTTAGTGAATAAGGACATCCAGTAAACACACTGTGACTGAAACATTGGTTTTCATATCAGCTAGGGGAGTAGCCAATGAAGCCAGCAGGTGAAGAAGAGTCATGAAAGTTTTTAATCTTACCTTTCTAAAGCTCCTTTCAGTAGTGAATTTTCAATATTTTGCATGCCTGGTACAAAAGGAGAAATACATTTTTAATATTTATTTTACTGATGATACATATTTTTTGCTCCAATCTCTGTCTGACCATTGAGCTTCACCCAACAAGTAAGAGACTTTTGACTCCCACATTCCTTGGGCACAAAGGTTGAGCATGCTGGGTGAAGAGAGGTCTTATCATCATCAGGAGAACTGGGGTTCCCCTTAAGCCATAGTTGTCTTCTACACATGCTGACTGGTTTCCAAGGTGATGGCATGCAATCAGCGTTTGGAATGTATGTGCACTTCTCTCTCAATTTAATGTGATCAGTTGGCCTGCCCACCTTATAGACAAGCCTCGTTCCATTTGACCCTCTGTCTATACTGGGGGTTCTGCTATACAGAGTCTTCCTAGACATATGGTCAACCCCTCCCCTCAAAGACAGGCAAGCAGAGTAAGTCTTATCATTTCTGTCCTCACCCACACAAGCTCCATCTAGTGGCCAAGGCTCATAGTGAGAACTTTACCCTCTACACACCATTGAAACTGGCTAATAACCCAGGCATTTTAAATATAATCATTACAGGTTAGTTTTCTGGAAAACTTTGTACCGAAAACATTTTAATGACCTTGCTTAGCATTGTTTGTATTATATTACTACAGCTCCAGAATTGAAAATTTCTGCCCCAGTGTAGGAAACTTCTAGAATTGAAAGAAAAAAGAGTTGGGGATGTGACAGAAACTTTCTGGTACCTCAAACAAATCAACAATGTTAGGAGAGCAGCACTAAAAAATTAGCAGAGTTAAGAACAAGGGAGAATATTCTGAACAAGGGAAGAGACAATTCAGAATGAAAATAGGAACATTTCTTAACAGAAGGAGAGGTAAGTGCATTGACAGTTTTTATGAAGATATTCTGCATCCAAAAAACACAGACCAGTTCAACAGTATGTGAGGCAACCATAGAGCAACTTTACTGAGGTATAAGAGGAATATCAATTTGTACTGGCATCATTGTGGTGGGGCAAGCAGTCCTTATTGGTTTTCATCTTCTTTGTTTCTGTGAGTAAGGATGCAACAGTATTTCAAAACCCAGAATGCCATTGTTTTAACTGACTGATGAGAATGCCAAACAGGCATGAATGAATAGGTGACTAAATGAATGAAAAATGAAAGTCAGCTGGGACACAATGGTTCCCGAAGTTTGCTGACAATATTGTGCATACACATCTGGTTGGGACATTGTTTTTGTAATGCTCATACTCAAGTGTAGTTACAGCATGGTTTCTGGTATGTCTTAGGGATCCCCTATCAGATGTGTGAATCTTAGGGATCCCAGTCAGAAGTGTGAGCCCCAATCCTGTGAGTCCAGAAGCTTCAAATATTATGCCACAGCTCAAACAAGTAATGGACAATTCCAAAACTGTTACATCTTTAAAGCATTTTCTTCAGGGGACCTTCACCCACCTGCATATCCCAATATAGGCAGTTGCCCCCTCAACATGCCTACTGGTTATATATGCTAATGCTAAGACTGTTGTATCTTTGAATATGAAGAGGAATACTTTGCAATACCAGAATGCTGACTTAGTATATGTATTCGTCCAATGCTGTGACTTAGTATATGTATTCTTCCAATTCCATGACTTAGTATACGTATTCTTCCAATACCGTGACTTAGTATATGAATTCTTCCAATTCCATGACTTAGTATACGTATTCTTCCAATACCGTGACTTAGTATATGAATTCTTCCAATTCCATGACTTAGTATATGTATTCTTCCAATACCGTGACTTGGTATATGAATTCTTCCAATTCCATGACTTAGTATACGTATTCTTGAAAGCTCATAAGCTCATAAGCTCGTACTAAGCTAACTGCTCTTGTGAGCCATTTTAAGCCTAGCCAATTATCCCTTGTGAGAATACCGTGACTTAGTATATGTATTCTTCCAATTCCACGACTTAGTATACCGTGACTTAGTATATGTATTCTTCCAATTCCACGACTTAGTATACGTATTCTTCCAATACCATGACTTAGTATATGTATTCTTCCAATTCCATGACTTAGTATACGTATTCTTCCAATACCGTGACTTAGTATATGTATTCTTCCAATTCCACGACTTAGTATACGTATTCTTCCAACACCGTGACTTAGTATATGTATTCTTTCAATACCGCAACGTAGTATATTTATTCTTCTAATACTGTGACTTATTATATGTACTCTTTCAATACTGCACTTTCACTTCTGCACTTGCAAAGTTCACAATTACTGTTCTCATAATATCAACAGGTCAGGCACCCTTTCTTAGCATAGTTATACTGCAAAATCAACTTAATCTGGGATGTAGCAACTAGCAACAGGCCTTGGTCATGTGTACAGCAGCAAGTTTTGAGGCTATAAGTTGAAAATCTGGTGAGAGGAGGAAGGAAACAAAAATAAATATAAATGGCACAACAGCTGAAATGCTAAAGGTCATGCTTAATGGAAAGTGATTGAACAAGCACTGTATGAACAACGAATTAAGGCCATTAAATGTTCTTGTTTAAGAAAAAGATTTGGCAGCAAGTATACCGAAAAATGAGTTACATGAAGTAATTTCAGAGAATGGACAGTGTATCTTAAATCAGTGCACGAGATTATTGAATATAGACAGACACATGCAGTTAATTACCTAAGAAAGTGTTTTTTACAAAAGCAAACTGTAACTACTGATGCTACAGAGAGATATGTTGTTCGCTTATTCTATAAGAAGATGTACCTGAATGCAATACCAACAATTCTGCAGGATCGAGAACGTAATTATTCATTATATAAAGAAACAATTTATCCAGTGTGATTCTTAGATAGAAAGATAATCTCAGAGCATGCAAATATTCAACTAAAAAATATAATAAGACATCATTTTTTACAGAGGGGCAAGCCCTCAGACCCCATTGCTAATTATATATACTAACTCCAAAATCGCACAATCTTGAGCAAGAGGTCTACCTCGGGAAATGTGTGATCTTGCACACCTGTTGAATACTCGTAAAGTCACCTATATTTTGTTGTCTAAACAGATGTTGACCAATGATACAGTCGACAAATTTCAGTGGACCCATATAGATAAACAGATGTCATAGAATGGCAAGTGCCATCAAGCAAACATATACAGCAGTCAATTAAATAAAAAGCATTTTACAATGTTCTTTTTGTATAAAAACGTATAATAACTTTAACACAAGGTAGGGAAGTGAATGCAGACATAAAATAGCAGATAATGTGGGGAAATGGCCTGCTTTCCTGTTACTGAGGAAAATTGTTCAGTGCCAAATATTATAGACCAAGCCTGCACCAAAAATTATTCCAACTCAAGGACAACAAGCAGTAAACCATTGCTTTTTGCCAAACGGTCGGTGCAGATATATTGGTTCATAAGTACTTACTTGTCTCCTGATCTGTAAGGATCTCAAGAAGCCTAGCCTTATCTTCATTTTTTATCCCTTATATTTTGTGTTTGTGTAACTCAGAGGTGGGCTCAACAAGGATATGTTGAGACATTTACTTGTTTCCCCTATCCATGCGGTACATAAAAGCCAAACTGTGGGTTAATTTACAGTTTCACCAATCATCCAAATTACATTTGAATAAAGTAAGAGAAGTCCCTTATATGGAGTGAGAACAGGTCCATAGAAATGGTATTCTTGGTGATACATACCTACCCTGCAACATGTCCTATTTATGCTGCAAAAGCGATGGAGATACCTTGAGCAGGTGTTTATGCTACTGTTAGACTTGCAAATGTGTAACTGGTGTGTCACGATAGGGCCTTTTCACACTCTCAACAAGAGACAGAGATCCCACTTAGCAGATATAATATGAGAAGATGGGCATGGCTTTGAGGGAGTCTGCATAGTTTTTATGATTTAGGCCTCTGATTTTTCGTTTTTTTTTTTTGTGAAATGGAGTTGTGATCATTCCAGCTCTGACAAAGTTTGAACAGATACATACCAAAAGTGGTATTATATTCAATGATCAGCCAAATGACAGCCAAGTACAGTAGAATGATTACATCCCTGAACCTAGACTTGGACAACATAACATTAGATATAAGCTGTGTGATGAAAAATAATTTCCTTACAGTAGTGGATACATGGTAATCAAAGGACAGTTCATTGTCAACATAAGTTCCCAGATCCCTGACTTTGGGATCAACATTCGGGGGTGAGTTGTCAATATAATGATGGTACCAAGTTTTCAGTCATCTGCAAACTTAGTCAGCCAAAAACCCTTAACATTTGCTCTGACTGACTAGAGGTAAATGCCAAACAGGAGTGGCCCAAGGGCTGAACCCAAAGGTACACCACTAGTGACAGATCTTTGGAGGAGGTAGGGCTATCCACCTTAATTTCCAGAGTGTGTGAGCCGATTTGCAATCCAATGAGTTACATAGAGATTTACCTTTAGCTGGGAGAGTTTATTTACCATACCTGAATCTGGAATGGTGTTGAATGCCTTTGCCAGGTCTATATGTGTGATGTGTATAGACTTGCTCGTATCCATTGCTTCAGTGACCTGCTCAAAGAAACTGAACAGGTTTAACAGGCATGACCTGCTCTTGATTAATCTGAACTGGTTTGAGTTGTGAGATTTTAAGTTCCCTACATCCTTATTTATTAATTACAGAGTGATCCTTTCCATAACCTTACAGATGAGGCTGGTTAGGGTTATGGGTCTAGAAATAACCTGGTCCATTGGCGCCCTGAATTTGTAAAATGGGATGATCGTTGCTGTTCTCCATTCATCTGGCACAATGCCTGTTTAGAGGCTGATACTGACTAGCTTGGTGAGGGGTCTTGTTAGATCAAGTCCTGTTTCAGACTGAAGAGTAGGCAGCCAGAATGTTTTCTGGCCCCATGGAAGTAGTATTCCTGGCCTTAGATAGTATTTTGAAAACTTGTTCTTGGGAGATTTGAAGGGGAGATGTAGATGCAGGTATATGACCTGGGAATATAGGAAGGGAGAGGGGATAGAAGTTTGAACTAAATTTGTCCACTAGTAGACTGGCTATGTCCTCTGGGTCTAAGTATGTGACATCATTTACTATAAGTTCTATGTACTACTTGGCATTGTTTCTGAGATTTCTAACATAGTTAAAGAAGGCTTTGTGGTTATCCTGCACCTTGTTGGCTATTTTAACTCATATCTGGCTTTGGTTGATTTGATCAGGGTCCAGAAATCCTGTGATAGTTAACACTGGTGACCCATGCATCATATCAGCACAGACACCCCTCTCATTCACTCACCCATACACATTCAAACACACACAGACATACACACAATACACCTCCTACTTGTCCAAGAGTTGAGAAAATATCTCTGATGTCTCATTTTATCTTTGTTTGTCCTTGACATCATAAATCACAAGTCCTTACAGTCAGTTAATAATACCAGATATTGGAATTTCATTTTTGCTGATGTCTACAGCATGCATTTTATTTGTGCCTTTCGGCTTTTCCCAGTTAGGGGTTGCCACAGCGGAACTCCAGTCTGCTAATGATTGGTAGTGGATTTTTACGTACTGGGTTACCAGCCCTGACGCACAACCTTCAACGAAGGCACGCCCCATTCACGTATGCCTCCACACAGAAGACGCTCTAGCTGAGAATCAAACAGGACAACATCTTGCTATGAGATGACAATGCTACCGCAGCACTACCACCACAGTTACTTCTACAGCATGCATACTGTTGCTTAATGCTGCTCTATTAACTTTTTAAGTGAGTATGATTAATAAATATTTACCTGGTGTCATCTAGTGTTCCTCCTGGCTTTATACTGAAGCCTCTCCTCACTGTCCATTGTGACTCACACACTATTCAATTCACTGAACCTTACCAGACATTAGAGTTTCATATTTATTGTCATATTTATTATAATGTAGAAACAACTTTATTATACTAATTGATCAGTTAGTATACTGGGTTAATGTTGCTTTAAGCAATGTTTGAAATATCACTGGTGTCTAATGGTGGTACAGAGGACTAAAGTTCTTGTTGTGAGGTGCAAGGATAGAGGGTTTGAATCTTTTTTATGCTTTTCAAGCATGCTGTAAAGAGGGTGGCCACAGTGGTGCAGTGGTTAGCATTGCTGCCTCACAGCACAAGGTTCTCCGGTTTGATTCTCGGCTGGGGTGCCTTCTGTGCACAGTCTGCATGTCCTCCCTGTGGTCATGTGGGTTTCCTCCAGGTGCTCCAGTTTCCTCTCACATCCCAAAGACATGTAGCAGGTGGATTGGATACTCTAAAGTGGCCCTAGGTGTGAGTGTGTGCATGTGTGTGCCTTCTGTGGAAGGTTGGGCACCTGGCTGGCAACTCAACACTGTAAAACTCCACTGCCAATCATGAGCAACAGATGATCCACTGTGGCAACCCCTAACCAGGAAAAGCCAAACAAAGAAGAAGCATGCTGTAAAGAGTTATTAGTTGTATCTAGTGCTCCCCAGGCAAATGTCTTTTGTGCTGCCAAACTATCTTTAATTGCATCTTTATTGATGGGCTTTTGTTGTCCTTTAATATCCAGCCAACTCCAATTCATTGCAAATCTGATAGTATTCTAGACCGAGTCTATAGCAGTTGTTCTCAATGAAAATAACAAAAATTAGCACACATTTATGTGAGGAGTATTAGACATAAGATTTTCATGCTCAGCAAGATGGTAGAGTATTGCCTTGGCATTCTTGCCCTAGCTGAAACCAGGTTCTCATTGCATGCTCTTAACTCAGACATCTTATTGACTGAGTAGTTGGTACTCAGAGCTCACAGAATAAACCATGGTGGCTATATTCCACCAATTTGCCCTTACCTTTATTACCACAAATCCCTTACAGTACACAAACATAATGTATTCTAGTTATTTTAAGATAACCAGGTTAAGACACTTGCAACCATGTATATTTATGTCTTCCGACTTTCATGTCTCCTCCAAAAGGAGTCCCTGCATTGGCGACATTTTTATGATAAACTGGAATTACAATTTTGGTTGACATGATTAGTGCCTGGAGGCTAGCTTTGGAAAAGTTAGTCACCCAGTTATAAGCTTTTGGACTATTCCAATTGATCAGCTTGATCATCTCTTCATTAACATGTGCTTGACTGGATGTCATCTTTTGACACCTGCTAACATCTCTGAGGGTGTAAAGATGCCTGACACTTTTAGCAATCATTTACATGTTTATGCTATCTAGAACCATGCAATATCTTTGCTATTAAATTTACATCAGAGTGTTTGTCCTGAATTCCTTTACTGATATGCTTAAATATATTATCTGGACATTACTAGGTACTTTGAGTCTGGATTAGACTACTGAATATTTTAATTCTATATTTCTGTCCATACTGAATGGTATGATGCTAGTTGTAAATTCTACATTCAAGTAGTCAGCTATCCTTGGATCACTCTAAAAATTAAAGACAATGGTAACAGTGCCAGTGATGCAACAGATGACACACTCACCTTTGGCGCAGAAGACTGTGAGTTCTATACCTACACCAGGTAGATGGATTGCTGATATTAGACTGCAGTATAATGAGGGTGTTGCACTCCTAAGTGAATTGTTCTCCAGATGAGATGTTAAACTGAGTCCCCCTCCACTTAAGTTGGTGGTGGATGTAAAACATCCCACTGCACTTATCAAAAAACGTGGGGGTCCTTTATTTATGTATAAATATACAAATCTGTTTATAATTTCCTTTACAGTTGTACTAAATTTTCATCCCCATTAGACCCCCACTCGTTTTTCCATAACCACAGTCTGATTTTACTAAATATTGTTGCTAAAATCCATTTACCATTCAACATAATTTCATTTATTCTTTCATTCCATATACCCCATATAACATAAAATAACTTTTATCTATTCTTTTAACATATTCGTTACTTCTATTCTTATAATGTCCATATTTAATTATATTCATGTTCATTTTATCCATTTCTTTTGTATTTGAAAAAATCTTTTGTAAATAGTTTCCCCATTTCAAAAACACATTCCATAGTTTATTTTTCTTCTTCTTCTTGACAATGTAAACATATTCTATCACTTTTCTTATTACGTGGCATCTTTCTTTTTATTGGCAGTTTATTTATTACCAGTCGCCGCAAAAAATCTTGAAATTCTACTTTCTGTTTACACCATTTGCTTCTTATTTTTATAACTTTAATCTGTTAGATTTTCCCACGGTTTAACATAGTAATGTTTTATCATTACATTCTTATACCATAATTTTCTTTTTCTACATCATCAATTTGTATTTTTCACAAAAAAATATTTTTCTTGGTAACATTTTATTTCTTCATTTAAAAACTATTTTTCTCTTTTTTCAAACACCTTTACTGAATTATCACTTGTGACATATGCATATTTACATTCATATAAAAGTAATCACACTATAATTAACATAAACATTATACTTCACATATATTGCTATATATCATATAAACTAAGCAACATTACATAAATTATTCTTTTTTACTATACCCCCAAATTTATCATACTTATATTTATACAGTGTTACTACTAATCTCTTATCTTTTTCATTTACATACTTTAACACTTTGAAAAAATTTAAGGAAGCAGCATATTCTACTAGGTTAATTAACCCTAAATGTCCTATTTCTTTATTTAGATACAAAACTCTTCTTTCTACTGGGTTTAATCTAGAACTCCATATAAATGAAAAAATTATCTGCATTAATTCCTTTTCAAATGCTGTTATTTTTCCCATCAGTACTGAATTTATCAAAAAAGCCCTTTTCTAAATGATAATATATAGCTTCTCCAGAAAAGACAGGTTTGTTTTATTTCTTCTACTGCTTTGCACTTGAATTTTATTTACATCTTTGTTCCCAAATTTTATACCTAACTCAGAAATTTCATTCATTGTAAAATATATACCCCTGATCTTTACTACATTATGTAAAACTCTACTTTTTTGTCTATTTTAAGCCATCCACATCATTTCTAGACACTCATTTATTCAAATTATTATTTCTTTTATCTAAAATTTGTTTTCTTTTTGCAATGATTATAATGCATCTGCATATGTTAACAGAAATGAACTTCTTAACCCTTCAGGTGTTATAGACCCTCCTCCTTCATTTTGTAATTTATTTCACATACTATCACATTCATAACTAATGCAAAGAGTGTACAGCTCATTGGACATCCCTGTCTTGCACAATTCTTCATATGTACCTCTTGGTTTAACCAGCCATTTACAAGTATTTCTCCTTTATTATTACTATACTCTGACATACATACTTTCCTGTCTCACGTATATTATATTATTTCATTATTATCCATAAGACTTCATGTCCAGTTGTGTCAAATGCCTTATTAAGGTCCCCTATCATGATTTTTGTTTTGTCTTTTCTGTTCTTAATATCATCTACAATTTCTCTAACTATTATTAATAACTCTTGACAACCCTTCCCCTTTATACTATATATTCTGTGTTCCATAATATTTTCATTTTAGTTTCAAATTTATTTTGTATAATGTTCATAAAGATATTATAATCTCTATTATCAGATACTATTGGTCTGCCTTCTTCCATATGAATTTAAGTGTTCCGCTACATAATTCTTTATACATAGAACCTGCATTTAACCATTCATTCACAATCTTTAAAAAATTTTTTTGTTAATCCCTTAAATTGTTATGCATTTCATACCCTATTCTATATGGACCTGCAGTTGAATCTATATTCACATGCCCTAATAGTTTAGCTCATTTAAAGAAATCTCCTTTTCCACCTCTTACTTCTCTTTTTCTTTTAACTTTTTTACTTTCCATGTTTTTTTCACTACCTTTTTTAAACATTTCTTGTGCATATTGTACTACACTATTCATAATCTTTTCTTGAGTACTTTCTATTTCTCTTTTTACATTATTTATTTCTCTCATTACACTACCATCTTTCTTTACAAATCTGCTTAAGTAACCTGATACTTCTTCTCTTTTTCCTTGTAAACAATTAATATGTTTACTTGTACAACAGTTCTTGTGTTTTTGTTTTCTTGATTTCTTTCTTATAATTATTTTTCTTTGTCGAAATAACTGCTATCATTAGAAAACTGATAAAAGAATTAAGGTTTTGGGAGAAAATAATTAGGGAATGGTAATAGAATGTGAAGAGGCCAAGAATTTATTTGGACTGCAGGATAGAGATTCCCTAACAAGGATTGACATCATAGTATAGACAAAGAGAAAGAAATAGGGGGATCTTAAGTGGAACACCAGCACTGGTAGAGTTTTAGTAGAATACAGAAGAGAAGCTACTGTTAAAAATAAATCAAATAATTAGCTGGAAGTTGGCATAATGATTAAGATGTTTATGTTACATACATAAGGTACAGAGTTTAATTATCAACTTTGGGAAGAAGGGCTTGGCTTAAAAATACCACCAGGGTTGTTAGCCTAGTAATTACCTACAACTATAAGAATCAGTCAGAGGAGGTTAGAAAGTATTGGGAAGAGAGTTTGGATAAGCAATTTACAAAATAACAATGAGGGGATATATGCATGTCTCCCAAATATGCAACAAAGTCTGGAAGATTTAGGATCTTTCCTTGGAAAGTATTTACATGGGTATTTTTATACCCCAAGTAGACTCCAAAGAATTTTTCCTTAGGTGACAGAAAATGTTGGCGGTGTGATGGGGAAGAAAAAGATAATTGGGACCATATTTTCTGGGAGCATAATGAGTTGGCAGATTTTAAAGATTCCCTGTAGACTGCTCTGACAGAGACACAGGATGAGCAAATTGGTGTAACTAAGGAAATGATTTTTTGAACTATGATAGAGAATTGGAATTGCCTAGACATAGTAAGGCCTTGCTGAGTCTAACTATGGTGGCTCCAAAAAGCAATTACTAGAAAATGGAAATCAAAGTCTAAACCAACTTTACTAGAGGTAGTGAATATAGTAACAGAGATAAAATAACTGGAATTGGGATCTTTAGAAAAGGGTAGGAACAAATTACATTGGAAAAATGGGAACAATATCTGCAGAGGAGGAACAAGGTTTAAGAGAAGGCAGAATTTTGAATGATCTATGTAATGTTTGACTGAAAGTGATTGCATAGATTATAACTGATGTATAATGTTTTGCAATTGTAATTATACCAGTATGGTTTGTGATGTATAACGTTTGCAACTGAAATCATGTCAATATGGAAAAACAAAATACTTTCTATTATGTTCTAAAATCTTCCAATGCAGCCTTATAAGTTCTTTTACATTTTTCTTTCTCCTCTTTTCTCACATTATATTGTCACTGTAAAAAAAACTTTTTATATTTTTTCCTTAAATATAATCCACAATTCAGACCAGTTTTTATAAAATGTTCTCATAGTAATATGATATTTCTATAACTGTATAACTAATTTCTTCCCTTCTTCATTCAATGCTTTCTCATTTATCCTTTTTTTTTCCTTTGCCTATTTTTATATATTCTTTTCCTTTATCTCTACCCATATTGCAAGATGAATAGAAAATCCTGTTTCAACTACCTCCCCTTCTCCTATAACTAAACTTTCTGCTAGTATAAAATAATCTATTTCAGTTATATACATACCCCTTTTGTAAGTCCATGAATTTTTGTCCCAAAGTTTTAACTTACCACATCTTACTTCTAACATTTTTCTTATATCATTTCCTTTCTTTTTATGCTTGCCTCTTGAATCACAACAAAAATTTCCTGTTATTATAATATTCATGTTTATCACTACATAGTTTAAAATCTGATGAAATAAGCTTTCCCTTTCTTTACGATTAGTGTAAGCGTATAATGTTATAATTCTATATTCTTGTTCTTTCCATTTTAAATCTACAATGGTTAATCTTACCATTTTGCTAAAGTTGCATCTAATATCTTTACTGTATTTCTACAGAATACAGCTATTCCAGAACATCTCTCATTTCCCAAATTCCACATTATCTTTCCTCCCCATGGTTTCTCTGTAACCTTTCTTCATTTGTTAAAAATTGTGTGTCTTCTAATATAATTACATGTACATCACGCGTATTACATCACTCCAAAATTCATATTTTTATTACTATATTCTTAATACTATTCACATTTACAGAAAGAACTCTAAAACATTCATTTCCCTTTTTCTTTAGATTCATGGTTTCATACGTTCATAGCTAATTACAAGGCTAGCTTTCTTACTAGGCCATTGTAAGCCTAACCAATTTCATTCTCAGATGTGAAAATCAAACACAGTACCTTGTGTCTATGAGTCACAGACCCTAAACATTACACCAAGGTCCAAAATGTAGCATGGATATGTTCTTTTTTATCCATTCCCTTTCTTTTTCTTTTTTTTTCTTTTGTACTTATCTCTTTACATTTTCTTTTTCTGTCTTTTACCCTGTTATCAATATAATTCTTTTTTCCCTTTTACTGCCTTCCAATTTATGTCTTCTTAAGCCTAGCCAATACCCAAAGTCAAAAATAAACCCTGTAACTTGCATTTATGAGGTGAATACCTTAACCTTTATGCCAAACTCATCCATATTTTAGCCAACAATCTAAAAGGGAAAAACAAAACATAATGAGGAGTGGGGTCTGGTGAGGGCAAAATCCCAAAATCAGGGATCAAATTTAAAGAACAACATATTTTACACATCAATGTATGTTTTCTGAACAATAAAACATATGAAGTGCTAATGTCTGGCATTATTTACTGACTATAATTCCTCGGTGATTTATTTTTCTGGCTTTGTGATTTGTGTAAAATAACTTGGCTGGAGCAGGAGTTGGGCTTGTCTAGATGAAAGTAACTGACCCTCTTGTCATTTACTTAGTCTCTAAACAGTCACAGTTTGGCAGGACTAGTGTGTACTTGAGTGAGGATGGTCAAGGTGGTGCAGTGGTTAGCTTTGCTGCCTCACAGCAAGAGGTTCTCTGTTTCGATCCTTGGCTGGAGTACCTTCTGTGCGGAGTCTGCATGTTCTCCCTGTGGTTGTGTGGATTTCCTCCAGGTGCTCCGGTTTCCTCCCACATCCCAAAGACATGCTCTAGGTGGATTGGGCACTCTAAATTGGCCCTAGGTGTGAGTGCGTGCGTGTGTGTGCCTTCTGTGGAAGGTTAGGCACCAGGCTGGCAACTCAATACCGTAAAACTCCACTGCCAGTCATGAGCAGACAGGTGATCCGCTGTGGTGACCCTTAACTGGGAAAAGCCAAAAGAAGAAGAAGTGTATACTTGAGTGAAGTATGCTGGACTACTTAACATCTAATGTGCATGACAAAGTAGACATAGTTGCTGTGGTTGTCTGTGCTGGAATATGGCTGTCTACTGATGTTTGTACATTATCCTGGTTTTCTGTAAAGCAACTTAGTAGCAATTGGAGTTGAGCAAGGATTAGGGTCTCTGGATAAAAGTAACTAATCCTATTGTAATTTGCACAGCTTAGACATTAATCTCTCTCTCTCTCAAAAAAAGAAGAAGACATAAAATACATTGCAGAATATTCAGTCCTTCAGAGCATCTTGGAGCCCCCAGACCAAGGCTGTATAAGACACAGGATCTCTGCCCTGAACTCCACCTTATCTAGAACTGGCTCAGAGCTGTGTATAAAAGGCTACTGTAGCTTACATGAGGGGATGGAATGAAGGGATGTCATTATTTGTTTAATTTCACCCCCTCAAACCTCATTTGGGCATATGTCACTATATCTTGTGTTGGTCTGGTTACAATGAAGTCATTATTCCTTTAACTTTCATCATAACCCTAAGGGGTGTGCACATAGGCTCACAGTAGCTTGTATAGGAGCATTATACTGTGTAGGAGCAACAAGTTGGAAACATTACAATGATTGTTATTTTTTCCCTTTACTGAAAATTAAACATCAGATGCATATACAGGCGGTCACATTTTGGGGAGGGTAAGGAAGCATTCTGTTTATATACGTCTGACAGCAACAAGTTGAAATATGTAATGTTCTATTTGTTTTTTCAGTTTTGTCCCAGTCTGACATCAGATGGGTGTACAGGCAATGACTGTCTTTTTTGGGGGTAGGGATGAGGAAGCATGCTGTATATACATATGAGAGCAACAACTTGAAATATATATTTGCAGCCATCTGTGCCTTAATTTTCATCCCAATCTAACACCAAAGGGGAATGACTATCTCTTTTTTTTTGGGGGGGGAGGTAGGATAGCAGGTATATTTCCCAGATATGATCTGTGTATCCTTGCAAGCATTTGTCTTATTTCCTCTTTAAAAACATGTATGTCTGGATTTCTTTCCTTAATCTTGATATTTCTTCAGGTCATCATTGGATGGAAAGTTTGTTTACAAAAAAACTCTAAAATACACCTCAGGGCATCTAGACCCTGATCGCTTCTGAAGATCTGATGGGCCTTAATGTGCTTATTTCCTCTACAGTTATCAGAGTGTAGTCTTGCCTGGATAGAATGAGTCTAGCAGTTGGAACAGAGGATTATGACTGGGAGCTGTAGTTCCTGTGGTACAGGGTTTGATTCTTTCATCCTTCATTTGCCTGCTGTGTGACCTTGAACAAGTCATTCACCTAGATGGTGCTTCAACCACTGCAAGCCTAGTAGCTAACTATAAATCCAGGCAAAAAAAATTAAGTGCAAGGCAAACTGTGAGAAAGGAGAAAAAGCATAATCTGTATGGTGTGTCTAGGCAGGATGGGGAGGACCATGGGGGCACTTAGTGATGTGGGGGGAGGGGGGGCAGTGGTGCATAGTGTTCCTGTTGGCCTGCTTCAGGCTATAAACTTTTTCAGAGACTACCACAGCCTTTTTTTTCTGTGTGTGTGTGTGTGTGTGTGTGTGTGTGTGTGTGTGTGTGTGTGTGTGTGTGTGTGTGTGTGTGTGTGTGAGTGTCTGTGTGTGTAAAGAGACCCTGAAGTAGAAGTGTATGAATTGTCCATTTTGATTTGATAAGCCTCATAATGTTTTCACTGTCTCTTGGCAGGAGATGATCCCTGTATACCAATTAAAATGTATGTGTTTATAAGTATGTGCTTAATCCTATGTACCACTGTACATAAAAGCAGTAAATACAATGAATGTTAATAATTTATCAATAGCAAGTTCTATGAAACAATGCAGCAAAAATGATAAATAGCTTGAAATAATTCAATAATGTAAAACTAAAATAGCATTAGCACATTTAAGTTAAATGTGAATTATTATTAATTTAGTTTAAAGCTACTAATGGCGGCATTTCTTGGAGCTAAAATTAAAGATTATGAGGAATTATTTTCATTTTTTGACTAAAAAATCAGTGTCTATCTGGGTTAAGAAAAAAAAAACATTCCATTACTAGAAGAAAACAGTGGAGGGCTTCTTTATCTTTCCCATTTTCTTTCAGGGACCCTTGTCAGTACTAAAGAAAATTCATGTTTAAGCATTTTAATCATAGGCTAATCTTGGTCTGGGGTAAAAACTCACGTAGTTCTTTGTTGCTGCTTTGTGATTTTGTGAATTGTACTAAATTAATCTAGAACATGGTCAAAACGTGATAAAGCTGGAGAGGTGGCAGGATTCTGTGCAAATATGGTAGGATTAGCCACTTTACTGCTTAAGAAAACTCATCCACCCAAAGGCACTTTGGATGTAGCATTATTCCAGGTAACACAAATATAGCTGATTTGCCACTCATGATGGTTAGCAGCGAGGTATGCAAGAAGATTTTAGTACTTCAGAGGATGATTTTGTTATAACCGCGTCTGTGAGTCAACATAGTGGAAGCACCCTCCTCATAAGTAGTTATGGGGATTGTGGCGCTTTATTTATATAACTTTTTATTTGTCATCTTTTCTCCCTTTCATTATTTTTCTTTCTGTTTGCTGAAAAGTGTGGAAGGAAACAGACAAAAACACTTTAACGTAGTATTAACAAGATAAAATCTTACAACAAACAGACTTCATGAAGATCTTTTCTTGAATTCATTCAGAAAATGTTAAACAGTTATAAACATTGGACTCCAGTAAGCTAAAACATGAACTCTGGCACTAATATAAAATCTGCAGAACTGAGATGGTGAGAACTAAGACAGACAGCTTTGTAACTCTCAATATATTAGACAGCCATGCACACATAGGGATGCACCTTCCAAGCCACATGCAAGACTGGCATTGGGCTTCATAAGAAGCAGACTTACAGATGAAGCAAATCCAACTAAACAAAAGTATGATAGGCAAACCCAAATGTTACGATTTATTGTTACAGTGACCATCTATGAACAATGTCTAGCAAGTACCTTTGTGAAGTGTCAATAATCTAGGTACATCATTTCAGCGTTCCACCAGTAACAAATATCTGCTATAAAAAGCTCAAAATGTATCTGACGTCTGTGACTTGAGATTTGACAGATCTATACAGCTGTTCAAAGTAGGCCATCCCCGGTAACCAGTAGGACTGATGCTACAGGCATTAGAGCTTCCTGACAGATAAAACTTTTGCAGGCTGCTGGAAACCCACCCACCCCTTCACCATGCTTTCAGATGCTTGTGTCTCCAGATTTTCTGTTAGAACACTCTATTAGCAAAGAAGAGAAAAAGTAGAAAAAAACTCCACAGAAGATATACATATGGTGAGTGAATGATTTCCTACAAGATCTATAGTCATGTTAAGAACAAAACCTTCACATCTAATAAGGAAAGGTACATCCTTCATAATCAGTTGGACAGAGTCCTAGGCTAATCTTCCTGGGTGGCCATCCTCATGAAAAGATGACCACTGATGACAGTGGCCCCATACAAACACCAGGACATGGAAATTGTGTCCAGCTTACAGTGCCTTGCAAAGGTTTTAAAGGAGGGGCATGTAGTTGGTGCTGCTGCTACACAGATATCACCATAGAAACTACAAACGGAAATGGCAGAAGTAGCTGCTATAGCTGCCACTCTTACAAAATGGACACAAAACTCTACTCAATCTGGTAGAAACATTTTGTCCCAAACTGGTTTTGGCAAAGGAAGTGAAGTGTTACTCGTTTATGAATATCACTGGCTCTGCTTGCACAGAATCTAACTTGCCATTGGATGTTCATACAGAATCTAACTAGCCACTGGATGTTCATGCAATGACAAAGACACTCTTATTGTTATGATGACTACGTAAGAAAGCAGGTAGATTTCGAGGATGGCTCATGTTTGACTCTCTGGCCATTTTGGGCAGGAAGGAGAAATTGGTTCTAAGGGACATCATGAGACTGTGGAATACTTTCACAAGGTATTTTAATCTAAAGCTTTTGTAGTTTAGGATTTCTCCTGGCAAACATAATACCATCTAGAAAAACAGTCTTACAAGACGGGTACTGCACATCCACAGAAGTATCAGGTTTAAGCAGAGGAACAGTGAAGGGTATTCCTGCAGGAAGTGTGAGCCCCAACTAGGAATAGGGTCTTAAATGAGTGGCATTACGTGAAATATTCCATGTAAGAAGGAAGTACAGGCTGTATAAGATGCAAGAGAGAAAAAGATCAGTCTAAAAGATGGCAGTCAAATGAACTTTGATGGAAGAATAGTTACGGCTAGAATCAAAACTCTTTCAAAGGTACAAAAGGGGCAGTGGATGAAAAAAGGCCTAGACCTTTATGGGAAGCCCAAATAGAAAAGCAGGTTCCTTTGCCCCTGTAAGTGTTCTCAGTTGAAGGTCTCTTGGAAGAGTGCATACTTGCATACTGTCTTGTTAGAAAAGGCATGTTTGTTGTCTGTTAGAGTAAATAAACAACAAAAATGATGCATGCATGACATTTTGCACCACTAGCAAGATCATTGGAACTGGGGTTACTAGTTATAAACAAAAATGCCACCACAAATGATTCCTTAGCACAAATAGGATGGAAGAGATGACACTGGTCTATCTGCCTTGAGCTTTTAGAATGGCCTGTGTGAGCATTTCATTGGCAGAACATTACTGGCTGAGCTGAAATGGAGGGCATGTTCCCCATAGCCCCAGAGTATAATCTACAATAACAATGGATGGTATCTTTGTGCAATTTTTAAAACCATCCATAGGTTTAACAATAATTTTAGCAGCCAATCAGCCATAGTCAGGGAAGACAAAAAAAAAATAAAAGTAAGAGGAGACAGAAACAGATTTGGGAAGTTTCCTCTTTTGTTTAGAAAGGGAGGGGGAAGAGACTCGGTGTACTGACTGAAGTGAAATGAACTTTTGTTATAAAGAATAATGTATGGATGAACCCAAAGGTTCATTTAAATATACAAGTATAAGCAAAGAAAGAGTGCACTAGTAAACAGACCTTCCGCTTCTTCTTAAGCAGTAGTTTTCAGTGTCTTTGAGTGTGCCTTTTGTTGGGGAGAACTGGACTACTACAGACACAATCATGAAAAAGTTGTTAAGATGTCACAAAAATAAAGGCAGACCCTATGCCAAAATTTTCCACAAAAAATAAAGACAGTTTTGGCAGAAAATATGCCAAACTGGAATAACCTATCACTTTGACGGTAAAGTAGCAATAATAGGAAAAAGGTGAAAAGGACATCTCGACTGAAAAACTTGAATAGATATGACAAAAAAAATGCAAAAATCACTCTAGGTATATTTTACTTCTGATTCAAAGTGCAGCAGAGAAGATCTGAAGCAAAAGGCATCCATGGTGCATGATAGTAGTGGAGGAGGGTCCAAGCAGCCTGCAAATGTTTTATCAGGTAAGTTGTCCTAATGCCTATGGCATCATTCCGTCTGGTTATGAAGGACAGGCCTCTTCCTATCAAACCAATCAACATTTTAGTAAAACGCAGATAAATGTGGAGTATACTAATAAATGGCAACTCAAGTAACCATTGCAAGCATAACTCTCAACCTCTTAGCACATAAATCAGAACTAAACCCAAAAGTAATGGGATCACAAAGGCCCAATAATAGGGACAGATTTTAAAAACTACCAACCTAGAAAGCTGATAGTATAACAGATGTTTCACTAGCATGCATTTTCTAAAGGATATTAAATCTGAAACTCAAATGTCTGTAATTATTTATTGATGGCAATCCTGGATGACTTTCCTGAAAACCACAGATTTTATGAGGGAAAGACCAAAAGTATGAGGGAAAAATCTGGACATTATGTGAATTTCTGGGCAGTTGACAGGTATGATTGCAAGAAGCATGATATTTAAGGAGGTAGTGCAGGCTTACATCTGCTGCATATTTTCATGTTTTCTGCCAGCTGAAGTGCAGGAATTTGTTTGCCATTTGGATAGATAACTATAATGGCAGCTGAAATCATTAGAATAAAGTTTTTCCAATATGAAATGTATAAACTGTTATAAATCCTGGAAACCTTCTGCAGTGGGTTCTTAATGTTGTATTATTCAGATGAAATTATTTATTATACTACTAGAAATGTGTCCTTGTGTTTGCAGCCCTACAAAACAGACACGCCCCTCTACATGTAGAACCCTCCATTAGAGGAATTATTGAGGAATATGAGTAACAAGCTAGAAATGCTGTGTTAAATAAGGTAGGTTAGGATGTTAAAAAGCACAAAACAGAGATGAAAAACTGAAGTGTTCATTTTATTTATTTATATTATACCGTTCTTAGATTACAGCATAGCATATATGGCAGACACTGAGGAGATAAACAAGGTTATACTTAGAAACAGACTACACTTAAGCTAATACATTATGGTGAATGAGATTTTAACTTGCAGACAGAAAAAGATAGATGCTAGTCCAATGTATTCCCAAACACATTCTATGCAACCCAACCCTGAACAAAAGCTCTATAAATTCCCTGTGTTTCTTGGATCTTCGGTAAAAATGAGACCCCCAGAATCAGTGGAAAAGCTTGGTTAGCAAAATAAATGAACAGAGAAGAATGAATGGACAAAGGGATGAAGCAATGGGAAGCTTTTTAATTCCAGACTGCAACCCTGAGTGGGTTTTCTCTTCCTACATACATAGCCACATCCCCCAACACCATTAAAGTGACTGCTCTCTATATGAGCTCCACCCAGAATTATAAAATAAATTACATAGGAGGCTAGAACAGCCTGCGTGTTTATCTCAGTATGTTTCTTTTGTATTTAGCATTTGTATTAACTGGACACCCTTTTAAAATGCAGTCATTTATCTTGATTAGAGAAAAGAAACTGTGGGAGTCAAACTGTTCTTACATTTATTTACCCATAACAGCCAAAGCAGAAATTGCTAAGAATCCAGCAATACATTTGTTTTATTAGATGCCCACTCTAACATGTAAAGTAACAGCTCAGGCATAACTTTTCAGAAAGAGATGTGGGATATCCAGTACTGATGTGCTCGGCCTGAAACTAAAACAAGGCATGGTATCTCTGCAGGCTATGTTCTCATTGTTACATAAACAAACATGAGAATGGGTATGGAAATCAGAGTCACTGATAAAAATCTTACATTTAACTCGCAACAGACAAAAAAGCCTATATTAGTTCTGCTGTTTTGTAAAACGGCCATTGCCTACTTTCAACAGTGAGATGGTAGGGTTAGGAAGGTGATGTCTGTGCCCTGCGTAGATGATACTTAGCACCTAAAAGGCTGCTGTTTTCACAACTATGTCCAGCTGTCTCAATGGTACATTGTTTCTATCTTTCAGTGACCTAGCATAACATATAACATATGTCTGGACAATATATGCCAAACAGCAAGTTTTAAGGAGGTGAAAGAAAATAACAGCATCCAAAGAAAACCTTCATAGAGACAGAGAGAGAACATAAAAAATTCCACAAAGACAGTGAGTACATGCAGGTCAAAACTGAACCCTTAACGTAGAATTGTGAGGCAGAGATTTGTCCCCAGGACCATCCTGCTAGACATCGCTCTGTTTAAATAAGATTTGAAGCCAGTAAACATTATAAAGAGACATAGTCAAGTTCCTGTCGGTACAAGTGCACCCTTTTCACATTTCAAGTCATTTCTCAAACTCCAGACTTCAAACTATACAAACTTTTTTTTAATTTATTCTACTTGCTCCCATAATGGGATACTCCTGAGATATATCTAATGACAAGCTGGCTAAGAAGGAACAGACCTTGAATTAAGTAGGGCAACTTTCAGTTTTCAGCACCTCTAAAACTGTCCCACTCTGACTGCTACACTCTCCCATAGGACCATTATGATCAGCTGATAATGCTGTTGTTTATATTTTATATCCTAAGTACAACTTAAGGATCTGTTTTAGTCCTAATGCCTCCCTCGGGCCTCCTGTGAGAGTTTCATGCCACCAAAAGTAAGACAAATCCAAAATATGCACATGTTTGAGAGCAAATACGATCTGTAGCCAAGGCAGTGCTCTTTCAATGGATATTTTCCCACTACCGCCATGTTCCTAATTACCTAATTTCTTAAACATCCAGACTCAGGTTTATTAGTTGCACCGCCAGCTACCTTCATGTTCTTCATACTCAATGTCCTTTTTAATCTGCTATGCCTGAGCCTTATTCTCTGTTTATTTATGTTATTTTTCCATTTTGTACTTATTGCCTTTCCCAATTTCCTCTCACATCCTACACCACCTTCCATCCTGGTGACTACATCCTCTAACATTGCTCTCTTACCTATTTCATCCTTAACTACTATATATAATTTATCCATGCTGGCTTCTACTAACATTCAAATCTCACTGAGTTTACAGCAACTGAATTATTATTGCACACAGATTATTCAAAAATGCCTTGCATATGACATTACTTTTTATGCATGATAACCACGTTATATGTATTGTTTATTTGTGTACTCTATAATAGACTGTGGTCAAATAAGCTCTAGTAAGATCAATTAGCCATCCTCCACCCCTGAATTGAAATAAATACATAAAATATATAAGTTTAAACTCTGTGTCTTCTCTCAGGCCTGGTTGTCTCCATGGGATAAGTCTCATGAGGGATCGCCAACAAAACATCATGACACATGAGCCTTTTTTTATGTCCATAAAAAAGTTCAGTTTCCTGAGTTGTCCCTAGTCACTTGAATTTTCTGCACTTTCTTGACCTAGAACATCCAGTGGTTCCACACTATGGAAAATTATTCTTCTGCTGTTCGAGCACTTCTTAAGGAATCTTTTGTGTCTCTGACTATCTTTGGTTCTGACAGAATATGACCCATATCGTCTTTAGTCCTGTCATCCATCTTTCACCCCACACCTGAACTCACTACATAATAACTAATGTCCAAGCAGCCATCTTGATAATTCTCCTGCAGCTCTCTGAAAGTACTGATGGTCAGGCTTACTCTTTTTATTCAATTCTACTTGCATATTCTTTTGGACCATCTTTATTTGCATCAGTTTTAAGCATTTCGGGTAACTGTATCTAGTACCAGCTGCACCGAGCGTACATCGATGCACTAAAATGGTATGCTTCTAAGATTTTACAGCCACACAGAGGTCTTTCTGGTCTCCCAGTGACTTCTTTGTATTATCTTTACAGTATGTATATTTTTTTCAGCCGTTCTATTTAACGAGGATAAACATAGCTCTAGAACAGATGCTAAATATACCAGTCTTCTGCAAACTTTCAAAACACTCCATTCAAGAAAACTGAGGGCTGTGTTTTGAAACTAACTAATCCAAAATTCCATAACATGCAAATATTATCTGTAGCTACAATATTACTGCTGTGGAGTCTGTCCCATCTTGTAACAACGTAAATTCAGAATTATTTCAATAATTTTCTTTTACTAAACAACCTTGACTTTCAAATTAAAAAAATAGAAAAATTACACAAATTCATTTTATACATTCATTTCTGAATTAATGTGAGAATGTTGTAGCATTCACATTTGATGTTTTTCTTTGAACTACAGTAAACGAGTCCTCACCATTCGTATCTTTAGATCATTTCTTTGTTTGAGTTTGTCAGACAAAAGTAGTACACATTTCTAGTACCTCTTCCATGATGACACTGAGAAACAAGTGATATTGCTTTTTTCATCAACCTACTTCTGTTGCCACATGCAATGAACTTTGTCTAGTTACTTACCAGGTTGTTCTCTAAGACAGGTTCACCTAGTGGTCTCAATTTAACATGATCATGTTTTGCTGAATGAGACCACATAATCACAGCAGTCATGGTGCATTAGTTCCCCTTTTCAACATTTGTTTTTTATTAATGGTCTTTACATGTATTTAATGAGTTTGAAGAAGTGTATAAAGCATCCAGTATGCTCCTAATAAGGGTCATTCAAACACTTTTTAGAAGTTAGATTCCAAAGCTATCATTGTGCCATTTCATTCAAAACTAGTTACTTTTCATTTCTTTTCATTTGATGTTTTATGAAATTATAAGCTACTTTTATAACTTTTGTTGCTCCTCACATTCTCACACCATGCTGTACTTCTTGGCAGTCAAGGGAGGTGTGGAGATTCAGTACTGGGATCACATCAGCATGCCCTTTGCTGCCTAAATGATTGATGTTGCCATTACCAAAACTGGGTGTTGCCGCATACTGATGCTGTCACCCTTGCAGTGAGACCAAACATAACTGTACATTCATCTCTTCTCCATGCAGTATCCTGAGGAATATAATTACATTTTTCCATTCCTTTTCAATAGAGGCTTTTATAACTCCTGAAATATATATGAGACAAAATATATAACAGCAACAACTTTATTTCTACTGCAATACTTTTAATAATGGTAGAACACTTTCATGAGATCATGTGATCTACTAGGCAGATCACTCCAAGAATCATTTAAGTATTGCCAGCACCCACCCTCATATGATTAATAGATTCAAAGGTGCTTACTAGGATGAGGAACGTAGGAAGCTTAGCCTTTCATTCGCAGGGCGGTTTTTAGTCTTTACATTTTGGATATGAATAACCCAGAGATAGTTAGAACAAGGGTATGTTGGGACCTTTTACATGTTTCCTCTAACCATGAGGGACAGGGATGCTAAACCTGGGGAGAATTTGTGGTTACGATCCATTTATTCAAATTATATTTGAGTATAATAAGAGAAGTACTTTGCTTTATGCAGGGTGGAAGACGGTTCCACATAAGCAGCATTCTCTGTGATATAGGTTCATAGGTTCATAGGTAGGTACTAGGCTATCTGCCCGAAGGCATTTATAAGCCTAGCCAGAATGTGTTGGCTTTCGCCGCCCCCTTAGATTAGTTCCCTGTGCCTCTGTCCAGCAGACCCACTGAAGTGATCCCTGGGGTAAACTTTCTGTTTCCCATCCACTCGTCAAGGTTTCTTTTGAAGAGTGTTAGCAAGGAGCTCTGCCTAATGTAGATTGGAATCTTGTTCCAAAGCAAGGGAAGTCTCTGGGACAGGAATCTATCCCTCCAGCATGTCTGATTTATTGTTGTGGTGAGGTTTAGATCCCTAGAGTGTGCGGCTCGAGGTGATAAGGTTTTCTTTAGGTGGAGCATGTCCATCAATTCTGGGTTGGACATGGCCTTGTATGTCAGGCAGAGATCACATGTGAGCAGGTGGTATGCAATTGAGTACAGCCGGAGTTTCTTCAGTTGAGCTGCATAGGGCATCTGTTTGAGGCCAGTGATCCTCTTGGTGAGGTACTTCTGTGGTCTTTCCAGCTGTTGCAGGTGTCTTGTAAAGTACATCCCAAATGGCGCATTGTACTCTATGATGGGTTTGATGAGTGATGAGTAGAGGGACACAATGAGGTCATCTTTTAATCTGGATGTGAATCCTTTTGTGATTAGGTGGGCCATGAAGAAGGTTTTTCTAACCACTTTGGCAATGTGATTATCAAAATTGAGATTACTATCTACTTGGGTCCCAAGATCACTTATTACGTCTTTCGTATTTAGGGGACTACCACCTATGTGGTAGTTTGTGGGTACTTTGTTCCAAAGGAGATGACTATGCACTTTTTGGCATTTAGCTTGAGGCCATGATTTTGACACCAGGTATCCATCTCAGTGAGACCCTTTTGGAGGATGTCTGTGTCAGCCGGAGAGTCAATTATAGCCCCTAGTTTGCAGTCGTCTGTGAACTTGGTCAGCCATAGTCCTCTTGTGCTTGCCTGTACCTCTGAGAAGTATATGCCGAACAGAAGGGGTCCTAGGACTGAGCCCTGGGGAATGTCACTTGTAACCATTTTAGAGTCGGACCTAGCTCCCGCAACTCTCACCATGTGGGTTCTATCCATGAGCCAGTTGGCAACCCATCTTGTGATGTAGGGGTTTATGTTCAGGCTGGTGAGCTTGTCTATAATACTAGAATGGGGAATGGTGTCGAAGGCCTTAGCAAGGTCTAGGTAGACTGTGTGTACCACCTTTCCCTTGTCTATAGCCTTGGTAACTGCCTCAAAGAAGTCCACCAGGTTTAGGAGGCACGATCTGCCCTTAACAAAGCCGAACTGGGTAGGGTCCAGTGTTTGGATGTTCCCAATGTCTCTGTTAATGAGTTCCATGATGATGCGCTCTGTAGCCTTGCAGACCAAGCTAGTCAGGCTTATAGGGTGATAGTTCCCGGGGTCGGTTGTGGCTCTACCTTTGTGGAGCGGAATAACCATTGCTGTGCGCCACTCTATGGGTACGTAGCCTGTGGAGAGGCTGAGTCTGAACAGTGTGTTTAGGTGAGGGGTTAGTTCGTCTTTGAGCTCATGTAGAACGCAGCCAGGGACACTGTCCGGTCCCATTGATGCTGTGTTTTTGGCTTTGGAGAGGGCTATTTTAACCTGAGTGTCTGTGATTTCAGGGACTTTACTTTCTTCTGGTATGGTTATGGGCCCTTTTGGGGGTGAGAGGAGGGTGAAGTTTGTGCTGAACCTGTCTGCCAGGATGTTGGCGATATCAGTCGGTTCAGTGTATTTTGTGCCATTCTGCACTAACTCTGAGCAGATCTGATCATTGCCACTTAGATTCTTGACATAGCTGAAGAATGCCTTGTAGTTATCTTTGCAGTCCTTGGCAATTTTTCTTTCAAAGCTCGCCTTGGATGATTTTATGAGGGATCGTAGTTTCTTGCTGATACTGATCAGGGATGTCTTCCCTTCTTAGGATTTTACTCTTTTCTGTACTAGTTTCCTCCTTCTATTGTTTATGGCAGGAGTCCATCAGACTGGTTTCCTTTTCTTGGAGGAGTGAGTCTTGGTTTTGCTTGGGATGGCACGATTCATGCATTCTTGTAGGTGTGATGTACCTATCTCTCCAACATGTTCTATTTATTTTGAGAAAAAGAGACTGAGATCCCTTGAGCAAGTGTTTATGATATCATTTGACTTGTGAATATGTACTAGGTCTGACAGAACAGGGTCTTTTGAAGCTGTGTAAGTAAGGCAGCAGTCACCTCTCTTTAGCCTTTATGATACTGAGAAGAAGATTTTGAGATGGTCTGCATAGTCTTTATGATTTAGACCCTTGATTTTTCTGTTGAGAAAGCATTGTGGTCATTTCTGTATGATAAGTGTTTGGCCAGGTACATAATAAATCGGGCATTATACTCAATGATCAGCCTCATGAGTGCAGAGCACAGCCAAACGATTATATCCTTGGATCCAAATACAATACCTTTAGATATAAGCTGTGTGATGAAAAAGGACTTCCTTTCAACAGTGGTAATTTGGTGATCAAAAAAACTATTCATTGTCAACATCAGTTGGTACCAAATATGTCCAGAAGAGTGAAAGTGTAGCACAAGACAGATCTGGGAAGAATTTGAAGTTATTCATCCAGTTATCAAGGTTCACCTTAACAGTGGTAAGTGTTTTGCTTTGTTTGATATGAATAGCTAATTGATTTCAGAGTCAGGGTATGCATTGAGATATGAATCTATCATGCCAGTATGTCATGTTTTTTTTTTTCACTTGTGAAAATTTAAATCCTTAGTATGGGTATTTATGGGGCTGTTCATTTTGTGAAAAGATCAAGGAGGGTAGGGTACTTCATAACCCCTAAATGCTAAACATAAATCACCACAGAAGAATCTACAAGGCACAAGAGTATAAGAAATGGAATTAAAGTCAGTTTTGGTAGCTGAGAGTCCTCAGGCCTATGATCATTTTAATTAGGGACCTCTGAGCTCTTCTGAGTTGTGTAATGCAGACCTTCGCCAATTTGTTTTCACTAAGGCTAGGCATTGTATTAAACACTAGTCTGATAAGGGATGAGTAGAAAGAGGTGATAACTTCTTTTAATCTAGATGAGAAGCCTTTAGATATTAGGTTGTCCAGATAAAAGGATGCTCTGGCTACTGTTGTGATGTGGTTGTCAAAGGACAGGGAATTGTCAATGAAAGTATTAAGTTCTCTGATGATTAAATCAATTTAGAGAGGGGTGCCTTCTTTACAAGAAATTGTGGAACAATTTTATTTTTCAAATTGAATAATAGTGCATTATTTAGCATTTAGTTTAAGCCTGTTCTTTTATATCACTTATTTGCAAAGTCTAGACCAAGTTGCAGTGAAGTGGTATCTCAACTCTACAGATTTTCGCAGAATGTATAGATTTTTGCCTCATATTGTTGATCCGTTTTTCATAAAATTGGGGTTTTCTAGCAAATCACTGGCAAGTCGATAAATACTGAAGTCAGATAATAATGTCAGACATCTGAGTTTCAGATTTCATACCCTTCAGAATATGTATGCTAACACAAAACCTGTTATTCTTTAAACTTTCTAAGTTTGTAGGAGCAATATTTAAACATTTTCCCTATTTTTGGGCCTTTGTCCTCCCATTATTTAATGCTTTCTTTAGATTTCTTGCTCTAAGAGATTAAGAGGTATGATTGGAAGTTGATCGAACAACAGCACATAATTTGTTGTCATTAACACATTTTTGTTGTTGTTCCTTGTCCCAGTGGATGATCAGCTATTCAAATTGCCATTCCATGGCTCTCCTTCTTTACCCGAAACTGCCTGGACAGGACAGAAGGAAGGGCATGGGAAAATCTCAGTCTAACCAGTATTACCACCCCCTTTCCCAGCTGAGGTTGCCATCAGTGGTCAGGGAGAATCAATGAGTGAAGCTGACAGCTGGCAGCATCAATATGCTGGTGACAGGTCTTTTCTAAGCCCTACCCCTTTCTCCTACAAGCATATTTCTACATTATAGGCAGGTTGAGTCAATGTGGCTTGTAAGGACGTAACCACCTGAAACCCTGTTACAGCCATTCCTTCTTGGCCCACCCATTCATCCCAACCCGCTGGTTTTCTCCAGTGCTATCCTCCACCAGGGCTCATGGAATATGCCCCGCTCACATCCTTCTCCCAGGATGGGCATATGCTCATCCTCCCTGTCAGCCCACCAAGTGCCTAAGCTGCTAAATGAACTTGGTTTCCTGGGCTCTGTAGTCAGGGCTTCATCATTATATGCCAGTAGGCTTGCATCTAATCATCAGGAAACTTAGTTAGCCTAGCGACAGGTCCAAGTTATAGGTTTAAAGGTCAGAGGAGTCAATACTGAATAGAGGGATTCCAGCACAAAGACCTGAGAAACACCACTGTTCACCTTTTTACTTCATGAAGTGGCTCAATCTACTTTAAATATGTATGTCCAGTCTGGCAACCTGTTTGTTCTCCCCCTTGCAATATAATGATTTTTACATATATCCTTAAGTTTGTTGGCAATCAGAATGGCAAATGATGTCAAAGACTTTAGACAGATTAGGGTATGTTGTGTGAACCTCAAAACTGCTGTGCACAGCTCCCAAGACCTTTGTAAAGAGGTTTACTAGGTTGAGTAGGCATGACCTACCCATAGTGAAGCCATTTTGGTGAGGGTTAAGAACAATAAGGTTTTCAGTATCTAAGTTTATAAAGTCTGATATGATTCATGCCATGACTTTGCAAATTAAGCTAGATAGACTAGTGGATCTGTAGCTACCAGTGTCAGAGTTAAGGCTGCCTTTGATTAAGAGCATGCTTCAGGAAGATATACAGTTGAAAGGCTTATTTTGAAAAGGAATAGAAGAGGCTCTGATAAGGCATATTTGACACTAGTGATTATGTGTCCAGGAATATTAGCAGGGTCCATAGAAATGGAATGTTTCCTTTGGAGAGGGTGGTTATGATTTTATCCCTGGCCCTTCTTATGAGTGTAGCTGTTGTGAAATTAACAGTAAATCTGTCTGCTAGGATATAGGCAATAGCCTTTGTGATAGAATGGGCATTGTCATTATAGATTAGTTCAGAGCATTGTTGTTTATTATTTCAGAGCTGAAGAACAATTTGCAATTATCCTTTAATTCTAATACTATTGTCACATTGTGTTCAACTTTGACCTTCCTAACAATGATGTTAGCTCTTCACTGATTTTCTTGATGAAGATCTTTAAGTGTGCTGATTGCAATTTGCTGTAGGCATTTAGTGATTTTTTTTGTTTGTTTGTTTAAGTGTACAGTTTTATTTTTATTTGGGTAGCACAGAAAGGCAGCTTGGTTTATAATTTCACATTATATTTGGTTCTATTAAGGACTGCTTAGTCTTTACATTTCATTTATATAATTATTTATTTATTTAGTTACTAACTCTTATTGCTTATCAGGGTGGTCCAAGTAGGTAGACAAGCTGCCCCTTTTAAGTAAAGCCCTGGGAAGAAAAGCTCCAGAATAAAATGAGTAAACAGTAAAGCAATAGTTCATACATTTCAGACAATAAACATAAATGTACTTTATGTCAATATAAGTGAGTATGTGCTTGATAAAAAAATTTTTTACACCTAATATGGAAATGGTACACAGCAGAATAAAAGTGTCATTCAGTGTTACATTTGAGGACAAGAAAATGAAAACAGATTATTTATGACTGGCATCAAATGTAGTTTGCTACAAAGCTTTATGTTAGAAAAAGTTTTGTAAATAGTGAGGTTGACAATATACGTAAGAGGTTCTTTGAAGTGCAAAGAGCAGTAGACCAGATTGTGGTTATACCAGAAGGCGATTGAGAGCCATTTAGTGAGTAACCCCAGGAAAGAGGTTAAGAGACAGAGAGAGATAGGGAGCATTTAGGTTATTCCAGGACAGATGCAAGAGCATAGCCAAGTATGTTATACAGCTTTGGGCCTGTATTATTTCTGCAAAAGACATCTCCTTCGAATCCCTATTAGTCAATCACTACCCATCAAACAGCTGCTCAGCAGACATTACAATCATCAAGCTTCTTTCCTAGGGAAAGAAACGTCTAGGCCACCAGAGCAACCGTAATACAAACTACATAATGTTACACTCACCAAGGTGGGGGGCTTTCCACCACACACCCCCCTAACTATATATACCAACTGCAAGATCACACTGCAGTGGGGAAAAGGGCTAATTCATGATGCTGGCCACCTAGTTACTTTCCCCTGGGAAAAACTTTGATGTAGTGATTATTCGCTGAATGCAACATTTGATATAGACATGTTAATAAACAGGGATTAGATGGAGAAATCTTTCACGGAAATAATATAGACCTTATCTTTGTAAAAGTGAGTAAAACTGAGATATAGTTGATAGCTTTGACTGCATGGGAGGCAAAGATAATTCAGTGGAATTTTGAAAGCTCATCATGGAATTTTATGGGGTTTGCTCTTCATTTTCATTAAAGCCATCTTTATGTGGTTGTGTTTCTGAAGAGGGTTATGTTTATTAGAACAAGGTCCACAATATTTGGACCCTGGTAGGTAAGCTGACTATCTATTCTGGTAAGTTTGCATTTATTAGGTCAATGAACCACTGAATATGTGTATCAGTAGTGGTATATTTTTTACAAAAAATAGATGGATAATTGAAATTCCCCATAATAAAATGATTATGATTCATGGGCAATTCAGCTACTCATTTGTAATTTTTTTTCATGGTCACTGGAAGATATGGAAAGTAATCTACATCAGATCAGGATGTGATAACATATGTTGTTTAGATGGATTTTCAGGGGCCAGATTTTCCATTTTTGTCTGAGAAAAAAACCAGCAAATCCAAATCTAGATTGTTTGAGTTTTGGAATAATTTAGGGTTTTCACTGAATTTGGAATTGTAGGCCACAGCACTCATTCACCACAACGCGTATTTCTTCTCGTGTTTATTCCATATAATACTGTCAGCTTACTTTATTGAGCATTTTGTACTCAGAATCTGCTTTAATATATATATATATATATATATATATATATATATATATATATATATATATATATATATACAAGCACACTAGAAAATTATAATGAAGTAATGATAAAGGCTGAAAATTACACTTAATGATGCCAGGTATAATTCGTAGATTTCGTTTTATGAAAGCAGAGTTTCGTTTTTGAGAAGTGTAAATCAGTGTGCCTGGTGATTTGGACTTCATTAAGGTCTGTGTGAAGGTCTCTGCAATCTTTCTGCAGATAATGGGTTCTCTGACGAATCCTGACACTCATCTGTAGCTACCCGTAGGTTTGTGTTAGGCAATGATTCCTGATATAGAGAAGGTGCTATCTTTGCAATATAGCTCTGTCTTTGTTACTACAGAAACACAGATGTGCTCAAGTTACCAGGGAGTCATCAGATCAGGCAGCTTGTTAATTCGCCTTCTGGACTATAGAGCAACAACCTTAATGCTGTGAGTACTGCAACCCAGTCAGATGTCTTTTGCTACACTGGGTTATTCAGAAGGTGAATTTTGTCTAAAAAAGGCACTGTGGGGCAGGAAAGGCTGTGGCCAGTGGCCAGTATACAGATGCCATGAATTGAAAGTAAGCATGCCTGATGATCATCCTGTCAAAAATGTCACATATTGCCCCCCCCCCCCCACAAAAAATGAAATCAGTTACTTAGCCAATTATTAAAGCCATTTACCTTTTCTTTGACACTGGGCATGCTAGACTTCTACTCAGGAAGACAGCCATACCTGCACCGAATATATGCATACCAAGATCCATCATGTCTCTCTGCATCATGAGCACTCTACCAGGCTGTAGTCTTATTTGCCCAGTTTGTGGGATTTTAGAGCCGTCTCTAATGTAACTGATCTTGACACTAGAATGACAATTGACTGTCATTATCACTCTGTTCAACCCAGTGAGATGGTTTTTCTATACTGGGTTATTCAGAAGATGGATTTTGTCTAAAAACTGTGGGTCGAAAAGGCTTTGGCCAGTATACAGAAGCCATGAATTGAAACACGTAGGCCAGCCCTTGCAAAGTAAGCAAGCCTGATGATCATCCTTTCAAAAAGTGGCACATATTGTCCCCCAAAAAAGACAACAGTTAATCAGCCAATTATTAAAGCCAGTTACCCTTTCTTTGACTCTAGGCATTGGAATTGCTGGGTGATAGACTTCCACTCAGGAAAACTGTCATGCCCGCACTGAATATACGCATAGCAAGATCCATCATGTAACTGATCTTGACACTGGAATGAAAACTGACTGCCATTATCACTCTATTGAAATCCATCCTGGGGAGAGTAGAATCTGTGTGCTCAACGACAATGTCACCAATAACTAAGATATTTCCATTCATGATTGCAGATTTATTGGAAGTAGATGGCTTAGGGTCTGAAACCTCGGACTCCCTTAACTAAGTGACTTTATATTGCATGTGCTGGGTGAGGAGGTGGTGTTGCGGTATTGGTTTAGGGTTGAGGCATGTTTAACCTGGCTAAAATGCTTAAGGAGCAATTTTTTAGCAACCTCATCATATGAGGAATGAGGCATCTATGAAGAGATTTATCTGAGTGTGAAGGTGGCCTCCAGGCTGTGTAAATGCTTACATCTCTCAAAACGTTTATCATATCGATCTGGTAGTAGTTCGGTATCATTAAGCATTAGGCACTTGCTATACTGTCTAATACCAAGTGCTAAAAGGTTGGCTACAGAAGGTGTAAAAGAAGACTGACCACATATATATATATATATATATATATATATATATATATATATATATATATATATATATATATACATATATATATATATAGATATATATATAGATATATATATATATATACACACACACACACAGTATATAGGTATGTTATAATACATTATAATATAATGATTAACATATATTGGCCAGACTGGCTGACCAGTTAAAGGCCACACAAGCTCAGCAGTTAAGGTATGTTTCAATTAACTTGACGGGTACCTTAATGGTTAACGTAGGTTTTATTTAACTTTGCTGATACCTTAACATACTAGTAGCAAACCTAGTGCATAAGCTGTGCTGTAGCCTTAATGTGCTAGTAATTAGAACAATGTATTAAGGTGCGCAAGTAGAATCACATTTCAGTAAGAAACAACAGATGAAAAAAGATAACTATGTCACAGAACAGTGTTTAGGTTCTAGTAGGAATAGTGTACTAAAGGTACCCACATGTGAAAAATGCACATCTTTAAATCTGTACCTTAAGCGCAAATTGAGAGGCATGCATTTAAAACAGAAGGTCAGAAGCCCTTTTAATAGCCATGTTTTGATTCATAAGATTTGAACAGATAAAACCATGCAGAGTAAACTTTAAATCATTTCTTTGCTCCCCTTTGTCAGAATAAAAAGTAGCATGCATTTCTAATGTCACTTCCGTTGTGAAATTAAGACCATGATATTTGTTTTATGGACTCCTTTCATCAACCCATGGTGTACTTCATGCATATGAAAATGTTGTTTGAACATTCCCTTAGTGTTTTTAGCAGGTTATTTGCCATTGGAGGTTTGGTTAATGGTCTTAGCATAGCATAGCATGGCCATGCTTTGTTGAATTAGAACTTGTAATCACAGTAGTATGTAGTTCACGACTTGATTCTTTCGTTCTCCATTTGCCTTCTGCGTGACTCCGGTGCATGTCTCTTAATCAGACAGCGCTCTTGAGATGATCTTGAAAATGTCCATGAGGAACCATGCTCTGCCCTGGTTAGCAAATGTAAGTAAATAAAAGCACATTCTTTCCTTATCAGTGTTGTCCATGGCAATATTGAAAATGATGTTCACATTTTCTGACAAAGCTCACATCTGTAGCATTATTTACTGAAGTCATAACCATTTGATACATTTGAACTTATATTTGCCTTATTGTTACTAGTCATTCAATACCTAAAATACAGCTAAGATTGTTGTTTGCAGATCTGTTTTCAGGAATGATCTGGGAAAGTTAGCAATAGCCTTCAGAGCAGAGTTAAATATGTGCAAATGTAGTGGTCGCTTAGTCTGTCAAACAAAGCAGTACAAAGCAAAAACAATTTAAAGAAGCAATTTGAGCTTAGGTTAAACTGTTAAACATAATAAAAATGACAGCGCATGAGTTATTATTTATTAATTCATTTAGTTGATAACCAGATGAGTAAATTAAGATCCAGGCTAAAAGCACTATGTATGTATCACAAATATTTATTTATGTTTGAAAAGACAATGGGCCAGATTCAGGAAGCCTCCGTGTAAGAGTTATAACTCTTACACGGAGGCTGCAGTTAAACTGTGTGATGTCAGCATGTCATGCATATGCATGAGGTGCATGAGGCATGCTGAATCACACCAGTAACTCTTACACGGTCCGTGTAAGAGAGTAGAAGCGTGTCTGTAGGCTAAGCTCTGCAAGTGGACACGCCCCCGGAAAACTATAATGGCTGAAAGTAAACAGCCACGAGAAAGGCCATGAAAATGTGAATAAACACACTATACAACACATGCCCGACTGGCCATCAGTGTATAAAGTGAAGAGATGTCATAAAAGTAAATGAAAACCTTTTTTTTTTTTTTGTTAAACCCGTAAATGTTTGCTACTGTGTGCTGGTGTGCTACTAAGCGCAATCACAGTTAGCAGTCAGGGGAAAAGGATATAAGAACTAAATATGCAAAGTAAGCCAAGAAATAATAGCTTAGTGGTAGAGTACCGCCCTATGTGTAGGCAAGCAGGGTTCGAGCCCCTACAACAACCTTTTTTATTTTTGTAAATAAGCACTAAAAGCCCCAGACAGTATTGTACAAATGTAAATGTATTCCCTTTTGTAAAATGGAATGAAACAGAGCATATATTTTGAAGTAACATAAGAATAAAAATAGTCAGAAATGTACTGATAGCTAAGCTGCCGTGAGGCAGAGTGCCCGTAGCAGTAGTGTTTAAAAAGCTGCAAACTGCGTGCCCGTTGCCAAGCAGCGGATAAACAGGCTGAAACTGTGTGCGATTAGGTGAACATGTGTGTCACTAGCCAATTCAGATTTATCCCAGCGCACACCGTTTGCGCGCCGCTCCCACAAGCTAACTGCCAGTGCGCATGCGTTACCTCCGCGCAAGCGAGCGCAGACCAGGTTTAAAGTGCTTAAAAGTGCTTTTGGCATGTTTGATTGACAGGTCTTCAACTCATTTCTGTCAGGAAAAGCAAAAAGCAGTTGCCAGATTCGAACACAGGATACCATGCACTAGAGTCAAGGAACTAAACCACCAAGCCATGACAGCAATACCTAGAAAAGCAGAAATAGCATATATATGGGATAAAACCCAGAATGGAGCATGGGAAAGCATTTTCAGTGAAGTAGATACAATTCCAAAACGGCCAATCAGAGAAATGTGCGGGAAAAGCGGCATATATAAGCCCCATAGGCGGGAATACACAGCATAACTGATTGTAGAACAGACTTGCAGTCAGCATGAGTGGAGTAGGTGAGGTGCGTTGCTTTCGAGGACAGCGTTGGGGCGTTGAGGAGATCAGATACATGGTCTGGCTCCTTGTCCATAATCACGAGGCCCAACTCATGCAGGGCCAGGTCTCATGGGGAGTATATAGGGCTGAGGCGTGGGACCAGTTGGCTCGTGAGCTGACCAGTGCGACTGGCATTCCACGCACTGGTGAGCAGGTCCGTCACCACCATGCGGACCTGAAGAGACGCAAGCAGGACCAATTGAACCGTTGGATCCAGGAGGCCCGGCAAATGCCCAACGCCCCACGACTGAGTAAGTCACATTTTACACATGTATGTAAGGATTTCAACCAGCTGATACCATGGAGATGTGTAGTCAATATTATTCCCTTTGTATTACAGCTGCAGGTGTCCGCTCTGCGAATGTCGAGATGCACGCCAGAAGGCTGGTGCGGCTGCGCCACCATGCAGGTTAGTAACCCCACCCAGTACTTGTAAATAAATATTATTATGTACCATGTATCAGTAGTGGTATATTTTTTACAAAAAATAGATGGATAATTGAAATTCCCCATAATAAAATGATTATGATTCATGGGCAATTCAGCTACTCATTTGTAATTTTTTTTCATGGTCACTGGAAGATATGGAAAGTAATCTACATCAGATCAGGATGTGATAACATATGTTGTTTAGATGGATTTTCAGGGGCCAGATTTTCCATTTTTGTCTGAGAAAAAAACCAGCAAATCCAAATCTAGATTGTTTGAGTTTTGGAATAATTTAGGGTTTTCACTGAATTTGGAATTGTAGGCCACAGCACTCATTCACCACAACGCATTATTTCTTCTCGTGTTTATTCCATATAATACTGTCAGCTTACTTTATTGAGCATTTTGTACTCAGAATCTGCTTTAATATATATATATATATATATATATATATATATATATATATATATATATATATATATACAAGCACACTAGAAAATTATAATGAAGTAATGATAAAGGCTGAAAATTACACTTAATGATGCCAGGTATAATTCGTAGATTTCGTTTTATGAAAGCAGAGTTTCGTTTTTGAGAAGTGTAAATCAGTGTGCCTGGTGATTTGGACTTCATTAAGGTCTGTGTGAAGGTCTCTGCAATCTTTCTGCAGATAATGGGTTCTCTGACGAATCCTGACACTCATCTGTAGCTACCCGTAGGTTTGTGTTAGGCAATGATTCCTGATATAGAGAAGGTGCTATCTTTGCAATATAGCTCTGTCTTTGTTACTACAGAAACACAGATGTGCTCAAGTTACCAGGGAGTCATCAGATCAGGCAGCTTGTTAATTCGCCTTCTGGACTATAGAGCAACAACCTTAATGCTGTGAGTACTGCAACCCAGTCAGATGTCTTTTGCTACACTGGGTTATTCAGAAGGTGAATTTTGTCTAAAAAAGGCACTGTGGGGCAGGAAAGGCTGTGGCCAGTGGCCAGTATACAGATGCCATGAATTGAAAGTAAGCATGCCTGATGATCATCCTGTCAAAAAAATGTCACATATTGCCCCCCCCCCCCACAAAAAATGAAATCAGTTACTTAGCCAATTATTAAAGCCATTTACCTTTTCTTTGACACTGGGCATGCTAGACTTCTACTCAGGAAGACAGCCATACCTGCACCGAATATATGCATACCAAGATCCATCATGTCTCTCTGCATCATGAGCACTCTACCAGGCTGTAGTCTTATTTGCCCAGTTTGTGGGATTTTAGAGCCGTCTCTAATGTAACTGATCTTGACACTAGAATGACAATTGACTGTCATTATCACTCTGTTCAACCCAGTGAGATGGTTTTTTTCTATACTGGGTTATTCAGAAGATGGATTTTGTCTAAAAACTGTGGGTCGAAAAGGCTTTGGCCAGTATACAGAAGCCATGAATTGAAACACGTAGGCCAGCCCTTGCAAAGTAAGCAAGCCTGATGATCATCCTTTCAAAAAGTGGCACATATTGACCCCCCCCCCCCCCAAAAAATGACATCAGTTAATCAGCCAATTATTAAAGCCAGTTACCCTTTCTTTGACTCTAGGCATTGGAATTGCTGGGTGATAGACTTCCACTCAGGAAAACTGTCATGCCCGCACTGAATATACGCATAGCAAGATCCATCATGTAACTGATCTTGACACTGGAATGAAAACTGACTGCCATTATCACTCTATTGAAATCCATCCTGGGGAGAGTAGAATCTGTGTGCTCAACGACAATGTCACCAATAACTAAGATATTTCCATTCATGATTGCAGATTTATTGGAAGTAGATGGCTTAGGGTCTGAAACCTCGGACTCCCTTAACTAAGTGACTTTATATTGCATGTGCTGGGTGAGGAGGTGGTGTTGCGGTATTGGTTTAGGGTTGAGGCATGTTTAACCTGACGCTAAAATGCTTAAGGAGCAATTTTTTAGCAACCTCATCATATGAGGAATGAGGCATCTATGAAGAGATTTATCTGAGTGTGAAGGTGGCCTCCAGGCTGTGTAAATGCTTACATCTCTCAAAACGTTTATCATATCGATCTGGTAGTAGTTCGGTATCATTAAGCATTAGGCACTTGCTATACTGTCTAATACCAAGTGCTAAAAGGTTGGCTACAGAAGGTGTAAAAGAAGACTGACCACATATATATATATATATATATATATATATATATATATATATATATATACATATATATATATATAGATATATATATATATATATATATATATATATATATATATATACACACACACACACAGTATATAGGTATGTTATAATACATTATAATATAATGATTAACATATATTGGCCAGACTGGCTGACCAGTTAAAGGCCACACAAGCTCAGCAGTTAAGGTATGTTTCAATTAACTTGCCGTGTACCTTAATGGTTAACGTAGGTTTTATTTAACTTTGCTGATACCTTAACATACTAGTAGCAAACCTAGTGCATAAGCTGTGCTGTAGCCTTAATGTGCTAGTAATTAGAACAATGTATTAAGGTGCGCAAGTAGAATCACATTTCAGTAAGAAACAACAGATGAAAAAAGATAACTATGTCACAGAACAGTGTTTAGGTTCTAGTAGGAATAGTGTACTAAAGGTACCCACATGTGAAAAATGCACATCTTTAAATCTGTACCTTAAGCGCAAATTGAGAGGCATGCATTTAAAAACAGAAGGTCAGAAGCCCTTTTAATAGCCATGTTTTGATTCATAAGATTTGAACAGATAAAACCATGCAGAGTAAACTTTAAATCATTTCTTTGCTCCCCTTTGTCAGAATAAAAAGTAGCATGCATTTCTAATGTCACTTCCGTTGTGAAATTAAGACCATGATATTTGTTTTATGGACTCCTTTCATCAACCCATGGTGTACTTCATGCATATGAAAATGTTGTTTGAACATTCCCTTAGTGTTTTTAGCAGGTTATTTGCCATTGGAGGTTTGGTTAATGGTCTTAGCATAGCATAGCATGGCCATGCTTTGTTGAATTAGAACTTGTAATCACAGTAGTATGTAGTTCACGACTTGATTCTTTCGTTCTCCATTTGCCTTCTCGTGACTCCGGTGCATGTCTCTTAATCAGACAGCGCTCTTGAGATGATCTTGAAAATGTCCATGAGGAACCATGCTCTGCCCTGGTTAGCAAATGTAAGTAAATAAAAGCACATTCTTTCCTTATCAGTGTTGTCCATGGCAATATTGAAAATGATGTTCACATTTACTGACAAAGCTCACATCTGTAGCATTATTTACTGAAGTCATAACCATTTGATACATTTGAACTTATATTTGCCTTATTGTTACTAGTCATTCAATACCTAAAATACAGCTAAGATTGTTGTTTGCAGATCTGTTTTCAGGAATGATCTGGGAAAGTTAGCAATAGCCTTCAGAGCAGAGTTAAATATGTGCAAATGTAGTGGTCGCTTAGTCTGTCAAACAAAGCAGTACAAAGCAAAAACAATTTAAAGAAGCAATTTGAGCTTAGGTTAAACTGTTAAACATAATAAAAATGACAGCGCATGAGTTATTATTTATTAATTCATTTAGTTGATAACCAGATGAGTAAATTAAGATCCAGGCTAAAAGCACTATGTATGTATCACAAATATTTATTTATGTTTGAAAAGACAATGGGCCAGATTAGGAAGCCTCCGTAAGAGTTATAACTCTTACACGGAGGCTGCAGTTAAACTGTGTGATGTCAGCATGTCATGCATATGCATGAGGTGCATGAGGCATGCTGAATCATTACTAGTAACTCTTACACGGTCCGTGTAAGAGAGTAGGGGCGGTCTGTAGGCTAAGCTCTGCAAGTGGACACGCTCGAAAACTATAATGGCTGAAAGTAAACAGCCACGAGAAAGGCCATGAAAATGTGAATAAACACACTATACAACACATGCCCCGACTGGCCATCAGTGTATAAAGTGAAGAGATGTCATAAAAGTAAATGAAAACCTTTTTTTGTTAAACCTCAGAATGTTTGCTACTGTGCTGGGTGTGCTACTAGCGCAATCACAGTTAGCAGTCAGGGGAAAAGGATATAAGAACTAAATATGCAAAGTAAGCCAAGAAATAATAGCTTAGTGGTAGAGTACCCGCCTATGTGTAGGCAAGCAGGGTTCGAGCCCCTACAACAACCTTTTTTATTTTTGTAAATAAGCACTAAAAAGCCCCCAGACAGTATTGTACAAATGTAAATGTATGTCCCTTTGTAAAATGGAATGAAACAGAGCATATATTTTGAAGTAACATAAGAATAAAAATAGTCAGAAATGTACTGATAGCTAAGCTGCCGTGAGGCAGAGTGCCCGTGAGTCGAGTAGTGTTTAAAAGCTGCAAACCGCGTGCCCGCTGCCAAGCAGCGGATAAACAGGCTGAAACTGTGTGCAATTAGCTGAACATGTGTGTCACTAGCCAATTCAGATTTATCCCAGCGCGACACCGCTTGGCGCCGCCCCACAAGCTAACTGCCAGTGCGCATAAGCTACCTCCGCAAACGAGCGCAGACCAGGTTTAAAGTGCTTAAAAGTGCTTTTGGCATGTTTGATTGACAGGTCTTCAACTCATTTCTGTCAGGAAAAGCAAAAAGCAGTTGCCAGATTCGAACACAGGATACCATGCACTAGAGTCAAGGAACTAAACCACCAAGCCATGACAGCAATACCTAGAAAAGCAGAAATAGCATATATATGGGATAAAACCCAGAATGGAGCATGAGAAAGCATTTTCAGTGAAGTAGATACAATTCCAAAACGCCAATCAGAGAAATGTGCGGAAAAGCGGCATATATAAGCCCCATAGGCGGAATACACAGCATAACTGATTGTAGAAACAGACTTGCAGTCAGCATGAGTGGAGTAGGTGAGGGACGCTGCTTTCGAAAGCACAGCTGCTAGCGCTGAGGAGTCCAGATACATGGTCTGGCTCCTTGTCCATAATCACGCAGGCCCAACTCATGCAGGGCCAGGTCTCATGGGGAGTATATAGGGCTGAGGCGTGGGACCAGTTGGCTCAGGAGCTGACCAGTGCGACTGGCATTCCACGCGACTGGTGAGCAGGTCCGCCACCACCATGCGGACCTGAAGAGACGCAAGCAGGACCAATTGAACCGTTGATCCAGGAGGCCCGCAAATGCCCAACGCCCCACGACTGAGTAAGTCACATTTTACACATGTATGTAAGGATTTCAACCAGCTGATACCATGGAGATGTGTAGTCCAATATTATTCCCTTTGTATTACAGCTGCAGGTGTCCGCCTGCGAATGTCGAGATGCACGCCAGAAGGCTGGTGCGGCTGCGCCACCATGCAGGTTAGTAACCCCACCCAGTACTTGTAAATAAATATTATTATGTACCATGTATCAGAACAGTGCAGTGTATTGATTAAAAGTAATATAATGTGCAATCAGGAATTGAACGCCTGCAGGTATGGCTGCAACAAGTTCATCAGTATGCAAGTGTAACTGGAAATATAATTGATAGGATTAAACAGTGCTGTAATACAGATGTCCCATCATTAATTAAATATACTGTAACCTGCAGTATAGTCTCAAGAGTACAGCTTCAGAATCTGAGGTAGTCACATGTCAGATATATCCCCTGTTGAAATGCTGAATCATGACAGAAGTGAGGCTGTTGGAAAGTGTTTGAATCACCACAGGTCTAATATGTGAACAAAGCCTAGAAGTACCAACCTGAACTGTGAAGTTGCAGAATGTGTGAGAGTGACAGAAAGGCTCATGTATGAATAAAGAAAGTAGTAATAACCCCTGAATATATAAGCCTCAGTGTGTTTTCACAGAACTAAATGCATGTGGGAAGTACAAATTAACATCCCAAACTGATTTCAGTGTGTCTGAATCTGAATGTCTAGCTCAAAATCTGTATATGGTGATAACAGTAAACAATTTGCAGATAGAATGAATGATTATCTGACAGACTAAACAGCCATAGTTGTCCCCTGTCCTGTCATCAAAGTGTAGCAGGATGATGTATCTGATCAAATTCAAAATAAGTAGGATAGTGATGTATGTGTAACAGGTGTAGCATGACAGTCAAATAAAGATTATTTTGAAACATCAGCCTCAACTTAATTGTGTATCTATGATAAATGTGAATTAATGTTTAACATATGAATGTGTCATCACTTTCTATCCCCACCCAACCCTGTAATTCCATATAACAACATCCACTAAATAATGGTATGTGAACATTTCATTAATCATGGACATTTGTCCGCTCCAAACATATATGCATGTCTGTTCGTGCATGTGGCCTGTTTATACCTGCAAATACGATGGCCTGTTGCCATTAATCAACCCTGCATGTCGATTGACTGTGTTTTGCTGTTCAAATAATGCATGTGATATTGATATGCCCCTTGTTCAATGGTGTCCATATCTGGGTGTTTGTTTGATGGGAATACCAATGCATGCTGTTACAACTAATCTGAATGGAATAAAATGCCACTAACCCAAACTAACATAACTACACACAAACCTAGAAGGCTTGGGAAGGCAGGTCCCAGCGACCCACCTCTCCCACCTCAGCTGGTGACTGCACCTGGCACTAGTGCCCAGGCCGACCCTCCGTGGCCCTGTGCCACCTTCGGGTGGAAGCGCTGCAGGGGATGGGGCCCGCCCCCTCTGCAAGTGTGGCCGGAGGGGTTCGGCCCACTCACCCTCCGCTGTGTCCGGTCTGTGGTGCGAGGGAGATCCAAGACACTGTTCTTGGACCCCACGCCAGCTCGAGGCTCGTGGTGGCACAGCTAACGGCCCCGCCGCTGCCCCGCCACACAGTTTCCCCAGCACAGCCCCGCCCTGGGCTGTGAAAGAACAGTGGCAACTGCCTATGGGTGGGGATATCAGTTCCACTGTTGCCATCTGTGGGCTCGTGCATCTCAGATATCCCAACCTCCGCCCCCGCCAATTGTGTAACCCCCACGGTGTCATACACCGCCCCTGTATGCCTTTGTCTGTCTTGTCTGTTAACCTACCCAACCTACCTCCCCAGCTTTACCGACTTCCTTCACCTGTCATACCACTCTCACCTGTAAAAAAAAAAAAAGGGCACTCTGTCCCACAAAAAATTACGCCCATACATAGCTGTCCATGTCGCAGACATGTCCGCTGGACATCTAAACTGTTAATTACAATTGGCTGTACAACAAATATTAATGTTGTCCTGACACCTCTCTCAGAGGTGGAAGGTTTCAAATGTCTCACCAAAATACATAGAAATATACAGCTGTTGCTGCAAAAGACATGGGCATCTATGGGCCTTACCTACACCCTTCCTGCAAATCCCACGCTTCTTTCCCTACTGTCTTACCCTCTTTGTGACCCCTTTTCACCACTTTCCTGTCACCCCTTTTTCTTTCTTTCAAAGAAAATAGCTGGTGTAAGCTTGTGTTAGCGGAGCTCACCGCCAGTGCGCAAGATAAGTGAGCTCACAAGCAAACGAGCGCAGACCTGGTTTAGTGCTTAAAAGTGCCTTTATGGCACTTTGATTGACAGGTCCTGTACTCAGTTCCAAAGTTTGCTAAGAAAAATAAATTCCCACTGTCAGTCTCGAACCCAGGACCTTGGTAACATTAGTCCGTATGACCTACCACTAAGCCATGCCTGCTTTACAAGAACACACTGCTAAAATAAATATAACATGTAATAGTAGGAATCAGTATAAAGGTAATATAGGAGATGTACTATCCAAAGCATGTTTGGTAGAGTTTTAATGGCCAAATTACTGGATTCCCATACTAGTTCAGTGTGAGCAGAAACAGCACTGCTACCTGTTAGCTTGTACATAATAATGTAAGGTAATGTACATATGTGAAGGTATGTATATCTACACATACATATATATAAATATATATTAATACATATGAAATATAATCGTAGGTCTCAGTAGCCATACACACTCACTACAGGAAAAGTTAACATAATTGCTGCAACCTGAATCTGCAACACAGCCTGACCCCTGTGTGACCTACTTACCCTTCTAACTGCTTACAGGTGGCCTCAACACTTTGATTGACAGGTCCTGTACTCAGTTTGAAAGTTTGCAAAGTAAAAAATTCCCACTGTCAGTCTTGAAACCAGGACCTAGGTAACATTAGTCTGTTTGACCTACCACTAAGCCATGCCTGCTTTGGAAGAGCACACTGCTAAAATAAATATAACATGTAATAGTAGGAATCAGTATAAAGGCAATATAGGAGATGTACTATCCAAAGCATGTTTGGTAGAGTTTTAATGGCCAAATTACTGGATTCCCATACTAGTTCAGTGTGAGCAGAAACAGCCCTGCTACCTGTTAGCTTGTACATAATAATGTAAGGTAATGTACATATTTGAAGGTATGTATATCAACACATACATATATATAAATATATATTAATACATATGAAATATAATCGTAGGTCTCAGTAGCCATACACACTCACTACAGGAAACAGTGAAGATATATGCAGCAACCAGAATCTGCAACACAGCCTGGCTCCTGTGAGACCTACTAAGCCCTTTAACTGCTTAAAGGTGCCTCTAGCACTGTGATTGATAGGCCCTATACTCAACCCAAAAGCAGAATATGAGCATACTAGTAGGCCCTACCACAAGACCATTGTAACACTAGTCTGTATGACCTACCACTAAGCCATGACTCTCATACAGGAATATAGTGCTAAATAAGTGGAACATGTAATAGTAGGAATGAAGATAAAGGCAATATAGTATGTCTACTACCCAAAGCATGTCAGGCAGACTTTTATAGTCCCAATTACTGGATTCCCATACTAGAGTAGTGTTAATGGAAACAGCCCTGCTAATTGTTAGCTTGTACCCAATAATGTCAGCTAATGTACATATATGAAAGTATGTATATGTACACAGATATATATATATATATATGCATATAGCAATACATATGACATATAGTTGTAGGTGTCAGTATGCATACACACTCACTACAGGGAACAGGCAAGATAAATGCAGCAACCTGAATCTACAACACAGCATGAAGCATGGGAGATGTACTAACCTTCACACTCACAGAACACTGTCAACAGCATACCAGCATGGTCCACGCCCTACAATCTGAAAGGGCAACGCCTATCTCACATACCCTTTATAGCAGTGTCCTAAAATCACAGTGAGACATGCAATTAGTACGCACCCAGCTGCTTGCAATTAGCAAATGCTGCCTTACAATTGGTGCAGAGGCCATCACATGGATCCATGCAGATACCTACAAAAGTATTCAGTACCCACACTCCACTCATGCAATACAGTCATTGCACTAACCGAATGAGAAAGAGAGAGAGAGAGACAGACAGAGAGAGAAAAATATATATACTGACAGCAAGCAGCAAAACAGCAGCAGCAGCAGCAGCAACAGCAGCAAAATACAAGCAGCACGACTGACTCACCAAAAGCTGCCACAAACACAGGTAATGCAAAGTAGCAGGTTAATCCTGTGTATACTGTGACACCTCCAAATGTATCATAGTTCACTATCAATAGGTATGTCCATGAGATAGGTTGTGTGTAGATAGTCATGAAATATAAACATATGTAAAATTGTTGTACATGTGGGCCATAACTAACACTTCCATAGCTTAGAACACAAGGCCAGTTGTGCATATGATGCAGTAGTTCCCAGGGTCAGTAGAGGTTCCTCCTCATTGGTGTGGGACCACTGTGTATGTATGGCACTGTTCAGGTACATATCCTGTAGTATGGCCATGGATTAATATCAGTCTGTCATGTGGTGCTATGTCCTCCAGGGGTGAATGTAGCACACATCCAGGGATACCATTCCGTAACAGTGATGATATGTGTTCTGCAATGATGAGGGTGGCTCTCACCTGGACATGTGAGAGGATAGGGAGGTTACAGTCATCTGGGATAAGTAATAACACGTGTGTAGGACAATGGGGCGGGTACCTGCACCTAAACTGTCTGCAAAATTGTTGGCAATATCTGTGCATTTGGTGAATGTGAAGCATCTTAACACTGCAGACAACAGATGCCTTCCGCCATGTGAATCTGCCCTGTGCTGCAGTAGCCTCCTACTATTGTTATACAATATGCCTGTATCTGTAGTCCACTGGACAGGATTAATAAGTGGTGTGCAGTTGTTCTGGGTTAGATAACTGTGTGCACAGTACATGCAGTATGTGGGATGTCTGTGGTAAGCATATGCAAATGTGCTGGCGGTGTGTGTTGTGGCTTCCACTGGCCCAGTGGGCTGCATGGATAGCATCACTGTCATAACTACTGAATAACTGTGTAATCACATGCATACATAGCAAGGTAGTGTATTGTGCTTGTGGTGTTGTTCAGATATGTATATCCAGGCTGAGTAATTTGTGTCCACATCACAGTGTTGGATGGCAGCACACATCCAGTATGTATGGATGAACACCCAGAATGTGTCACACGTGTCACCTGTGCAGACGATCTGGCCATTACCTGTGCATCCCCACAACACACACACATGCAACATATGGCAGAAGTACTATAGCAGTACACACATGTTCATAGGTTCATACTAGGCTATCTGCCCGAGGGCATTTACAAGACTAGCCCATAGTTTTGTGGCTTACGCCACCCCTTTAGTATGGGGAACCATACCCATTATTTTGCTGTGCCTCTGTCGAAAGCAGTGACACTGAGGTAATCCCTGGGGTATATCTGCGATCTCCCATCCATTGGTCAAGATTTCTAGAACAAGGCCATCGAGGTGCTCTGCCTCACATATACCGTGATTTTGTTCCACAGCATAGGAGTCTTTGGTTGATGAATCTATCCCTCCAGCATGTCCTATTAATAGCCGTGGTGGAGGTTTAAGTCTCCTGGCCTTGTGGCTCTGATGGATCTAGATTTTTTAGGTGAAGCATATTCATCAAATCTGGGTCTGACATGGCCTTGTATGTTGGGCAAAGGTCACCTCTGAGCAAGCTGTGTTTACTGACTACAACATACATGGACATGCTGGAGGGGCAAATTCCTAACTGAGAGGCTCCCTTTACTCTGTAATGAGCTCGAACAGTTGAGAATGAACAGTTCATAGGTTCATACTAGGCTATTTGCCCTAGGGCATTGGTAAGCCTAGTAGAATGTGTTTGTCTTTTGCCACCCAATCAGAAGTTATGCTGCTATGCCCTTGTCCGACTTTTAGTATACTACGCCTGTCTAACAGTGACATAGAAGTGATACCTGGGGTACAACTATGATCTCCATCCACTCATCCAGATTCCTATGGAAGAGAGTCAATGAGGGACTCTGCCTAACCAGTAGTGTGAGCTCATTACAGAGTGAAGGGAGCCTCTCGGTTAGGAATATGCCCCTCCAGCATGTCCATGTATGTCAGTGCTGAGGTCCAGCTCTCCTGAGCATGTGGCTGTATGGGACTCTGATTGCCTGAGGTACATCACGCTCATTACTGCTAGGTAGGACATGGCTGTATATGGCATGCACAGATTGCCCCTGAACAGGCAGTATGCCACTGAGTCCAGCTGGATTCACTTTACCTGGGCAGCATATGACATCTGTGTGAGCCATTGCATCCCCTTGATGATGTACTGTTGTCCTGTACCAGTTGCTGTAGGTGTCTGGTTAGGTACATCCCAAAAGGTGCATTGTATGCAATTATAGGCCTGATGATGGATGAGTACAGAGGCACAATGACCTCCCCTGCCATACATGTGAATCAGTCATGATTAGCTGGGCTATATAACATGTCTGTCAATCCACGCTGCCCATGTGGTAGACAAATGACAGACTGCTACCATGTTTCTTCCCCAGGTCCCCAACCACGCCTACTGTACTCAATGGCCTAACACCTATGTTGTACTGTGCCACCAATGTGGAGGCGTGGAATCTGCATTGAATACTGATACTCCCCCTCCCCTGTTCAAGTGTTGTGGCCGACAAGAATGGTAACAGCTATAACGTGGTAGTACTGGTGTGCTCCTGTGAAACCTGAAACAGGTTCATGTTACTGCACAGATATCGATGTCCATAATGCTAGGTAGGGTTTTGGGTGCGTGCATCCTTGGGTCTAGACGCCCAGTGTTGAGTAGCATCACTCTTACTTCCTCATCCTTTGTGATACAAATGGATGTGGGTTTGCCTTATGAGCCTTGCCTAATACAGGCACAATGGGTGTAGCAGGAGGCTCCGCCAAATGTCAATAGGACTGTGGTGACAGGTGCAAGCTGTCCCTAGCAAAGCATACCACCCCAAGATGGCAGGGATTGGCACACCTGTGAATGACACCAGTATGTCAGTCAATTGTTGGAAGGGATAATTGTGCCTTGATATTGTGGCATTGTTCTAGGTGAGGGTAGGATGCTACTCAAGGTCAGGGTCAAACTGTCCTGGGCTACGTGCTCAGAGAGCTCTGTAATGTCTCATGTCATGTAGTCCAGGGAGGAATGTGTCAGGCCATTCACAGCAGCATGGACATTGACTGAGTCATACCTGTACCTGCCTTGGGGTTACCTGACTGTTTGTGTTATGTGGCAGGTCATACTGCCTGACAGGCTGCACACCGTGACCCTCACCTCGCTAAGCCTGGTGAACGTGATGTGAGTGTGCCTGATCATAGAGGCACCTAGTACAGGTGTATGAGGTGTGTTGTTAACTGTTAATGGCTGTGAGTGTTCAGCACATTGGCTTTGTGTGATATGTGTTGCACATGTTAGTTCATGTGGTAGTGGTTGCCTGGATGTCTGCATAGGAGGTCTCTGCTGCATAGGCAGAGCTGTGGTCTGAGCCTACAAGTATGATCATGTGTGATCATGTGTTAGGTCCACTGTTGTGTTAGGTCTACGTGAGACTGGAAGTGTAGTGAGTGATCCCCTTTGCCACGGGACTGGTTATGGCGGTATTGAGTAGACAGAGCCTAGCCTCCAGTCTGGTATATGGTTGCATCACTCACATGAGTTTGAATTTGTCGTTAGGAGGAGGGGGTTGTCTGTGTACATGCATCTGTTCTAACATTGTCTCTGGAGTACCACACTCACCAGCTGGACTGAGGAGGGAACTGACAACTGACCTCTGGACATGCTAGAATACTATTGTGAACTCTGTAATCACTAATGATTGAAAACAAGGTGCAGTGGGGAGTGAGGGTGTACTGACATTACCTACAACTGCTGACTGACATAAAAGCGCCAGTGAGCAAAATGCCAGGTAACCTAAGTGCAATGTGTCACAATGAAGTAAATGCAACAATGACAAGCAGTCACTTGCTGTCATGTGTAACATGGAAGAACGTACAGTAAGCAATGCAGATAACAGTAGTGAGTCACAGATGTGTTTTAAAGATGTGTACTATGTGGAAGTAGCATACCAGTGAAATAACAAGCTAACAGATAACAAGCATATAAACAAAGGTAGATGCAGGAGGCCTGATGTAGTGTTTGCTACAACAAACAAGGTGTAGCAATGTCAGTAAGATACAGCTCAGATATGCATGCACTATAAACCTGATACCAGATGTCCCCAGCTATGAATGGCAGAGTACAGCCTATTGTCACACATGACTGCAGACCACAAACCTCGTTAATGTTAAATAACTGGCCTAAAGGACAACTGCCCATACCAGAAGTAATACACTTGTACACTGGGCCCACAATCAGCAGTTCCCAACTTCAATGGATGAAAGATATGTGTCCTGCCACCACAGTGCTTGCCACCAACCTCCCTAATGTAAAACAACTGGTCTGAAGGCCAAGTACTTAGTACAAATGACATAGAATGATAGCTACACTGTAATCAGGTTTTAACCAATCAGTAATAAGTAGAAGTTAACACTCCCTGTATAGAATGTGTACCATGTATTGTTGAGATACTATGCTGATAACCTGTTTGTGTACCTTTCCAGATAGACATGGCAATCAAGAGAAATCCGCGCACTCTGCTGCAGAGGATGACGGATCCACCAGAGCCTGGTGCGTGAGTATGCCATCCTGTTTTCACGCACCACCCAGAACCAGCAGGAGAGGTCTGCACTGTGGCAAAGCCTTGTTAGCAGGATAAATGATGTTGGCATGCATGATAGGACATATGAGCAGGTGAGACATCACTGCAGTGATTTGATTAGAAATGTCCGCCAGCTGCTGCAGATATCCGCAGGCAACAGGCTGCCACAGGTGGGGTGGCTACACATCCCCCTCACCAGACAGGAGGGGCTACTGCTAAGTGTTGTGGATCCAGCCCCAGAACAACATCTGCCATCATGCATCATGATGGAGGTTGATCCACACATCAGCAAGACAGTGAGCTGCAGGTAAGATGCCATATTCATTTATTGTTATTACTTTTACATTTGTTGACCCATATAGTCTAGCTGGATATGAGTTCATTTTCAGTAGAGGCATGTGGAGAAAAGCTCCACACATAACGTAATAAAGGCAGACAGACAAGTTGTCAATACAGACAGCCAACATAATAGAATTGTACAGCAGCCTGTTAATTAAATAAACATACATGTAAGGAAGTCAAACAGTTTATAGTCATACACAATGTACCGCTGGTTTCAAAGCAATCCTACCTAAAGCATAATGGTTATGCAATAAGGCAAAAGCCATATACAAAATAGTTAGGGCTCAGAAGGGTAGAGAAGTAGGAGTATGACAGATACAATGATATGGAAGAGGCAGGAGTCAAGAAGGGAAGTGAGGAAAAGAAGGAAGACAGTCAAGAGGAGGTGGGAGGGATGGGAGAAGTAGGTCAGAGCATAGAAGGACATCAAGGTGAAAGAAACAGGGTAGAAGCCAGTTTCTATGCACAATGAGGGGTTAAAGGTGAATAGAGCATAGGAGAGGGACATTAGCCTGACTCCAAGAAGAACAAAGCCAGTGGTTTTGGAAGTACAATTTGAGTTGACGCTTGAAGACAGGTACGGGTGAGATTAGAGTTAACTCCTGGTATGTACATATGACTGTTCTGTACGCTGTTACTTCATGCACGCATAAGGTGTGCATGTGGTATGTATCTGTCATCATGATATATATACAGACATGATGTGCAGCTGATGTGTATAAGGGAACTAGTGTACTACTGTACTGTATCATGTGCAAAACAAATGGCACACATGTGCCCACTGACATTACTCTCTTCACACTTCCAGGTCCCTCCCATGTATCACCGAGGCAGGCCATACATGCTGGTGAGTCTTTTAACAGTATCTGTAAAACAATTTATAAAACTAGGAAGAGTAGTGTAACTCTGTAGTAGACATGCTGGTGACTGTGTCCACAAAAACTGTAATTGACAGGTAGTAAATTGAGTAGTGTAACACGGTATTGATGTGTGTGTTTACTGTGGGTTGTGCATGTGTGCAAGTGTGCCTGTGCCCAAGTGTGCATGTGTGTTAGTGTCCATGAGTGCATGTGTCCATTTCTGAATGTGTGCATTAGTATTGAAGTTCATCTCTTTCAAATATGTATTGAGACTGTAATCTGTGTTCCATGTTTTCCTCCCGTAGGTTCTGGTGCTGCTCTGGTGACCTGCAGCAGGGAACCTGAATCTTGTGCCCCAGGTACTGATGATGATGAAATGTCTGTAATGGTGCAGGAAGGTGTGTCTGGGTCCGCCATTGGTCAGCCAATTGACAGTACACAGCTTTCAACCCCGCCAATGCGCGACAGTCATCCTGCCGCTACATCCTTTATCACCATTGTCCCTAGGTGATGGACAGTCAGCAGTGGGCATAGATCAGGGTAATGTGGTACCTGTGGCACATGCATCCTCACACGGCAGCCATGTGCAGAGTCCTCGAATGGTACCACGCAGACAGTCGCCCATGGGTTCTCGGGGCATCCGTGGTCGCATTGCCTCTGGCCGACGTGCCCAGGGAGGTATGTCAACCTCCACTATGTTTAGAACTGTCATGCAGGCACAGGCACGTATTGAAAGGTACACCAGACAGGGTCTGAGGGAGATGAGAGCATGTCGCATAGCCATGACAGACAGCATCCGTGATGTTGCGAATGCTATCCGTAACTTCACAGATGTCGTTGACAGACGCTGTGGGGCATACAACAGCTGCTCCACAACCAGATGTCCATGGGCCAGGGCGATGGTGTGCGCTTGGGCGCCGACGCGGGCCGTATGCCAGCAAGAGCACCAGCTGGCAGTGGCCGCGATCTAATAACGGGCCCACTCAAGCTTCAAGTGCCAGCACCAGCCCCAGCAATGCTGGGTCTGTGCTGTCATCCAGACGCCCCAGGAGACCACGCGGCACGCGGCTCTGACAGTCCCAACAGGGAACTGTGTCCAGTCAACACACCCCTGCTTCCGGCGACAGTACCCAGTCTGGGTTAGTACCGATACGCCCGTGAGCACCCCTGCCAGGCACAGGTACCGTGTCCGCGCCCACAGACACTGATTTGGATGACCTGACAGGTGCAGTCTGTGGCTGTCCACAAAACCCTGTACATGGCAGCCATTATGTGGGACTGTGTGCGTGCTTACACACATGCAGAAACCTAACACCTAGGGCAAACACATACACACACACACTGCACCAACAACGGTCCACCCTGTACTGCTGCCCCTCACAAACACACATACACACACATGTCAATTGGTGTTACCAGTGGCCGGCTTGGGCATATCTAACCCACACCCTGTGCATATGATGACACTGTGCCACCTCCTGCATACTACAACATCGGTGCAGGTAAAGGTAAACACGCTGATGCACAGGGTGACTACATAGATGTGTATAAGTAGTAACATGTTGGTAACTGTTGTGTGTTGCAGTATAAATGTGTGTATATCCCATCAGTCCTGCTGCAGTAACTGTATGAATGTCCTCAGTTGTTATCTGCACCCATACTACTTAACAAAGTGTACCTGCTGCACACCATCACATGCTAACATTGACTATGGCAATGTGCATCTTGTGCTGTTATGTAGATTCAGCTACATGTATCTGTTCTGTCACACATGCATTTATACACACCCTGCTACCCACACACATGCACACGCCACCTGCCATTCCCATTATTTATCACCCTACATGAGTAGCTGTTGATACATGACAGGTACACATTTCAGAAGTGCACTATGTTGTTTACTACTGGCATCCCCTTCTCTACCTGTACTCACAGGGTGCAGGCAACCTCATCAGTTGGAAGATGTAATGTGCATCAGGTACTGTAGTACCCTGATTGCCACAGCAAACATGCTTCCCATACGGAAATGCACACACAGACACATCCCACATCCACACACTTGCCACATTCAGGCTTCAGAACACTATCTAGGTATATTCGGGTACATGTGCATGTTCAAGTAGCATGTAACACTATACTGAGTACTGGCACTTAGTTGTCTGTAGTCATGTTGTCTGTATAGAATAAAAGAAATGTTTTATTATCCTACTCCGCTTTGTGGACATTACTTGAACAAGTGTTACCTTACATGTGTTATCAGTACCAACACTTTCTGTTTTGTTTGTATAGGGTGCTATCAACATCACTGCTTGTTAAGGGTAATGACCACCCTGCAGTGTATAGCCCCATGTGGCAAAAAGCCACATCCCACCCCATCATTGTGCACACACACTAACCCCACCAACAGTAAAACACATACTTTCCATTTGCAAGGTTCAAACCCACACCTAACTGTGCAATGACAGTAGAAACAGACACATTAGCAGAGTGTGCTATTTGCAGTAGTTGGAGAAACGTTTACTAATGCTGTACTTAGAGGGTGCTGACATCATCTGTGTGTAGGAGGAGGGATGTGCACCCTGTAGTGTGTTCTCCCAGTTGGCAAAAGGCAGTTAACCCTCCCAGCATAGTGCACACACATAAACCACACTCATACATTCCCTTTGCAGGATTCAAACCCCCACCTAACTACGATATGACACTAAACAAAGACACATTAGCAGAGCGCTATGCAAATTACTGGAGGACTTTACTACAGGTGATATAGTTATACAGTCCTGACATCATCACTATTTCAAAAGGGGATCTGCATCCTGTACGATACTGTCACGGTTGCTAATAGGGACATTTCCCACACACACACATCGATGTGTTGGAGGTTTGCATATGTGGGGATTCCAGAACACCAGTGTGCTTAGTAGATGGTTTGATTGCAGCAATGAGGAATATAATCCCAGTGGTGATTAGTTTTACTCATGTTTGTAAAGATCAGCTCTAGTATATCTGCCCGCCTTGTGGGAAGGTTGGTTACCTGTTCCATAGCCAAAGAATGTCTGATCAATGGGAATCTTAGAGCTTGGTATTGTGGCCTGTGTAATGTACACAGTCTATGTTTGGGTAGCTGGCATCACCCAGTATGATGGTGTTTGCAGAGTAATCTAAACTCTCCTGTGTCAGCATGAAGGCTGTGTGGGAGACCTGAGTTTGAGAGGGTGCTGCAACAGCTCCTCTGTGTCTCTTTCCATGTGGTCCAGGGAGGTATGTCCCAACAGGTAGCTGACTGTGACCCTCCCTTGCTCTGTCTGGAGTGCGCACGCCTGTCAACAGCTCATGTCAAGCAAGTGCACACCCCTCATAAATGATGTGGAAGCCTTCAAAGGCCCAAGGCCTGTTGAAAATATGGACCAGACTGCAGATACCTGTATAGAGGCATTCTGTGGACACATTCAGGAATGCATGGATCATGAAGCCACATATGAAAGCATGACCCAATTCTCCAAAGACAGATGTCCTGGGCACCGGACACCAGCCATAAACACACTATACAATAGAAGGATGGCGCCACTACATGATACAACAACCTCCCAAAATGTGAAGGCACCACTGATGAGTATTGGAAGACAACTACAGGCACCCATATGATTGTCTAAGGCCATCTTTGAGAGAGGATTCCACAAGCCACTGAGGATAATCACAAGGCTGCCTGTAGTTATGTTAGTAACCTGGGTGGTACTACCCAGATATGCTCAGAGGTAATACAATATGTCACACAAAATATAAAACACACAGACATTGCCATCATCCTAGTGGACAGGTTCAATGCTGCCTTCTCTCCCCACCACACCAAAAGGGAACATATGTCTCGTGATCACAGTAAGCTTCCCCTGACATCACAGATGCTCAGGTAAGAGATGCCCTTCCCAAAGCAGTAAACACTGCATCAATGGGACCAGACAGTGTCCCAGGCTGTGTCCTACATGAACCACAAGAAGAGCTACACCCAGACATAACACCACTGTTCAATCCCAGCCTTAATACATGATATGTGACCAGAGAGTGGCATACAGCAACAGTGGTCCCTCAACATGCAGGTGGTGCCGCCACGGATCCTGGACACTACTCACCCATATGTCTGACTAGCTTTGTCTGCAAAGCTATGGCAAGAATCATCAAGAACCTCACATATCTAGATATTGTGGACCTACAGACATGTCACCATACACAGTTTGGCTTTGTCAATGGCAAATCCTGCCTATCAAACCTGTTTGCTTTGTTTGAAACAGTCACCAAGGCCACTGTCAAGGGGTAGGAGGTCCACACAGCCTACCTGGACCTTGCATAAGCCTTGGATACAATACCCCACTTGTGCATTCTAGGAAGCTCACCAGTGTACATATTAACCCCTATGTCACTATGGGTATTGCACAGTGGCTCAAGGGCAGAACACACATGGTAGAATTGCTGGAGCCATGTCAGCCTCCAACCTGGTACAAGTGGTGTCCCACAAGGCAAAGCCCTAGGGGCTGTCATGTTCATTATATATTTGTCATAGGTACAGGCCAACATGGAAGTACTGTGGCTCAGCACGCCACAGGTGACTGCAGACCAACACCATAATCAACTCAACAGCTAACACACGATCCTCCAAAAGGGAGTCTTGCAAACACACGACTTGTGCCACAGCCATGGCCTCAACATGAATGACAGAAAGAGTATAGTCATCCCTTTGTCAAACAGTAAATGACCACAATGTACCACATATGTGTTAATCCAGTAAGTGCAGACCTAGGAATTATGGACCTTGGGGTACGAGGTTGATAGCATCCTACCATTTGACAACAACATGGACAAAGTGGTTAGGTAAGCATGTGATATGGGCCACATCATCATGGGATCCACATGTAGGCCAGGGAAGACCATTGTGCCCCTTTACTCATCCCTCATCATGCCCATAATTGACTATGATGAACCTGTCGGCATGCACCTTACCAGACACCTGCAGCAACTGGGGCTACTACATATGTACCTCGACAAGGTGATCAAAGTGCTCAAACAGATGCCACATACTGACTGGTTAAAGTAGCAGCAGCTCTACTCAGTGACATACTGCCTCTTCATAGGCAATCTGTGCCTTACATAGAAGGCCAGGTCATACCCTCACGTAATGGCCATGCTGCATCTCAGAATATCCAGATCCCACCAGGATACACGCTGGAAATACATGAACTTCAGGAGTGATATACATAGGACATGGTGGAGGGGCACATTCACAACTCAGAGGCACCCTTCATTCCTGATTATTATCCCAATAGAGGTTAGGCGGACTGACTCAGTGACTATCCTCAAGAGCTTATATTAATGACTGGATGTGACATTGTAGGGTTACCCTGGGTATCACTTATGTGTCACTGTGAGAAAGAGGCACAGTATACTAACCTTGGAAAAGGGCATAGCAAGACAGATTCACAATGCATGTTGAAAGGCACGCACATTCTGGCTAGGTGGATACATGCCCTGGGCAGATATCCCTGTACGAACCTATGGACCTATGTCTCTTTTTCACCATTGGCCCATGTGCTGTCAATCACCAATGTAATCTCAATACTCTGGTAGCATGTGCAAAGGTCAGTTGTCAGTCACCTCTATGGTACAGTTGTGGAATATGTGTGTCATGTAGTAATGTCACAGCTGCACATGTACACAGTCAACCCTATCCCCTACCCATTGATGTACATCACATGTATGAGATGGAAACACATGGCCAAACTGTAACAACAACATACAAGTCAGTCAGATGCATGGACACATATGACTCAGTCATCGACCATGCCACCACAGCTGAAGTTGGATGTCGCCACTGGGATACGTGATAGGGAACATGGAAGGGATCACTGAGCAAGTGACACAGGCTGGTAGACCCTGACCTTGGTTAGCATCAGACCCTCACCAGGGATTCCGACAAATTACTGAATGCTAATGAATAAGTGTATCTACAACACCCTAGCTGAATGGTTCTTAGCATGCAGTCACTGCATTGCTATGGAATACTGTCTTACCACTACCACAACAGGTGAAAACATGCAGCTCCTGTACATTAACAACATGTAGACCTTATGCCCCAGACCAGGTGTGCATCCTCACTACTAGGCTGATAGCATCTACATCTCACACTGTATATACACATCCCACATGCAGCATCTGCACAGAAGACCACGGTCATAATGTTACCCTGTGCAAATACCATGTATTCACATGTGGCAGGCATCACACATGGTAACTATTGAAAGTCACAGGTACATATGTGTATTTGGCACACACATACATCATGTGTTCATTGCCATAACCGTGTAATCAATGTCATGCATTATTGTGAGGGACAACCCACATACATGGGCATTCTGTGTGTGCACAACACACATGGCATGTCTGTAATCAAAAGCCATACATAATTGTGATATCATTTAGAAATGGGTATGTGCATCCTGTAGTGTGTTTTCCCAGTTGCCAAAAGGGATATATCAATCATACACACTTACCCCCTACACACACACTTGTCATGTGCCGGATTCAAACCCCTACCTAACTATGTTAAGACACTAGAGACGGACGATTAGCACAGCGCTTATTCGCATTACTGGGGAAAGTCCTTTCCCTGATATACTTATAGGGTGCTGACATCATCAGAGTTTAGAAAGTGGAATGATCATCCTGTGGTGTGTTTTCCCAGTTGCCAAAAGGGATGTTTCTTTCATACCCACACACTTACCCCTTCACACACACTTGTCATCTGCTGGATTCAAACCCCTACCTAACTATGTTAAGACACTAGAGACGGACGATTAGCACAGCGCTATTCGCATTACTGGGGAAAGTCCTTTCCCTGATATACTTATAGGGTGCTGACATCATCAGAGTTTAGAAAGTGGAATGATCATCCTGTGGTGTGTTTTCCCAGTTGCCAAAAGGGATGTTTCTTTCATACCCACACACTTACCCCTTCACACACACTTGTCATCTGCTGGATTCAAACCCCTACCTAACTATGTTAAGACACTAGAGACGGACGATTAGCACAGCGCTATTCGCATTACTGGGGAAAGTCCTTTCCCTGATATACTTATAGGGTGCTGACATCATCAGAGTTTAGAAAGTGGAATGATCATCCTGTGGTGTGTTTTCCCAGTTGCCAAAAGGGATGTTTCTTTCATACCCACACACTTACCCCTTCACACACACTTGTCATCTGCTGGATTCAAACCCCTACCTAACTATGTTAAGACACTAGAGACGGACGATTAGCACAGCGCTATTCGCATTACTGGGGAAAGTCCTTTCCCTGATATACTTATAGGGTGCTGACATCATCAGAGTTTAGAAAGTGGAATGATCATCCTGTGGTGTGTTTTCCCAGTTGCCAAAAGGGATGTTTCTTTCATACCCACACACTTACCCCTTCACACACACTTGTCATCTGCCGGATTCAAACCCCTACCTAACTATGTTAAGACACTAGAGACGGACGATTAGCACAGCGCTATTCGCATTACTGGGGAAAGTCCTTTCCCTGATATACTTATAGGGTGCTGACATCATCAGAGTTTAGAAAGTGGAATGATCATCCTGTGGTGTGTTTTCCCAGTTGCCAAAAGGGATGTTTCTTTCATACCCACACACTTACCCCTTCACACACACTTGTCATCTGCCGGATTCAAACCCCTACCTAACTATGTTAAGACACTAGAGACGGACGATTAGCACAGCGCTATTCGCATTACTGGGGAAAGTCCTTTCCCTGATATACTTATAGGGTGCTGACATCATCAGAGTTTAGAAAGTGGAATGATCATCCTGTGGTGTGTTTTCCCAGTTGCCAAAAGGGATGTTTCTTTCATACCCACACACTTACCCCTTCACACACACTTGTCATCTGCCGGATTCAAACCCCTACCTAACTATGTTAAGACACTAGAGACGGACGATTAGCACAGCGCTTATTCGCATTACTGGGGAAAGTCCTTTCCCTGATATACTTATAGGGTGCTGACATCATCAGAGTTTAGAAAGTGGAATGATCATCCTGTGGTGTGTTTTCCCAGTTGCCAAAAGGGATGCTCCTTTCATACCCACTTACTCCCCTTCACACACACTTGCCACCTGCTGGATTCAAACCCCTACCTAACTATGTTATGACACTAGAGATGGACGCATTAGCACGGCGCGTTATTCGCATTACTGGGGAAAGTCCTTTCCCCTGATATACTTATAGGGTGCTGACATCATCAGAGTTTAGAAAGTGGAATGATCATCCTGTGGTGTGTTTTCCCAGTTGGCAAAAGGGATGTTTCTTTCATACACACTTACACACACACTTACCCCCTTCACACACACTTGCCACCTGCTGGATTCAAACCCCTACCTAACTATGTTATGACACTAGAGACGGACGCATTAGCACGGCGCGCTATTCGGATTACTGAGAGAATCCTTTTCTCCAATATACTTATAGGGTGCTTACATGATCAGTGTCTAGACAGGGGACGACCATCCTCTGGTGTGTTTTCACATTTGCTAGGGGTAACATTTGGACAAGTGTGTGAGCATGCCCAGTTCAGCCTTCCTGTGGCATGTTGTGTGAAAGATGTCTCATTTATCTAAGTGTGTGAGCATGCCCAGTGTGGGCTTTACATATGTTGAACTCTGCAGCCCATCACATTTGTGGATGAGTGTGACCTTCAACAAATACCTCCATTTTATGGTTGTGTGTTCTGTGCCATGTTGTGTAGTTACTGTCCTAATGCTTTTGTGTGAACAAAACTGGGAGTATACTGTGCCTGCAGGTTTTGCATGGGATACTTTGCACACAATTGTCAACATCCGCTCATACTGACCTAACACTGTAGCACTGTCTAGTGTAGTGTTTCAGTACTTTCACTGTGGTGGTCAGTATCCTGGGCTTCAGTCCTATCACTGATTTACATTTCCATAGTGTGCACAACAGGCTGGTTAAGGTCCAGTTGTGCACATCTGCACAAAGGCAGTGCCTCTACAGACCCTGTTAATTGCTGCCCCATAAGCTTAACAAGTGTAGTCTGCAAATCTATGGAGAGGATCATAATTGAGCTCATAAACAAAGATATAGGGGACATGCAGACATTGTACCCATCCCATTTTGGCTTGGTCAGGGCAGATCATGCCTTTGTACTGGGTTGACATCTTCAAATTGGTCACTTAGGCCATTGTTGGGGAAAGGCAGTCCATACAACCTACCTTGGCCTTGCTAACACTTTCAACACAATACCCCACTCAGGTATTGTGGAAAGACCTCACAACTGAAATGTAAACCCATATGTCACAAGATGGGTTGCAAACTGGCTTAGGGACGGGACCCACAGGGTTAGAGTTGCTGGCACTATGTTAGACTCCAGGCTGGTCACAGGTGGTGTCACACAGGGCTCAGTCCTTGGCCACCATTGTTTGTCATGTACTTCCCATGAGAACAGGCCAACATGGGAGGACTTTGGATGACAATGTTAGCAGATGAGTGCACACTGGGCACCATAGTGGACAGTGCATCACACACAGATATCCTTCAGAAGGGACTCACAGTAACTGATAGCTGGTGCCAGGGCCATGGCCTGAAGTCAGAGTGCACAACATGTGTAGACATACCCTTCAGGAAAAGCAAGGTGACCCCAAGCTACCATATTGGTGGCAATCCTCTAAGCACAGAGGAGGTTATCACGGACCTGGGGACCCAGGTTGACAGTCGCCATTCTTCTGAGACTCACATTGCTAAAGTGGCTAGGAAGACCTTCTACATTGCCCACCTGATAAGGATGGGATTCACATCCAGATCTAGTGGGTCATTGTTCCCCTGTACTCTTCAGTTATCAGACCGTGATCAAGTCAAATGCCCTATTCTGGCTGTATCTCACCCAACATCTGCAGCAATTGGAGACACCCTGACTGTCCCCCCCTAAAGGATCAAGGAACCACAACAGCTGTCATATGCTGCCAGATTGAAGACACTCACACTCTATTCACTCGCATACCGGCTCCTTAGAGGTGACATGTGCCTGACATGCGAGGCCATGTCCAAACAGAGATTAATGGACATGCTCCACCTCAGACTCAGAAGATCCACCTGAACCACTAGTGCAGGTGACTGACACCTTAGCAGGGATGTATGTTGGACATGTTGTAGGGATGGAGTTATCACCGGAGACTCCCTATGCTGTGGAATACAATCCTGGTCCATTTGAGGCAGAGCACCTTGCTGGCTGTGTTCAAGAGGTATCTTGACCTAATGCTAGTCGGAGAATGTGTTTGTCCATCAACACATTGTGTTTAGTTTGACATGTCATATGTCTTGTTTAGTATACTGTGCCTCTGTCTACCTGTGACATAACATTGATACCCAGGGTAAACCTCCCATCTCCCATCCACTCATTAGGATTCCTGTTGAGGGGACTCAACCAGTGTCTTTATGGACAACCTGTAGTGTTAGTTTACTCATGTGTGGTGGTGGCTTCTGTGTTTTGGATAATGCAGTACAGCCTGTCCTATATATGTCAGTGCTGGGGTTCAGTTCCCTCATGTGCATAGCTACCTGCCATTCAGATTGTACAAGGTGCAGCATGTGCATTGATTCCAGCTTGGACATGGCTTTCTACGACAGGCACAGCTTGCATCTGGGTGGACATCATGGCAGTGTGTGGAGCTGCACTCTGTTTAATCAGACTACACATTACATGTGTTCCAGCTCTGTCATACTCCTGGTGAGGTACTGTTGTGGACTTTACAGGTGCTGGATGTGTGTGCATGAGGTACACCCCACAGGGGCTGTTGTGGTAATTTCTACTGGTGATGAAAGATAACTGCAAAACCAGAATGACCTCCCCTTAGCTAGATGTCAGACAGCATGGACCATACAATCACAACTGGAAATAGGATTCTACACCTACCACCCTAGAACACAGTAAAGGAAAGACACTACGGCTGATGCTGCTCAATGCCCAAGGTCTCTACCTCAAGCTGCACACACTCTATGCCCTTCTCAGTATGTAGCACATTGATGTCTGTTGTGTGCCTGAAACCTGGTTCACAGTTTCTGACAGCACCCCAGCACTATCGGGTGTTACCTCATCTCATGCATTCCGACACCAGCATCCCGACAACAACAAGAAGGATGGTGGGTGTCCATATTCATCAAGGACACCCTCACCTCATGGTTGGTGGCAACACACTATGCATCGGAGACCATCCAGGTGCCAGTGACCGTAGGCAAGACTGCTCTGCAGTTTGTAGCATGTTACATGCCACCCGCCAAACTCAGGTACCTCACACAGCTATCCTGCAAACACTGAAGGGGATAAATGTATCTCCAAACACCATCCTACTGGGTGATTCCAACTATCCACATATAGACTGGGATCACTAATCATGCCACAACACTCTAACACAAAGGTTCCAAGAGTTCATACACTGAAATGCCATGGAACAACTGGTCCCAATCCCCTCAAGTGGAGGCAACATACTAGAACACATCATCACAAACATGGGGTCACACTGTTCAACACCAGATGTATACCCATCATTGGTGAGATCAGATCATGGACTACTCTCAGTGGGAGTCCACATCCCACCCACACCCCAGATGGGAAAGGAAACGGTGAAGACCTTGTCAAATGCCGACTTCACATTTCTGAGCACTGGTGTGGTCTCTTTCAAGGCCCCCAGGCCAGCGGACACCATTACCCAAGCCACTGTATCACTTAGAAATGCCTTCTACCAGCACCTCCAGGACTGCATGGTTCAGGCAATCCAAAATAATGATGACTCTTTGTACCACAGGCAAGCATCCAGTCTGGTGGACCCTAGCCATAAACAAGCTGTACAACACAAGGAAGGAGCTACTACACGATAGAGTGTAATCCGTATGGGGAAGACACCCTGCTCATTGTGAGTAAAACGCTGGGTTCCCCATACAATCATCCGAGGCATGTTTAGAGAGTAAACCCACTCAGGACTCCAGGGACAATCATGAGGCCTTTTTACCTATAGTTTGAAACCTGGGAGGAAACTCCCAGATATGCTCAGACTTAGTTCAGAATGATGTTGATATCACTGCACCTACAGACATTGGCAACATACTGGCTGACAGGTTCAGTGCAGATTTCTCCTCCCCCCAACTGGGGGGGTATGCACACCAGAGGATTTTAGCCGCCCAAACATCTCCACTGCTGGGGTGGGAACTGCTCAATCCAAGGCAGAAAACACTTTATCCATGGGACCTGATGGTGTCCCCGGTTGTGTGCTCCATGAACTCAATGAGTAATTACACCCGCAGTTAGGGCAGCTGTTTAATGTTAGCCTCACCTCAGGATATGTTCCCAAGGAGTGGCATACATCAATGGTGGACCCACCTCACAAAGGTGGTGCCTCCACCAACCCCAGAAACTACCATCCCATCCCCTTGACAAGCCTGTTCTGCTAGGCTATGGAGAGGATCATAATGGGAATTCTAAATGAAGACATAGGCGACTTGCAGACATTGGGTCCAATCCAGTTTGGCTTTGTCAAGGGCAGATCATGCCTTTTAAACTTGGTTGTCTTTCTCAAAACACTCACCCAGGCCATTGACGTGGGCAAGGCAGTCCACACAGCCTACCTTGACCTGGCAAAGGCTTTCAACCAATACCCCACTCAGGTATCATTGAAAACATCACCCGCTTAATTGTGAACCCATACATCACAGCATGGGTTGCAAACTGGCTAAGGACGGAACACACAGGGTCAAAGTTGCTGGTGCCAGTTCACACTCCAGAGCTGTGACAAGTGGTGTCCCACAGGGCTCAGTCCTGGGACCACATTTGTTCAGTATCTACTTTTCAGAAGTACGAGCAAGCACAGGAGGATTATGGCTGACAAAGTTTGAAGATGACTGCAAACTGGGAAGCATAGTTGGAAACCCATCTGACACAGACATCCTTCAGAAGGGTTTCATAGAGACGGCTAACTGGTGCCACAGCCATGGCCTTGCATTACACACTAAACAATGCATAGCCATACCCTTCAGGAAGAACAAGGTTACCACTACTTCCCATCTAGGTGGCAATCCTGTAAGCACAATGTACATTATCAGGGACCTGGGCACCCAGATTGACAGTGACATTTTGTTTGACACTCACATTGCCAGGGTAGTTTGGAAGGCCTTCTACATTGGCCACCTCATCATGCAGTGATTCACATCTAGATCAAGGGAGGTCACTGTTCCCCTGTACTCATCACTCATCAGACCAATGATTGCATACAATGCCCCATTCAGATTGATGGGCCCACATATTCCTCGACAGGAGGTGAAAGGGTCTCAAACATATTTCTTATGCTGCCCGACTGAAGGAATTCCAGCTGTATTCAGTCGCCACTGTCTGCTCAGAGGTGACCTGTGCCTGACATACAAGACTATGTCCAACCCAGGATTAATGAACATGCTTCACCTCAAGACCTCTACATCCATCAGAACTACAAGGGCAGGAGACCTAAACCTCAACACAGATATTAATAGGATGTGCTGAAGGGACAGATTCCTCACCCAGAGAGTCCATATGCTGTGGAACAACATCCTGGTACATGTGAGGCTGAGCACCTCACTGGCTTTGTTCAAGTGAGATTGTGACCAATGGATGGGAGATTGCAGGTATACCCCAGGGATAACCTCAGTATCACTGCTTGACAGAGGCACAGCAAAATAATGGGCATATTATCCATCAATCTTGCACGGGTGGCAGAAGCCACAAAACTCTGGGCTAGGCTTATAAATGCCCTAGGGCAGATAGTCTAGTATGAACCTGTGAACATAGGCCTTGGGCAGTTCCTGCTATTAGGACAGTGGTCTGCAGCAAGCTATATAGTAGTAGTCAGTTTTAGCCATTGGTTTTGACCATGGCTATTCCATGTTGCTTCTTGTTGTGGTACAAACATGGGTGCGTGGTTATCCATGCTATGTATTGCTAGTCACCCTCATTTTGTATCTTGTTCCATGTGTTTGCACATGTACATCACTGTATGATGTGCAGCTGTATCCACAGGGTCATATGAGTGGATATGGATGTTAGTTGGGGTCCTCAGGTGTGCATATTGTACATGATATTACATTACTTAACACATGGCATTCATGCCTCAGGTGGTGCTGCAGGGCCACCTCTGTCGGATACACATACTACACTCCCTGTACGCTTTGAAGCAGGTTATGACATGTTAAGCATCCCTGTTACTGTATGAGTGAGTCAGAGCGGTATCAGTCCCAGTGTTCCTACTGACCAAGCATATGTGCTATGCGCTGCCTCTTTGCCAAGGCCAAGCCATACTGGGCACGATCCTTCTTCATTCATGCTAATGAGTGCAGACCTGGTTTAGTGCTTAAAAGTGCCTTTATGGCACTTTGATTGACATGTCTTGTACTCATTTTGAAAGTCTGGAGACAAAAATATATTCCCACTGCCAGTCTCAAACCCAGGACCTTGGTAACATTCGCCTGTATGACCTACCACTAAGCCATGACAGCCATACAAAAGCACTCTGCTAAAATAAATATAACAGTCAATAGTAGGAATTAGTATAAAGGCAATATAGGAGATGTACCATCCAAAGCATGTGAGGCAAAGTTTTAATGGCCAAATCACTGAGTTCCCATACTAACCTTCACACTCACAGAACACTGTCAACAGCATACCACCATCGTCCACGGCCTACAATCTGAAAGGGCTACGCCTATCTCACATACCTTTTTATAGCAGTGTCCTGAAATCACAGTGAGACATGCAATCAACACACACCTGGCTGCATGCAATTAGCAAATGCTGCCTTACAATTGGTGCAAGGGCCATCACATGGACCTATGCAGATACCTACAAAAGCATTCAGTACCCACACTCCACTCATGCAATACAGTCATTGCACAGACCTAATGAGAAAGAGAGAGAGAGAGAGAGAAAGAGAGAGAGAAAAGAGAAAATATACAGACAGCCAGCAGCAAAACCATGAGTAGCAAACAGCAAGCAGCAAGCAAGCACCACTGACACAGCAACAGCTGCCACAAACACAGGTAATGCAAAGTAGCAGGTTAATACTGTGTTTACTGTGACACCTCCAAATGTATCATAGTTCACTATCTATAGCTCTGTCCATGAGATAGGTTTTGTGTGCATAGTCCTGAAATATACACATATGTAATATTGCTGTACATGTTGCCCATACGCGACACTTCCGTAGCTTAGAACAGAAGGCCAGTTGTGCATATGATGCAGTACATACCAGGGTCAGTAGAGGTTACTCCTCATTGGTGTGGGACCACTGTGTATGTATGGCACTCTTCAGGTACACATCCTGTAGTATGGCCAGGGAGTAATATCAGTCTGTAATGTGGTGCCATGTCCTCCTGGGGTGAATGTAGCACACATCCAGGGATACCATTCTGTAACAGTGATGCTATGTGTCCTGCAATGTTGAGGGTGGCCCTCACCTGGACATGTGAGAGGATAGGGAGGTTACAGTCATCTGTGATAACTAATTCCACTTGTGTAGGAGAATAGGGGGGGATATCTGCACCTAAACTGTCTGCAACAATATTGCCAATATCTCAAACATGTTTTCCATACGGAAATGCACACACAGTAACATAACACATCCACACACTTGCCACATTCAGGCTTCAAAACACTATCTAGGTATATTCTGGTACATCTGCATGTTACAGTAGCATGTAGCACTATACTGAGTAGTGTCAGTTGTCTGTTGCCATGTTGTTTGATAGAGTAAAAGGAGCATTTGTTTATCCTACTTTGTTTTGTGGACATTACTTGAAGTGTAACCTTACATGCATCATTGGTAACAACACCTTCTGTGTTGTTGTTCTGTTTGTACAGGGTGCTGTCAACATCACTGTTTGTTAAGGGAAATGTGCACCCTGCAGTGCATAGCCCCATTTGGCAAAAGAGACATCCCACCCCGCCATTGTGCACACACACCAACCCCACCCACAGTAAAACGATACATTCCATTTGCAAGGTCCAAACCCCTACCTAGATGTGTTATGACTCTAAAGGCAGACACATTAGCAGAGTGTGCTATTTGCATTAGTAGGAGCAATCTTTCCAATGCTGTACTTAGAGGGTGCTGACATCATCTGTGTTTACTTAAGAGGGATGTGCACCCTGTAGTGTGTTCTCCCAGTTGGCAAAAGGCACCTTCCCTCCACAGCATTATGCACACACACAAACCCCACTCATACTAACACACATACATTCCCGTAGCAGGATTCAAACCCCTACCTAATTACGCTATGATACTAGAGACGGACGATTAGCGGAGTGCGCCATTCACATTACTAGGAGATTTTATTTCAGTTGATCTACTTATAGGGTGCTGACATCATCAGTGTTTAGAAAGTGGAATGAGCTCACTGTGGTGTGTTTCCACAGTTGCCAAAAGGGATGTGCTTCTCATACACACTTATACAGACACTTACCCCCATTCACACACACACATGCCACTTGCTGGATTCAAACCCCTACCTAACTATGTTATGACACTAGAGACAGACGATTAGCAGAGCTGCTATTCGGATTACTGGGCGGTAGCATTTCTAATGATCTAATAAAAGGGTGCTGACATCTTCATTGTTTGAATGGGGAATGTGCATCCTGTGGTGTGTTTTCACAGTTGTTAAGAGGAACATTTGAACTAAGTGTGTGAGCATGCCCACTTCAGCCTTCCCATGGCATGTTGTGTGAATGATGTCTCATTTATCAAAGTGTGTGAGCATGCCCAGTGTGAGCTTTCCATATGTTGAACTATGCAGCCCATCACAGTTGTGGATGAGTGTGAACTCCAACAAATAACTCCTGTTTAAGGTTGTGTGTTCTGTGACATGTTGTGTAGTTACTGTCCAGATGCTTCCTGTGAACACAACAGGGATTATACTGTGCCTGCAGCTTTTGCATGGGATACTTTGCATACAATTGTTAACATCCATTCATACTGACCTAGCACTGTTGTACTGTATAGTGTAGTGGTTCAGTACTTTCACTGTGGTGGACATTATCCTGGGCTTTAGTCCTATCACTGATTTACATTTCCATACTGTGCTAGCTTAGCCTCTTTTAGGGTCAGTTGTGCATGTCTGCCTAAAGAGCAGTGCCTCTATGGACTCTGGTAATTACTGCCCATAAGCAACAAGTGTAGTCTGCAAAGCTATGGAGAGGATCATAATAGACCATGAAGAAGATATGGGACATGCAGACATTGTACCTGTCCCAGTTTGTGTTGATCAAGGGCCAAAGTCATGCCTTTATTGCTTAGTTGACATTATCACAACAGTAACTAAGGCCATTGATGAGGGAAAGGCGTCCATAGAGCTACGCTTGTAAGAACCCTTTCAACACAATACCCCTCCAGGTGGCAAAACCCTACCAACAGAAATGTACCATATGTCACAAGATCAGGTTTCAAACTGTCTTTACAGACAGGACCCACAGGAGTTGAGTTGCTGTGGCACTATGTCAGACACCATTTGATGCATGTGGTCTCACACGGGGCTCAGTCCTTGGCCCCTATTGTTTGTTATCTGCTTCTCCAGAAGTACAGTGCAACATGGGTGGACTTTGGCTGAGTAAGTTTGCACATAACTGCAGACAGGGTGCAATAGTGGACAGTGCATCGAACGGATATCCTTCAGAAGGGGCTCCACGGACACTGATAGCTGGTGCCAGAGCCATGGCCTGAAGTCAACTTACCCAAAACATGTGTAGTCATACCCTTCAGGAAAGCAAAGGTAACTGAAAGCTACATATAGGTGGCAATCCTCTAAGCACAGGGGACGTTATCATGGACCTGGGGACCCAGGTTGACAGTCACTGTTCTGATGACACTCACATTGCTAAAGTGGCTAGTAGGACCTTCTACATTGTCCACATGATCAGGAAGGGATCCACATCCAGATCTAGTGGGTCATTGTTCCCTGTACTCTTCACTTGTCGGACCGGTGATCTGGTACACTGCCTTATCTGGATGTATCTCACCTGACATCTGCAGCAAGTGGGGAGACCCTGAATGTCGCCCAACAAAAGGATAAAGGGACTCCAACATCTGTCATATGCTGCCTTACACACGTGCGCCCGCGCAAACCGTTGTAAACAGTTTGCAACACGCCCCACAAGTAGAACCTGCCTTACACGCGCAAGCACACGCCACATGCACGTATTTCAAGAAACTTAGAGTGTAGGGATAGCGTATGCCCTCAATTTCTTGACATTCCCAGTGTTCTGTTGGGACACACCTCCCTCCCTGATGTCTGTCTGTCATCTCTTACCTTACATTGCCCTCCAATCTGGTACATTTCTTTCTATCCTTCAGGCCCATGATGGCACCTACCTCTTACTCTGTTCCTCCCCGTTCTCTAACTCTTACACGACTCAGAAAGTGCTCATTACTTATGTGGCAGTGTGATTCAGTATTGTAAGCCTCATTTACATAGGATTGCCTAGTAATGCTTAGTTACATATCTTACACGGAGCTTCCCTCCTTGACAACCACTAAACGGAGGCCATATTGTTTTGCTCTGCAAGTCCCTCCATTGACATTTCATGTAATACATAAATCCCACAATTGTGGGCTTATAAGCTTCGGTTTTCAGTTTTAGGTAGCGCACCCCGTTTGCGGGTGTGCGCTACAGTTAAACACATAAATCCGTGAAAAAAAAAAGTTATATAACTTTTTTTCAACACTTTCATGCCAATGGCCACATATTTGGCCATTGGCATGCTTAATGTAACAAATGCACCCTTTATTTGGAGCTGACATAGCTCCGTTTTAATTTTGCAGAAATGTACTCAGTTGTCAGCTGAGTACATTTCTGCAGCTAACACGTCCGTTACACGGACTGGTTTGGGCTTTGTGGATCGCTCACATACCTCATTTGCATATCTTGGAGCTGCAAATGAGGTATTGAGCATTTCCACGCCCACTCCGTGTAAGAGACGTGTTAGCTGTCTCTTACACGGAGATTTGGGCTGTTGCTGAATCAGGAGGCTTACACGGAGGCTTACACTACTCTTGAACTCCGTGTAAGCCTTCCTGAATCTGGCCCAATGTTTACATCAAACAAATTATTCTCTAAATACATGGATGATATGTACTCAATCATTAGTGAGGTGTGTACAGAATTCTGGTTATGTTAAAGCTAATAGATATGGAGTCTGTCTTTTTACTGTTTAAAATAATTTAGTGCATAGTATATGCAATCAGTGACACCTAGCCTGGAATGCTTCATATACAATTTTAAAACTTTACTTACTTAATACTTTGTCAGAATCAAGACAATCCAGTAGAGGGCAACTAAACCTCTCTAGATTTTGCAGAGATAGTTATACGCAAATGGGCTAAAAGTGAAAATTATAGAAAGCCATAAGTAATGAGACAAGAATCATGACAGAGATCCGTGAATACCTTACAGACGTTTAGTAAAGTGCAGCATATTTCTTAATCTCTTATCTATAGAATCATGGGCAAATACAACAATAATGAGGGGCAAAAGCCCTAAACCAGGGACACATTCTAAATATTCACACTACAAACATATAAAGTTGACAGAATAAGTGGATATGAATTGGCATGTATTTTTCTGAAGTGACAATCTGTAACATTAATGAGTGTCATTACTTTTTAACTCTAAGCTATCATTTTTTTTCAATAGAATCATTAATTTTAAGACTGACAGAACAAAATGTTGAGGCAGAATCAGGGACATCCCTGAAAATAAAGGACTGCTGAGAGTTCCCTCCCTCCAAAGAAAAGTGGCCGTGTACAAGAGCATTTCAGGACAATGCTAAATTATGACAGTTATAAAGAACGGGGTATGCATCTGTGATTTGTAATTCAAGAAAAGTGGGTTATCCATGCAGAGAATGTGCAAAAAGTTAAGATTCTGCCAGGCATAAAAATAAACAATAAGATTTATATACAGACACACACACACAACATATGTAAAAGCACACTACAGCATACAGCCATGTGTAGCCATGAAGGCAACAAGTCCATGGGTCCATAATATCTCTCTAACAACACTTTCCATGTAATCAGAATTCTTTATAAACTATGTCTAAGCTGCTTTTGAAATAATTTAGGTCATGGAACTTTTAACCTTTCCTATCAATGCATTCCAGTAAGAAAACAGCCTTTATGAGAACCATATAATTCTGCTTGTTGCTCATATTTCTTTTCAGCAAGCACCCACAGATTGGATATGCAATCAATCAATATGTGCAATGTGGGAACAGCACTCACTCATATAAGTGAACCTTGTTCCTAATGCAGGTAAATACCTCCCATCAGATCCCTGGTCTCCACTGGAGACTAAGGGGAGAGATGTACCCCTTCCAAAGCATGCCCCCTTGTATTTCCATCAGGAGGATGTAGGGAGCAAAAGCCTCACCACAAATGACCCTGCAACATCTTAGCCACTAGTCAAATTCAAGTTATTGGCATCACAGACCAATGCCCTTACCCTGCACCAGGAACTCAGCTGTGTATTGCTTAAGTTCTAAACATATGAACACGTGTATATAATTTCAAAAGAAGGCCAATTTGTTTTTTTTTGTTTGTTTTGATTTTTTATTTTTTGTTTCTTTTTGTTGTTGTTGTTTATTTGGGTTGTTTATTTTATCTTATTTTTCTGAGTGCAATGTTGCAGTTAGCACCAATAAATTTGTCCTTCTCCTACTCTTGTTCCAGCTTTTCTTGGTTTTAAGCCACATGGAAGCCCTGTGATGGTTTAAATACAATAATCCTAATTTAAAAAATTAATTCCAGGGCCCCACCACATAATCTGTAAAGTGCTATTCTTTCAAGTGCAATCCAAAATGTACTCTCTCTATAACTGCAGCCCACAAAGCTTCCTCTCAACTCTGACTTTCTCTTCAGTCATCTCCCACCTTGTTCCCAAACAATGTGGTACATCTAAAGCTATCCTCAGTTATCCCTCATGCTGATCCCCCTCCTAATATATACATGCTCTGTTTTATACCACTCATCTTCAATAGTCTTTTTCATTTAGCTAATGTGGCATTACTTGTATTCTACCAGCCTAATTTTGTTTGGTCACTCTGACCCTCAGAATTTTATAGCATGTTCTAGGTGTCACTTTACCAGTTCCCTGCACTGTGAAATAATGCCCTCAAGATTTATGGAATATATTCTGTGTTATGATAGCATGCTCTAGACATCACTTTACCAACGCCCTGCACTGTGAAAGGATGACCTCAGGATTTATGGAATCTATCATCTGTGTTATGCTTCTCCATTTTCCTGATAGCTTTTGTCGTTTAACACTACATAGTATGTATGACCTTAAGGAGAATTAGTGAAACTAAACCATTTGCTCCTCAGTGCTGCTTAACCCAAGACTGCACCTTTTTTATAAACTTCCTCCCTCCACCCTTGTTCTTTTCTACATTAAATTATAGCTGCTACCTATCTGCCCCAATGCCAGTTGACACAGGTTTCTCTAGAGACCATTCTTCCATCTCTGTCTACAGTGTACAAGCTAATCTTGCATACGAAACCCAGTGTGATGTCTTGCACAAATATATTAAACATAACTAGTCCTATGACTATGCTTTAAGGCACTCCCTTTTTATTATTATTATTGTTGTTATCCTCTTTTTCAATGTATATAACTTTTTTCGTATTTGAAGCTAAGCTTCTGAGATGTTCAAGACCCAACAGTCAAACAAACAGGTATTTTAGTTACTATAACAGTGGTCTTAAACTTCTGGCACCGAAGTCAGATGTGACATTCTAGCACATGATGTACATACCTTACGAGATGCCCTTTCATAATACACTCACATGGGTTGTGTAAATGCTTAGCTCCTCTGCTTTGGCTGATGAACTCCAGTTCTGAGTATTATTTGTTCAGCCACACTGCAGCAATGAACCAACGAGAGACCAGTTTCCTAGTGAGTGTTGTCAGTGAGTGGCCTAATCAGTGGTGTCATTAATCTTTATATCCCTGCATCCAAGGTGCAGAATAGCAATAGAAAGTTGGTGAGAGGTAATTTATTCCATGTCTTCATTAAATAAATATTTACACTTTCAAGTTAGGTCAAGAATATGTCAGCATCACTTAATAAGAAAATTTCTGCATTTTCTCCCTGTGTTTGTGAGGGTTTCCTCCAGGTGCTCCAGTTTCCTCCCACATTCCAAAGACATGCATTAGGTGCATTGGACACACTAAATTGGCCATAGGTGTGAGTGTGTGGTGTGGAAGAACTACAGAGGCAAGGCTAGCCACCCAGCAGTGGAAACCTTGCCTCTAGATGATTGTCACTGTTGAACAGACTCCCTGAACCCATGTGCAAAACTGGGGAAAAAGGGGTTGTGGATGGATGGATGGATGGATGGATGGATGGATGGATGGATGGATGGATGGATGGATGGATGGATGGATGGACTTAATAAGAGAATGGAGACTAACTCTTATTCTGTGTTGGAACAAAACCACTGACTCTGAGGGACCATCTTAATCCACTCCTGACCAACATTTTCAGACTGTTCTGCACACAAACGTAGTCAGTAGAAGACCTGCAATAGTTAATGTGGGGTGAGATGAAAAGTAGCCCCCACATTCCTGATACTACCTGCAGCTGGAGATTGTGTATGTAAATTTGCTGATTTTTCTGTAAGGAAGGGTTAGTCTGACAATGTGGAAATTAGGCAAACATGCAGATTACAAGTACCTGAAGTTAAAATTAATTAAAATAATACATTATTTGCAAATGAAAATTCTGAAGCTAGGAATCAGGAATGTGAATCTTTATTACTGGGCTTCTTAACAACCCTGGAATTGCATTAGCAGATGCTTTATGTCCTGAGAAAATCATGGCCACCAAAGATTTTCTTTTCCTAGAGTCACACTGCTGAATTTTGTTTCTTCTTAGAATGTTCACTAGTCATGGGAATATTCAAGACACTCACATCTCTGTGTTTTAACCAATCATTCACCTGACAAGAGTACAGAAAATTACAAAGCCATGCTGTTTGAATACCATAAGCTTTTAATTCTTCATTGATTTATTTTTGTTTTTTTGGCCATATAAGCCAGATAGCACAAATTTCTTCAGCAGGTCTGAATGGGGAGCATATTTCTGGTTTAGTGACCTGGAGACTGAGGGAATCAAACCCAGGGATGTAGAACAAAGCCATTTTAATAACCTCAACATTTTCCTGATAACAGAAAGGCTAGTGGATCAGCTGGATGATTTGTAAGGCTGTGACTTGACATCCTAGATTCCCATGGGCAGCAGTTGGTATTCTATTTGATAAATACAACCAAACTGCAAATAGAGTATGGCCAGTGACAGTAAAACAGAGAGATAGCCGCATATTTATCAATCTTGCCCATTTGAGAATATGAAGTTACTTCTTACTCCTATCCCAAAGGAACAAATTTGCATTTTGCCCACATGAATGAATAAATAGGGGGTTGTGACCCCCTGCAAGAGGGGAAATATTGTATCTAGCCATGGTGTGATTGGAGTTGGAGAACTCTTCTCTATATGCAAGACTCATATCTTCACTTTACTCTCTGCAGATCAATGACTAAAACTAACTTAATATTTCTTGTTTGTTCAGTCTCTGCATACCATATAAAGGTTCTAGAATTCGTCTCTTTATTCTTTCAAATTTAGGAAGGTAAATGTCTTGTACATACAACAGTATTTTTGCACCGGTAAATGTAGCAGTTTCTTTGGCATTCAAAACCTGAATTACTTGTGTTTGATGATATATGATTTATTGTTTAAACCTAGTTTCCTGGTGTGTTTAATGATGTCTAGTTTATTCTAAGTGTTGTTTGTAGTAGCTCCTTTATTGTACGTATCCTCTGTGTCCAAAAAAACACTCCATGTGTCTCTTAATCAAAGTATAAAACATTTTTAAATGTACGTGTAACATATCAACATCTGGACTGCCAAAAAATATATATATATTTTATTTATCCTATGTTGACCAGGTTAGTCCCACTAGACTAGTGGCCTCTTTTTAAGAGAGAGTGGTGGTGGTATTTCTACTATTGGAAATTTGGCCAGGGCATCAGTGAACTTCCCTACTCCTTTCCATAGGTACTGTGAGACTAACTCCAGCAAATAAGACCTCGGTTTAGCATCACATCCAAAGGAGAGCAACTTCAATTGTTCAGCACCCCTTAATGCTCCACTGCAGTGTCAGCAATGTGAACATAAATCCAATTCTCTGGAGTGGGAATAGAACACACAGTCTTATGATCTTCCAGCACCAAAGGCAAGTGTGTTATCTGTTGAATCACTGACACTGAGTGAAGATGAAGGATCTGAAGTGTGAGCATAGTGGTGTTTTAAGTATATACTATTGGGGGTTCTGATGTCTACAACTGGCTTTCAGGTTAAATTTACATAAATCTCATAACCATCCCAATGATCCATCCAGGGGTAATGCAGAGCCATATGTCTTCTTTTTAAGATTCAGATCTGTTGTTTAGACTGCTGAGGTTAGCCCAAGACATGCATAAGTGATTTATCAGGATAGGTGTGCACCCTTTCTTTTGTAAATTTCTAGATCTGCCACTGCACTCGGATCTTTAACTAACAGCTTGCATTCTTACAAAGATTTCTGATACCTGCAACTAGGTAGAATGGTACTATTTTCCAACAATAGCATGGTTTGCAATAAAAAAATGACAAAACGTAGGAAATTGGGCTGCTTTAAAAGGAGGAAACAAGGTGAAGAAGAAAGATGTGATAGTAAGAAATGAAGCTGTTACAGAAGGTGATGAAAAAGTGAAATGGTCATATGAAGAGTAAGCAAGAGAAAACCCTTTAGGAATTTATTTATTTATTTATTTATTTATATTTGTTGACTGGGAGTGTCCGACTGGACGTAGGTCCATTTTCAGCAGAGGCCCGGGGAGAAAAGCTCCACAGTTAAAATAAACAGACAGTAGTTACATTGGATTACATAGCGATTAACAATTTACATAGCAATTACTTACAACATATTTACAGATGAAGAACATAGTACATCAGTAGACAACTAGAATCTTTATCTGTGAAGTACATAACAGACATTAACAAATTTTAAAATAAGAAGTTCCTGCTGTATAAGTACTAGGCTTATGAGCATCTGAGCTTGCTATAATCAAAGTAGTGGAGTGGAAAGAAAGGTAGTGGTTGGATGGGGTGGGTGATATTAGAGTGGGAGTTGCAAGGGCATAGCCAGCATGTTTTAGGTGCACATTTAGTAAAGTTGTGAAGTGGGTGCATGATGGTACGGAGGTAATTGTGGGTGGGAGGGAGTTCCATAATTTGGCTATGGTGGTGCAAGAGAATAGTGCTTCACCAGCAGAGTTATTGGCTTTAGTGATCTGCAAGTGATTTTTGTTGCTGGATCTTAGTGGTCTGGTGGTTCGATAGGGTTGGAGTAGATTCTGGAGGGATGGGACATTTAGTGGATGGTTTACTAGTTTGTGGGTGAGTGAGAGTTGATACCATTGAAGGAGGTGAGGGAGTTCAAGCCAGCCCAGTTCAGCAAGTGAGAGACAGTGGTGACTAAGGTAGGATGCCCCTGTGGCGAATTTGGCAATTTTGTTGTAGCAAGTCTCTAGCTTGTTTAGATCGCATTGCCTTAGGTTGGTATATATTGGAGAGGCATAAAGTAGGGTGGAGATAAGGTGGGAATTTGCTATTGAAATCTTTGCTGCTTTGGTGAGAAGATGCTTATTTCTGTATAACCCTCCTAGTTTTTTGTGGACTTTTTTTATGATCATGGATATGTGAATGTCAAATTTTAGTTTATTGTCTATTTCCACTCCTAGCAATTTGGTGTGTTCACTTGGGTATATGGTGGTGTTGTCTTTTGCTGTGATGTTAAAGTGAGAGTTGTTTTGAGTATGTTTGGTGGGTTGGAAGATGAGTAGTTTAGTTTTGTTTGGGTTGAGTATTAATTGGGCATCGGATAACCAAGTTTCAACAGAGGAAAAGGCTTCCTGTGTGACTTTTTGCAGTTTGGGTAGGGACTGGGCTGAGCAGATGATGGTCGAGTCATCTGTGTATTGCATGAGTGTGCTATGTGTGGTGGCAGAGGCTAGATTATTTGTGAAAACAGAGAAGAGTAGGGGTCCAAGAATGGATCCTTGGGGAACCCCTATGGAGACAGGTAGTTGGGGAGATATGTCATTCTGCCATACAACGGATTGTTGGTGGTCAGACAGGTAACTCTGAAACCAATTGATGACTGATTGTGAGAAGGATAGGTTATTGAGGACAGAGATACGTTGTTTGTGTGGGACCATGTCAAATGCTTTAGATAGGTCTAGGAAAGTAGCAGAGGAGAGATAGCCATTGTTTTTATGCTGAAGGATAGTGTTAGTAAAGGAGAGTAAGGCAGTGGTGGTACTATGGTTTGGTTGGAAACTATGCTGAGTATTGGAAAGGAGGTTGTTAGTAAGGAGGTAGTGTGAGACCTGAGACTGTATGCATCTCTCTAGTATTTTGGAGAGTAGAGAGAGAATAGCTATGGGGCGGTAATTGGTTAGTTCTGTGGAGGGTCCGCCTTTGTGGAGGGGAATTATATGTGATACTTTCCACAGTGTGGGAACATAACTTTCTGACAGAGATCAGTTAATCAAGATGGATACTGGGTAGGCCAGAGCATCAGCTGCGATTTGTAGGTATTCACTTGGGAGGTTGTCTGCTGCTAATTTGGTGGGTTTAAGTTTAGTTAAGAGTTTTTTTTATGTTGGAGGTAGGTACAGGAGAAAAAGAGAAGGCAGTGGGGAGATTAGTAGTTGAAGGTGTGGGTTGGAGGGGAGGTGGGTTGTGTTGTTTAGCTAGTGATAGTATGGTTTGTGTGAAGTGTGTGTTGAATGAGGTAGCAATATTTTCTGAGGAGTGAGGGATGTTAGGAGGAGGGGTACTGACTTTACCTGGGTGGGGGGTGGAGTTTATGAAATTAAATGAAAACTGAAATGTTATGTAAGACTGAGCTTTTGATTCAACTTTACAGTTATCCGGACAACATTATATGGAGTCAGTGCATCACACTGGTAAAGATACTAAGCTGCACTGGTAACCTGGGTTAGAAACCCATCCACCCCCAAACATATACTGCGCATTCCTGAGGAGGATACCCAACTGCCTTCTACTACCAAGTCACTACTGAAGAAGGAAAACCCTGTTTTCACTAAGCCAGGGTAATGTCTAGAATTATTATTGCATTTATTATTGCCAAAATAAATAAATACAATTAAGCAAGACAGCTTGCAACATCATACAGATGAAGAAAGGTCTAATAGTTCTGTGAGGTTAAAATGAGAATGATACACAAGGGCACAATGATTCTAAAATACAAATAACTTCAGATTATTATGTAACTATTTCTAGAAGCAAGTAGAAATGAAGTCCAGAGAGAAGTTTTGACTATAAATTGATCTGTGATGCAGCATAATCCATTTCAACATGTTACAGAAGGCAACATAGAATATGCAGACACAATCTGCATGCAGCTCAGTTTGAACTAGTTTCAGTAGCCCAGCATATTAAGCACTTTTGATCCTATAGCTTGTTATGTAGATGCCAGAATTTAATAGAATGAAGTGACAGCATATATAAATACATATCCCCAAGAAGTGTGCATACATCTTAAACGTTTCTGCATTATTAATATCCAGGTATCTGCTATTTACTTTCTTAACTACACCTGTAAGTTTCTTCTTCATTCCACCTCTACTGTAATACCCTGAGTATGATCCAGTTACCAAGCCCTGCTGAGCCACACCTTCTAGCGTTGCCCCACCCCTTCTCTCTACCTGATACCAGCTAAGCAAGCCCCTAAGGATATATATAGTTAAATACAGGCAGTTCCAGGCTCATACTGGTTAAAACAGAGCAGGCATTGAAGGAACTCTTGGGGTTACTAGAAAGCACCACCAAAGCTGCTTTATTTACAATTCTGGGAAAACTGTTGAAAACCACAAACCACTGAAATGCTGTTTTGGCACAGCCAACCAGAACATTATTGGCCAACACCAGCCGAACACTACCAATGTGGTGGCAGCAGTATTTTAAGGTAAGATGGACTTTCACATAAATTTTATTTGTTGTTTTAATTTGTTAGCACTATTGACAAACTACAAAGACAGGAAATGATGAACTTGCAGGTGTTAGATGTTCAACTTAGGCAGCAGTTATTTTTATGTTTTAACTGGTTATAGTAGCTTATTTCTTCATAAATTCTAACATCAGTCAACATTCATACTGAACTATACTTATGTTCTAGTAATGTAACCGTTTGCTGGGTATCTTTCAACTGTTTTTACCAGCTTCTTTAGGAATAAATGTTCAGTTAATACCTATAAACAAAGATGAGGATTAGTGAAACGTTTTATAACTACATAAAGAGGAAGTACTGACATTTGAGGTAACAAAGAAAGTACCTGATATTAATAACTATAATAATGCCTAGATTCTAAGGTATGGCAACATAAAACAGGACAGACTTGAAGTGACTGTCTTCTTCCATCCTATATTACAACGATCAGATTAACTAACTTTCCAATGTGACTGTCTTCTTCCATCCCATATTACAATGATCAGATTAATTTCCAATGCCAGAAATTTAGCACAGATTATTAAAACTGCTGTAGTCTAGGGTTTGATTCCTGCGGTCTCCCTTTAACTTCTATATGACTCTGTCAGGTAATAGGAATGTACTCCTGGGTCACCCCTGGAATGAGACACATGTGTGTAGTGGATTTAACTGTTGAAATGTAATTTTCCTGTAAGAAAATGGAGTAGCCATTTCTTACCTTGTGCCATATTTTTAAAAAACAGAGTATGTTTTGGGCATCACAGTGATACATCGGTTAGTGTTACAGCCCTAAAATTAAAGGTTTCAGTCCAAACACTTGTTTTATTTATTTGTTTGTTTCATATACCATGTATGTCCAATTGGGCAAATGCTCATTTATAGTGTATAGCTGTGGATAAAGTGACCTGGCAAAAAAGGAGTTACAGTAAATGTGATAGCCATTAACATTATAATGCGTTCTCTGCACATTTCTTACAAGACTCCTGATGTAAGTATAAAATAGCAATAACTGAGAAGCAGTTGCAATAAGGAAGCTACAACAGGAGAGCAGGATATCCAAAACCATACAAACAATAGAATTTTGAATCAAACAGTTATTGTACAACAGTAGAGCTATACAAGAGATACTACAATGCCAGATGCAGAAAGATCTAGTAGTTCAGACCCTGTAAGAAGGGCACAGCAAGATAATCAGGAAGAGTGAACAAAATGTTATCTAGTGACTTAGTATGAATTGCTAATAATTCCTCTTCTGTAATATGATAGATGTATAAAAGATGAAATGATGCTTTTTGTATGACATGCCAGTAAGTGTGCAGAAAAGTAGCCCAGCTTCATTTTTAAGAAAGGGTAAGATGCAAAAAAAACATGTTAACAATGCCAGTACATTGTGGACTAAATAAATTCCCGTCTATACATATTTACATGTCTATGTTACTTGTACTTATAGGTCAGTGAAAGAAAGCTATGTCTGAGAGACAGGTAAAGTGATATGACACTAGCAGGTACTGTTGTCTTTTATCTGCTCTGGTAGATATGACCTGAGAAGAGGTACTGGGGTTACTTTGCACTTGTCATGGCTTTGTATTTTATGAGGTGGGCACAAAATGTTTCTGTTCAAAACTACCATTGAACGTCTTGTTTTCTACAAAGCTGAACATTTTAGCAGGTCTCATTTCCTTGTAGGGGATGTAGTATGTTAGTGAGTTTGCCAGAGTAGCACTGGCTATTCGATAAAGCAGTCTGAGCACTAAACTGTTTTAAACCTCCAGTAAACCAAATTCAAAAGTCATGCAGGAAGAGTGTCCGAAGTG
>NC_056747.1:1059891775-1059929275 GCF_019279795.1 Protopterus annectens | reverse complement strand
GAGCTATCATAAAACACACCTTGGCAGTACAATGTAATCATGCAACGCAATTACTCAGACAATTAGGGAAAGTATTTCAGCCTCAAAGGGAAAAATCTTCTTTTCTTACATTCTGTAAAGTACTAGGGACATACTTACATAGAATTTAAACTGCTAAAAGTAAGGAACCATTAAGTTACTACTTCAATGTCATTGATAACGTTTGTGCATGCAGATGAACATATTTTCTAAGTATCTGGGTGTGTTTTATATCATACAACTGCCTGACAGTTTAAGAAGTGGTTAACAATTATAGGTAGAAAGTCATAGACCACTTTATGTGTGTGGTCAAAGAAAGAAACAAAATCAGTGTATAAGCAGACCAAGAGCATCTAGTAATGAGATTATTGGCAATTACATCAACACAGCGGAATGTTTCTTTACTAAGTGTCTCTTCCTCCAGCTTGGCATGGCAGAATTCCACATAAGGTTAGTTAGAGTTTATGGATATGCACTCCATTTTCAGGTTTCTTTTGTGACTACCATGAACACACACACACACACACACACACACACACACACACACACACACATATCTATATCTATATCTGGATTCACTTCATAATCTCAAAATACTGAAATCTCGAATTTCAGTATCTCGAGATCATGAAGCCGAAAATCCATAAAGTCGAAACCCCAGAAGCGTGAAATTCAAAATTGCGACTTCTATACTAAACATACCGCACACACCGACACAAACATACACCTCCCTACACATACACAAACACCTACCCTACATACAAACAGGGGGCAAGCCCCCCAGTGCCCCCAACACCCTCCCTACTTAAATATACTAACTCTGAGGTTGCACTACACAGACAAACACACAAAAACACCACTGCACAAGCTACATTCCCCTCGCACACACTCATCACATGAACAAAACACACAGACACACACTAAAGCCCCTACCCAAAACCCGTACAACACAAACACTGACCTACATCTCCAGCCATCCACTCACACACCACAAAACACCAGAACTGCTAATTCAAAACCTCTGAACTTCGGGATTTTGAATTTCGTGCTTCTGGGGTTTCGGTTTTCTGCACTTTCATCTTTCTGGTCTCGGGCTACAGTAGTTTGAGATTCTAAAGGGAACCCCTGTATCTATATCTATATCTATAACTATATCCATATCTATAGCTATAGCTATGCCTTCTGTATCTGTATGTACACATATAAATTGATGTGCACTACTGCTGACACTCCAAATATCAGTCCTCGTCCATCAAACATGCACAATGCTGCAGTCTAATAACTTTAAGCAAGAGCTTATTTTAACACTGCACAAGCAGCAACTACAAGGTGTTAAAACAACACTGTTGTAGTGGTCATTTCTACCTATATAGAAGCCATAAGACAAACATTTCACAAGGGGGGGAGGGGGTTCACCCCTCACTACTTCACTTAACCAACTTCCCAGTCAGACAACTACCACAAAAGTTAGATCAGCAATGAAATGTTACAGTCCACTAAATGTGAGTCCAACTGTAACAAAAAAGCTGGCCTGAGTGTATCTGATGAATAGTGACATTTTGCCTACCCATCAATAGGTCACACTACATATCATAATAACATGCATCAGGCTATAAATTACACACTCTCTGATGTTATTATATTATTTTAGATGGCATGTCTGGCATCTGCATTTGTTATTAATTTATTTGTATTTTTTTAATTTGTTTTATTTTATATTACATAGCTGGTATTCACATTGTCACTACTGCTTTTATTGCAATTAGTGTTAGCACGTGTTTTCTGGTCTACATTATTGCAGATACAGGTCCCATTGGCAGTTCATTTATCCAGGTAACAGACACACACACAGGGGAGCAGTATAAATCTATTTCCCTAGTGTTATTTCATCGTGTCCATTTTATCAGATGCCCTTTTCATCAAAGGAACTATTTTAGATTATGGTTCTTCTGACAAGTTTAATGTGATCATTGTGTTTAACTGCAGTATAGTAGCTGCCTGTTAATTTTGATATGGAAATGCAAGTACAGAGTAGAGGGACTATTCAGTTTTACATAATCAAGATAGTTTCACTTTCACCATGGCTATAGGATCTTTAGAGTTAGTATATACAAGTAGTGGGAGGTATAGGATACAGATCTCCCGCCCCCCCCCCACACACACACACACACACACATGGTGGTTGCCTGCCAAAATGCTGTTTTCCAACTGTTTTAGTTTGTGTATGTGTGTGTCTACATGTGTGTTTTTTAGGGGATTCTCATTTTGTTTTTTGATGGGTTGTTTTCTGTATTTATTTATTTATTTATTTATTTATTCATTCATTTGGCTAATAGTTCATTCATATGTTAACTAGGTGAGTAACCTAGTCCAAAGACCCTTTTCAGCTGTAGCCCAAGAATGACATGTTTCAAACTGAGCTTGCTAAGAAATATATCTTGGAATGTACCTAAACCAATTACCTAAGCAGTTTGCATGCAGGTTAGGCAGATTAAACGAAGTAGCATAAATGACAATCCTATGTTTAATTGCAGGCTGGGACAGAGTGAGCTTTAGAATGGCAAACCAAGAAGGCCATAGCATTACTGGAGAGAGCATTTTATTAAATTGGGGCTCCCTCAGTTACTTATTGGGCAGCATTGTTGCCTCACAAAACGTGGTTTCCTGCATCAGGTCTCAGATGGGGTGCCTCCTGTGCAGCGTCTACATGGTCTCCATATATTCACATGGGTTTCTCCAGTTCTACTGGTTTACTCTCACATTCCATAGATATGCGATAACTAGACTGGTGGCTTCTAATTTCTCTGTAGGTATTTGTAGTATGGAAGAAAAGCCCGGCAATCTATTTTCATTTCCACTTTGCCTAGTAAACTCTGTTAATCGCAGTTGCTGCTCATGGGGTTGCTAAAGGAGTTGGCTGTGTCTCAATGGTGGATGAATGGAGGTGAGTTTTATTTTTGTCTTCCAACTATCACCTCTTTTCTGAGTATATATAAGTATGTGTAGAGAATGGGGTGCCGGGTTTGCCTCTACATTGGGATAATTAAGGAGGCTTTCCCCTGTAAAAATTGTTTCCAGTTTAAGCACAACAATGTAAAAAAATGAGAAATAAAGTGTAGATACAAAAAGATGTAGCAAAGCTACATTTTAAACCACCTTCAGTTACCTGAAGACAGAAGGGCCTGAGAAATTTCTAATGTAAACAGGGTCTTGAATTCCAGACTGCTGGGCAAATTCCTGGAAGTATCTTTATTTTAATATGAAAAATGGTCATTGCAAGGCAACAGTCTTTGGTTGTTGTGATTCTAGGGGAAATGTGTAGTTTGTTTACAAGTGGTATGTAGAAACTGCTTGTATGCATTTATTTATTTATCTATTTATTTATTTCTGGATTGGTTGATTAGGTGATCCTTCTGAGAACAAATCCCATTTACATGGGAGACCAGGTTTGCTGTTCAACAATGAATACAATTACACACAAAAATGTAAAATCTACTAAATGTTATAACACTGACCATGCTAACTATAAGTTACAATGTTAAGCATAAGTTATGGTTACGAATGCAGATAACACAGGCAACTGTTCACAAAGTATTGACTATGATCTTGTAAACATTTAACGGTTAAGATATTTTTTGTGACATAAAAGCTACATTATTCCATGTGGAAGATTAGGAAGCCAATAAAAACTATATTACATGAAGTATATTACATGATACATAGCATGTACAAATGAAATCTCACAGTATAATAGGCAAAGTATATTATATACTAGAATGAAAACTGAAAAAAAACGGATGCTAGAAGAATGAAGGCATGCAACATGTGAAGCAAACATTTCAAGATGTTGTACAAAAGTTTAAAGGTTGGTTGATTTAATCTTGTTTCATTTCATTGTAGCAGAAGTGCTGTTAAACATTGTTACACAAGGTGCTTAAAAAGATTTCTACATGACATCAAGTGAAATATACTGTTGCAGGCTTTAGCTGATGGGTGGGAGCAGAAAGATGATATAAAGGATGATAAATTTGCTATGATGAATGTGGTTACAACTAAGTGTAAATGGTATACCTGCTGTGATGAGATGCAAATAAGCAGCCTTATGAAAGGGCAGATCATGGAAGGCATAAAACAAAATGGAACACACCTCACATTCTTAGATACAAGGAGGAGCAATGAGGGCAAGAAGGGCAGTAAAAAGGTCCTGCAAGGGTGTGAAGGTAAGGGTAAGTACCTTGGTGGGTGACAGGTAGAAACTACAGAACTGGAGGAGAGAAGTACAGGTAAACAAATTGGGAGGAGTGAGAAGGGAAGAACTGACTGATAAGTAAGGGAAAGATCACTGGGGTAACTGGGGTAACAGTATGATAATTTATGCAACCTATGTCATTCATTTCAGTTACCATCCAATAAAAAAATAAGAGGCAGACCTGTTCCACAAACCTAATGCACTCTGTAAAAAGTTCAGATTAAGTTTTAGGTTGTAATTCATGTACCATGCAATAATAAAAAGGAAGCATCTGATCTCCTGTAAAAGGCTAACAATATTTTGAACCAACTGCTTTCATACTTTTCAAATTTAAATATCTCTTATTTAGGTGTAATGTACTCTGTAAAATTTTCAGATTAGGTTTTTGGTTGCAATTCCAGATATCTGGATTTACAGAACACCTCCAGATTATCCAAGCAAAATTTCATTCACAAGCTTATCTAATTTTGGAGCACAGCTGTTAGATAATGTTAGAACTGAATCATTTATTAGTAGCATGCTAACTGGACCTTTCACTTATGTAACTATCACTGGTCTTCAGGGATTTTAGTGTTCCAGTATCAAAGTTATCAAAAGATTTGTGCTATGTGTTTGTGTGTGCACGTTTGTGTGTACGTGTGTGGACACACACACACACACACACACACATATATATATATATATATATATATATATATATATATATATATATATATATGTCAAAAAACTCATTTAAGAGAAGACAAGATTATTTCTATTACTCACCTTTTCAGAGCAACCTCAGTGTATTTTATTAAATGGCTTAAGAAAGGGCACAAAATAGCCTGTCAGTGGTATTCCTTCAAATGGGGCAGTACTGCACAGAACATTCAAGAATGCTTCAAAGTTAATCATCACCCAATTATGATTCATAATGAGGAAAAGGCTGTCTTTATGAGGTCATGTTAAATCCATGGCTACAGTGCACTCATTTATTACTGACTTCATTGGAACAAGTTATAATCTATTTGCTTCTTAAGTTATTTTATTACTCAATGTAGCCTGAGTCAGATGTATACTGACCTCCATTTTTGATTTGTTACCTGTCAAATCTGAACTAAGCAAATGAATAATACAAAGTCGGTATGAGTTTAAAATCATTTTAGTAATCTACTTCCACCTGTAGCCAGCACAACCCATATCTTGGAAACTGATTTAAAATAATTCCAGACTCTGTGAGGTGAAATGGTTCCACAATTTTTTTCTTTTTGCTCCTTTGCCAAATGGCCCATTTGTTCCATCAGAAATGAAAGCCAGGCATTCCTGGGTTAGTCAAAGAGTTTTATGACCTATTCATTCCTGCCCAGAGTAGCTAATCAGCTCACCCATTCCCCCTATAGTGAGACCTAGGGGTGGACCAGTTTTCAGGTCTAATACAGAATTGTACCTTACTCCTTGGTGCTCCCCCATTTTGGCTGTTTCAAGCTCCATTTAGTGCTGCATTTTTGTGGGAATCATGTCTCTCGCCACATACTGCCAGTGCCCAACATCATCATGTGCTCAGCAGGCCCATGCTTCATGTGTGAAGCAGCCAGTGCTCCCCGTGGGTCTAACCAAAGCTGCATGCCAGAGCCATCTCCCTCCCCATTCACGTGAACACTCACTCCTGTCCTCACCATCTCCCTCCCCATTCACGTGACCACTCACTCCTGTCCTCACCATCTCCCGTCTTAAGGAAGGGTGAGCTAGCAGTGACCAGTGACTCCTGTCCTCCCCAACCCTACTACATACTTCTTTAGCACTGACCTTTAAAATTCATAGCAGAGGAGCATTCCCTTAGTCAGTGGTGCAACAGGTAGCACAATCACCTTTGGTGCAGAAGGCTGTGCGTTCTATTCCCACACCAGGTAGATGGATTGTTGACAGTGCAGTATAGCATACAGGGGGTGTTGCACTCCTGAGTCTGTCATCCTTCTGATGAGATGTTAAACCAAGGCCACATCTGCTTGAGATGCTGGTAACTCAGGTGGCTATAAGAGATACCACAGCACTTATTGAAGAGCATAGGGGAAGTTCCCTAATACACTGGCAAAATTTACCCTGGTAGTAAAAATACCATCTTGGGTTTCTCTGAAAAGAGGCCACTATCCTAGTGGGACTAACCCAATCAACACAGAATAAATAAAACATGTTCATAATGCGTCTTCAGATACTAGATTTATATAATTAATGCTAGTGAATCTTTGTAGAGGCTAAGTTCAGTTTTCAGTAAGTATGTCCCCCTAAAGAAGTTAACATTATGAAGATTATTAGCAAATCTAGGAGGAGAAAAATCTAAATATGAGGGCAAAATCATAGAGCTAAACAGAACTTATAGCAATTAGGAGATATGGTCAGCTGTTCCAGCACTCAAGTAGCTAATAATATTCGGGTCATTTGGGACATAGTTACCACTAACTGTTAAATACAAATACCAGTCCCCACTCTGGTTCCATTAAGGTTTTTTGTGCATCTATTTATAAGAAAAGTTAATGTAAATTCTGTGGACAGATCATTGAACAAAGCAAGCTGACAGTTTTACGAGTAGCAAATTTAAGAAGAAATACACAATTATGCAAATTATTGTTCTGGCCTAAAATGCTAAATTCTCATACCTTGTTTTTGTTTTCAGTACCTAGACAGTGCAAATTCCATAAATTTGTGGATTTTCCAGGAAAAAAAATTGGAAAAAATAGTGTGCTTTCCCATTACCAGTTAATTTTCCTATTTTTTTCATAACTCTCTTTAGCCCTTCCACCATTACTGAAGCCCAAGTATCCATAAAGCAGTTTTTATCTATGCTATGTTTGATAACCTGTAGGTGTCTGGAGGCACATAACTAACCTGAGTGTTCATTTCTACCCACATGGCCATCCTCCCATGATTCAACCTGGGTATGTATCACATCATCGAATTACTAATAATCGAATGCCTCTTCGTCAAAGAACTATTCAGCGAAAGAACTATTCATCAAAGAAACCTTTCAGCAAAACCTTTCCTAGTGAAAACTTATGGTAGTCCTCCTTAGCGACCGAAGAAAAAAAACAAAAAACTTAACACCTATGCAAGTGGGGGGCCCAACTAAATATACCAACTCCAAGATCACATTACAGTGGGGACAAGGGAAAATTCCAGATGGTGGCCAAACACTATTTTGCCCTACGAAAGTTTTCAGTGAAAAGTTTCTTCGATGTATAGTTCTTTTGGTGAATAGTTCTTTGACAAAGAGGTGTTTGATTATTAGTGATTTGATGATGTGATATAGACCCCTTCAACCTACAGGACTAAGCATATATAATCATCCAATGTCATTTTTCAAATATTTCCCTGTGCATGGTTCTAGTACCTTCCATCTCCTTTCTATCATGTGGTGATCTTGGAATACGTACCACTGGGAGCCAAGAATCAAGAAGGCACAATATTATCTGCTGCAAAAAATGGCAGCATTCTCCATTTCTTCTTCCTCCAATCATTTTCTGAGTAGTATAGGTGTGCAATGGCCCTGTTTATTGCTGCAGGTGCAGTAGTGATGCCAAGTTATGGGTTCATAGGTTCATAGGTTTATACTAGGCTATCTGCCCTAAGGCATTTATAAGCCTAGCCCAAATTATTGTGGCTTACGCCACCCCTTATATGAAAAAATACTGTGCCCATTAGTTTGTTGTGCCTCTGTCCAGCAGTGACCCAGAGATGATTCCCGGGGTAAACCTACGATCTCCCATCCACAGGTCTAGATTTCTCTTGAACAGAGTCAGCGAGGTGCTCTGCCTCACATGGACCGGGATTTTATTCCACAGCATAGGGAGTCTCTGAGTGATAAATCTATCCCTCCAGCACGTCCTATTTATATCCGTGCTAAGGTTTAAGTCGCTTGCTCTAGTGGTTTTGGTGGATTTGGATTTTTTGAGGTGGAGCATGTCCATTAATTCCGGGTTGGACATGGCCTTGTATGTCAGGCACATGTCACCTCTGAGCAGACGGTATGCGACTGAATAGAGCTGGAGTTTCTTCAATCTGGCAGCATATGACAGATTTTGGAGTCCCTTTATCCTTTTGGTGTGGAACTTTTGGGGTCTCTCCAATTGCTGCAGATGTCGGGTGAGATACATCCCGAATGGGGCATTGTACTCGATCATTGGTCTGATAAGTGAAGAGTACAGGGGAACAATGACCTCACTAGATCTGGATTTGAATCCCTTCATGATCAGGTGGGCAATGTAGAAGGTCTTTCTAACCACTTTAGCAATGTGAGTGTCAAAAGAAAGGCCACTGTCAACCTGGGTCCCCAGGTCCCTGATAACCTCTTCTGTGCTTAGTGGATTGCCACCTATATGGTAGCTTGGGGTTACCTTGTTTTTCCCGAAGGGTATGACTATACATTTTTGGCGTTTAACTTCAGGCCATGGCTCTGGCACCAGCTATCTGTTTCCGTGAGTCCCTTCTGAAGGATATCAGTGTCCGATGCACTTTCCACTATGGCGCCCAGTTTGCAGTCATCTGCAAACTTTGTCAGCCAAAGTCCTCCCATGTTGGCCTGTACTTCTGAGAAGTAGATGCCAAACAATAGGGGCCAAGGACCGAGCCCTGTGGGACACCACTTGTGACCGGCTTGGAGTCTGACACAGCGCCAGCAACTCTAACCCTGTGGGTTCTGTCCTTAAGCCAGTTTGCAACCCATCTTGTGACATATGGGTTTACATTTAAGCTGGTAAGTTTTTCTACAATACCCGAGTGGGGTATTGTGTCGAAAGCCTTTGCAAGGTCAAGGTAGGCTGTATGGACTGCCTTTCCCTCATCAATGGCCTTGGTGACTATTTCAAGAAGTCGACCAAGTTCAAAAGGCATGATCTTCCCTTGACAAAGCCAAACTGGGTCGGGTCCAATGTCTGCAAGTCCCCTATATCTTTGTTTATGAGCTCCATTATGATCCTCTCCATAGCTTTGCAGACTAGACTTGTTAAGCTTATGGGGCGGTAATTACCAGGGTCCGTGAGGCGCCACCTTTGTGGAGTGGGACCACAGTTGCCGTCACGCCACTCCTTGGGCACGTATCCTGTGGTAAGGCTGAGATTAAACAGCTGCCTTATGTGTGGGTTTAATTCCTCATTTAGCTCGTGTAGCACACAGCCGGGGACACCATCCGGTCCCATTGATGCTGTGTTTTAGCTTTAGAGAGAGCAGCTTTCACCTGCGCATTTGAGATGTCCGGGAGGCTACACTCGGCTGGGATAGTTATCTCTCCTTTAGGGGAGAGGGGTGAAGTTTGCACTGAACCTGTCTGCCAGTATGTTGGCAATGTCTGTGGGTTCAGTGATTTTTGTATCATTTTGGACTAATTCTGAGCATATCTGTGAGTTTCCACCCAGGTTCCTAACATAGCTGAAAAAGGCCTTATGATTGTCCTTTGAATCCATGGCAATTTTTCTCTCAAAATTGGCCTTAGTTGATTTTATGAGTGCTCGTAATTTTTACTAATAATGATCAGGGGTGACTTCCCTTTTATGGATTTTGTTCTATCATGTAATAGCTTTCTCCTCTTATTGTAAAGTTTGTTAATGGCTGGGGTCCACCAGACTGGACGTTTGCCCTTTGTGGAAAGAGTCTTGGTTTTATTTGGGATTGCCTGATCCATGCAGTCCTGGAGGTGTTCATAGAAGGCATTTGTAAGGGCTTCCGCAGCTTGGGTTGTGGTTTCCTCTGACTCAGGGGCCTTGAAGGATACCACACCAGTCTTGAGTAGTGTGAAGTTTGCTTTAGAGAAGTTCTTCACTATGGTCTTTTTTGTTTGGGGTGGGGGCGGGATGTGGATTTCCAGTGAGATTAGTTTATGATCAGATCTCACCAGCTTGATCATTATCTCAGCTTGATCATTGGGGTGGGCCCTGTACTCTGTTCTTTCCTCAAAAAATGAATAAATACTTTTTTCCACAAGATCAAAAATTCAGTTCCAAGAGTATAACAGATAATAGTCTTGCCTTCAGCTCAATATTGTCCCAAAAATATTGCCAGTTGTAATTAAAAATGTTTGTAGTGTGATTCTGCCCTCACTTTAATATGTGCACTACTGTATTTGGATCTCATTCCAAGTCCTTTTAGCAAGTGTGAAAGGACTCATTTAAAATGTAATGTGCCATGGTACTTTAATCAGTGATGTGCACCCATAAAATGCTGTTATCATCTAGTCAGTTAGCTGTGACATGCAGCAGTTTTTCCAAGCTTGTCAATCCTTGACAAAGCCCTCATTTAAGAGACGAATGTGAATTTTCTTTCCTGCCCAGTGTTGTTCCACTTTTATTAATTGTAAAACTAGGTTTTCTGTCCAACAGTGCATCTTGGAATTTATTGTTTACACAATGATCATATGTAATTTTTAGGTCCCAGGGCTTCTGTCTCTCTCTTTCTGTCACTTTCTTAATTCACCATACCTTGTACAGGAATGTCAAGTATTTATTTGCTTACTGATTTGTGTCATTAATGCATCCAAAGTCTTGACATTACCCTGAAGCAATAAAGGACATTTACGAGTAATAACTACAGTAGCAAACGTCTTTAAAGAGAAGTCTCCAGGTCTCTGAACTATAGGCCAAAATATAGTTTATGAGTCTGTTAAGCTGATGCATACTTTGTCAACCCTTCCATTTACATACTCAGTAGTAAATGTTCTGTACTTATATTTGCACTAAACTTTGCCAGAGTGGGTGAGGGGCCACTTAATGATTAACTGCCCTGTCCTATTTTATTCCACCTTCTAGATGCCCCAAGGATATAATTTCAGATTAGTCAAAGGTTACTATTCGATTCCCATATGATGCCTTTCTCAACCTCTGTGGAACATTTAGCTAAGGTTTCCTAATGCAAGCATAAACAAACTGGTGCGAATTTTGAGACTTCAACAAGTATTGGAAAAACTAAAGCTTCTTTCCCCATTACTGATATTAATGTTCATTGTTATGAAGAGGCAGAGGAGGTAGGTAATCTTTGATAAAACATCCATTACTCAGTACACCGCACAGACATCTGAAATATGTAAGCTGGAAAATTCTAATAGCTTTGTCACAAAAGAAATATACTATATCTAGGGATTGTGCATAAAATAGGTGGATTTTTTTCATTAACTTGCATAATAATTTAGGTTTGCCAACAGTGTACAAATGCTACTACTGTATCCTTATCACAGCTTCATGTGTTACTTGTGTTTGCTATACTCAGTAAGGTGTGACCACTAGTTTTGTTGTACATTTATGTCCTAGTAACTAAACCCTGAAGGATTTACTGTTGTCAGTTGTAATGGTACTGTCAGAATTCAGCAGAGCTAGTAGATGCAAAAAATATGAAGGGTATAAAGGAGCAAATGTTTTTACAGTACAGTTTTACAGAGATACAGTGAGCAAAACAAAAGAATAAGAGCTGGAGAAGGGTATTTAAGGAGGTCATGATAAATACTTCTTCACAAAAGGAACGGTTGGTGCTCTGACTCTCCTACTACAGGAGTAACGAGCTTTCAAGTATGCATGAAAAATACTACAGTGATATGAAGAGTAGCAGTGTATGCTACATGGGTTTTCCAGACTTTTTCTACTGTAAACGTTGATTTGTTTCTTACTTTTCTAAGAGAATATATGGAGAGCTGTAACTACAAAATAAATCACTGTATGCAGGGTGCATTGTTAAGGATGCATACAGCTGTTTATAAGATAGGCAAATGAGGGCAAATGTCCTCTGTTGCCTTACTGGTAGATGATTTCGGAGATCTTGTGCCCCCATTGTTTATGGAAACAGGCCCATATTCAGAGACATAATGCTTTTTACCTTTAGTAGATGTGTTAAATACTTCAGTATTACTTAGTCTCTGTAATGAAATTCTTAATTTAACTTCTTGGTCTCCCTTGTTGAAGCTGTCAGTTATCTTAAGGACTTTGTCTTAGCAATTCTAAACAGCCTAGGTGCTATACAATGTCTAAAGACAAAATTACATTCTTTGCTCTGAGTGTCTCCATCCATCATGGTATAATTTTATTATACCTATTCCCAAATGACTAGCATAATCTGATGATGAAAAACATATTACATATCAGTGCAACAGTATTAGCAAACTATATTTTTCATTAATTCCATTAACACCATTTCTAAATGGGAAGGCATCATCCTTAATCCAAACCGAGGTAGTTGAAGGGGGATATAGGGGCTTGCATTACAAATAGTATTTAGTTTGCTAATATGGCTGTACGTACCCTAAGGCATAAGCACTTCATTTTAATAGTCTTACAATTGACATGCCAGTCTTTTTCTTAAAAGAATTTATGGGTGGGGTGATGGGGTAGATATTGTAAAATAAGGCTTCCATCAAGGTATTGATAATTGACTGTGATTATCTTGAGAAATTGCACACTATAGTAAATATATTAACAATCTTGTTTCAGATATATTAGCAACCTCATTGTAGGTGATACAAACCAGTTCAAGTCTGAAATGCTGACAAGTAAAAAGTAATACTTTTTACATAGTTTCAGACTTGTTCCTCAAAATTACAAAAATGTGACTGAAATTGAACAAAATGGCTTCTATATCACCAAGCAAATAGTCCATATTTAAACTGCTTCCACATAGAATCATAGAATCATAGGAGGTTACTAGGCTAATGGCCCTAGGGCCCTTACAAGCCTAGCCAAGTTCAAACCTGCATGTCCTCCACTTCAGTATGCTGAGCTTAAGTTCCATCACTCGTGTCTCTCCTTTGATTGAGCTATATATGCGTAGTAAACCCCATTGCTCTGTCTTTTTACTCCTCCAAACCAGATTTGGACAGAAAGACACAGAATTTGGCATCTTCCACAAGCTTGATACTGTTCTCCCTTCTACATGTTCCAAAACACCAGATAGAATTTCAGGTAGGGATTCACCAGACAGAAGCTCATGTCCTTCAACAAACTACACATCATTGTGTTTACCAGAGCCACAGATACAAACCAAGCATCATTGTGTTACCACAGCCACAGATACAAACCATGCATCATTGTGTTTACCAGAGCTACACATACAAACCATGCATCATTGTGTTTCCAGAGCCACAGATACAAGCCACACATCATTGTGTTTAACAGAACCACAGATACAAACCACGCATCATTGTGTTTACCAGAGCCACAATCTCCCATACTACTTGGTATGATTCTGTTTTTCAGTGGGTAACGACATCTAAAGCACTTCTCTTCACTGCTTTTTCCAAGACCAGGCTTCCTGCCTCTTACTGGCTCTGAGGTTTTTCCTCCAAAGTGCACAACGTTTTAATAGTTTGCATGTTTAAGGCAAATTACTGATATCAAAATAAGTATTCATTGCCAAGAATCCTTGCACTTGTGTATGATGTATGACAATTGTTTTTTTATTTATTTATTTCAGTTTGATGACCGGGGAAGTTCACTGGGCCAAGAAGAGCCCGTTTTCAGTGGAGGCCCAGGGAGAAAAGCTCCAAAGACAATTACAGACATACACAAAGCAGTATAATCATTGTCAGGGTGAGAATATAGCACAATACATATGAGGTATAATACAGTCATGCAAAGAAATACAGATAATAGGACATGAGTGGAAATTGTGTATGTACAGAGTTAGATACATTTTGGTATAAGAAAATCTAACAAGATTAGCCAAGGTGCAATGGGAAACTGTCCAGTGTTGCTTAGCGGAGTGTAGTAGCAGGCAAAGTAATGGTATGAGAAGTGGGTGTAGCAGAGGATGGAAATGAGAACGGCTAGAGGGGGAAGTTATGTTGAAGAGTGACATGGACATGCCCATTGTGAAGATAGATAGGAGAACAAGAGAGATTTGAAGTTGGCATGGTTGGAGTATTGTGAATGGAGGGAGGGAAGGAGGGAGGGAGATTTGTAAGAGATTCGCCTCATTCACTCTTGGCAGTTGTCAAATGTTACACTTCAAGCAGCTAATAAACATAGTAGAAGCCTGGACTTTTTCTGAAAATCATGTTAAAAAACACATACCAGACATATTCTGTAAACAGTAAGTGCTGTTAAAAAGTACAAGCAGTAATGTTGTTTAGCCAAACCTTTTCTTTCTAATGCATAGTAGTCAGTATATTTGAAGTCTTTATGTTCCTATTGTAATATATTAATCACTCTGTGAAATATTCCAGACATAATTTTCTGTAGATTTTCGCAAGCAGCTTGCCATACATTAGAAACCCTACCAGTTAAACATAAACCACAGTAGTTTTGTTCAACTAGACTTGAATTTTTGGGTACCTCTTCTTTGTGATATTTACAGAAATCTGTGCATCCTGACTATATGTGTAATTAATGATGTAAGCAGCACTCAATGTCTCTCAAGCTGCTCAAGTAAGAGTGCAAATTTCAGTGGTAGTTTTTTTTCTAGCATCACCTCATGTACCCTGCAAAAGTGTGTCAGTCTCTTTAATTTTGGCAACATTGATGTAAATATGGAAATATTGCATATCTTCTTAAAGACAAATGAACAATCAATATCATTCCTAATTTGTTGCACTCTACTCAGTCTGTGACAAGTGTAGTTGTTATGGCATTTCACATGATACCCTCCAGAAGTATATGGTGTTAGATATGAAAATATAAAAAAAAAATACAAAATAAAAAACAATTGTGTCTATTGCATTGCATTCCAGCTGAACAATCGCTGTGTCACTGGTGCTGATGAGAAAACTGACTCATGTCAGGATAAAGAGAATAACCAAAGAAAGGTATGCCACATGGTATATGGTGGCAACACTGCACTGCTTTTTTGTGCCATCACCAGAGTATTCCCCTATGTGGTTCAAGACATCATGTAGCTTTTGACAGGGCAAGGAGTAGAAGTGAGAATAGTAAACAGCAGGGAGACACTGACGGAGAAGTGTTTGCTGATAAAAAAAAAATCATGACCCATACCTCTCAGCTGTACAGATTTTCACAGAATGTCCAGATTTTTGCCTTATATTTTTGGTCCATTTTTCATAAACTTATGGTTTTCTGGCAAATTAGTGGCGAATCATTAAGGATTGAAATTCTAAAATAATGACAAATATTTGAGTTTCAGACTTCATAACCTTCAGAAAATTCATACTAATGCAAAACTTGTTATTCTATCAACTTTCTAAGTTTGTAATAGCAATATTTAAAATGTGTCCCTATTTTTGAGACTTTGTCCCACATTTATATATGGCTTTGTCCAGATTTCTTGCTCTAAGGTGTTAAGAGGTATGATGACTACTCATCCTTGGCTTTTCATGGCATTTTGTATCAAATGCAACACCTGTACTTTTGATCTGACATCTCCTCTGATACTTCAGGTATTATGTGTTAGGTGTATCTCTTATGTGCTCATCAACATTTTTTTAATATTTAATTTCACCAAATTGTACCAAAAAGCTACAATCAAGAACTGTTGCGTAAGCACTGTTACAGACTGAAAAGTCAAGTTATCAGATACTACCACGTAGGCTGCATTTTGAACACAACCAGCACTCATCTGAGCTTATCCACCTGTAGGAGAGGATACCTTGGCAAACTGTACACCTAGAGGCACATTACTGTGATTATAAACAAATCTATCTTAACTTTATGTATTGGAATCCCATTGTCACGGGACAGGATTATGCAATGGATCATTTTTTTCTACACCTCTGCCAGAAATCTTCTAACTTCATATTATAAAAATAATAACGTCTAAGTAATTATCCATTGGTATGGCATACATGTAGAAATCTGTGTTGGCCCCATGCTAACAGGTATGACAGGTAAAACTACACTCCCAGAGGCACCTAGTGTATTAATCACTGTGCTTGTAGTACACTTTGTACACTACAGCCGCATCATTTACTGCATCATTGCTTCCCAAAGCCCCAGGCAGCAGGTTCTGAGCTACTCCCTTGGCATGTCACCATCAACAAGGCTGGTATACTGATAATGTGAAAGAAACTGCAACATTAAGCATCTTATCTACCACTGGACACAGTGCTTTACCTCAGTTCCAACATAGCTGCCTTTTTATTACTTATCTGGTTACATACAGTTCAACTTCAGTTAAAAATAACAGTTGAACATGCAAACTTATTTGTCCTCGTCAGCAACTGCCGTGTATACTTAAGTTGTTTTCAAACAGGTCTGTCTGCTCCAACCCACTTTTAATGTCCCACTGATGTTGTTACTGATAATTCAAAAGAAAAGAAAAAAAACAGGAAATTAAACTTGCTAAAGTTATAGACTATATGTGAATATGATATGTGTATTAGTTACTTCAGAAATGTCCTTCTTAGTCCTTTAATCTATGAAATTTTAGTTTTGATATTCCTAAATAAAACTTGCATTGAGTTAATTGGATGTATTATATTGTAACATAAACAGACTTAGCTAGGGGTATAGTCTAACATCTCAAATGTTTCCGACTTTGCAACCATCTCAGATTTTGCCTAATATTTTTGTCCTGTCCCTCATCATTTTTTGATTTTTCTGGTAAATCAGTGAGGATTACAATCAGTCAATAATACCAGACATTAGAGTTACATATTTATTACTCAGCAATTACATGTCTGTTGTTGTATTAGCTTTTAAAGTGATTAGAATAATATTTAAAAATTGTCTCTGATTTGGGGCATTGACCACTCCCTCACCTCCAGTTTTCCTGGTTTTGTCCCTGGTTCTTGAGCAAAGAGGTTGTGAGGTATGCCTGGAAATACCAAAATGGTTCTCAATGGAGTGCAACTTTCATTTACTCAGCTATGCTTTATACCGTGTCAGGTCTGTAAACAAAATGCTATACCCTCAGGAGCCTGTCTGTCTGTCCACAGGTCTGTAAACAAAATGCTATACCCTCAGGAGCCTGTCTGTCTGTCCAGGTCATATTAAACAGACATCTGTTGTCCCCTTCTAGTTTGCTAACACACCTAGAAAAATAGCAACATAGACTCTGACATGGGCAAATGTGAAATCAACAGAAAGAAAAACAGTGTTCTGAACAATTACTGTACTAAAGTATACATACCTGAGAGGCTGTTAGCCCCTGAAAAGGAAATAACATGCAAGTGGATCACTCTGTGTAAGGGAATCTCCTAATTTAAGAGTGCACACACTCAAGCAATGAACAAGATGGTAATTTAAGAACATTAGGTCTAAAATGAAATAAAATAAAAAAGGAAAGCTGTCCCTCTATGCCCCTATTCTGTTTTACTATTGTCAGCATTCATTGCATAGGAAAAGCTGATGTCTGAAAAATTCACCTCAACCTATACTGTGTAGGGTTTTGAAACAAGTTTTAGCAAATATTACAAACCTCTTTGGAGCACTGTCTGGCTACGTCACTTATTTAGAGTCACATAGCAGGTAAATGCAGGTTGATGGAATCAAACCCTTTTAGGGGGCTCATTAGCAGCACATTCCTCAGTGATAAACTGACAGGCAACTGCTATGTCAACTGTTTTCAGCCATGTACTTGTTGAGAAGAACTTTACTCTGCTTATTTTTCCCAGTCCTTTATAAGAACTATACTACTCATTGCATTCTTGAATTTCGCCATAGATTTTGGCTCTGCGACTCCTTCTGTAAGGCTATTCAAATCAATCCACCACTTTTTCTGCGCAAAAATGCTTCCTAGTATGCTGCTAAATGGCCCACATTCTTCAGCAATTCCTTTTTTGGAAATATGGTACTCACTTAGACTTTTTTCGGATTATGTTAAGGAAGATAAATATTTTAATCATATCCAATCCTGGTTTCTTTATTAAAGACTGCTGTACACAGTAGATTATTCTAATCTGTCCTTACATGGTATCTGGTGAAAACTGAGTAACATTTCCTTGTTACCTTCCTCCATTTATTGCTACCAGTTTCATATCCTTCTAAGATGAGGTTTCCAGAACTTCATATAGTAGTTCAGGTGGTAACATCTAATAAGGCTGTCCGCATTGTTAAGAGATCAAGTAATATAATAACATCAAATATACTTTTTGACAGATGCTTCCAGTTGAGGGCTTTACTATAATCCTCACTTAGACCACCATTCTATATATTCTCACTCTGAAGTAAGAATGATTACTCTAGCCTTGCATTTTGTGCATATGTGTGTGTGTGTGTGGGGGGGGGGGGTTGTGAGTGTATTCATGTGTGTGTACACAAGCATGCATATGCATTCATGCATACATCTGTGGGGTCTATATTAGAACATCGAAGTTTCAAAACTTCGAATGTTCTAATATCGAACCCTATTCAGCGAAAGCTGAAAATATCGAACATACAGAACAGCAAATTTTTTCCTAGGGAAAAAAAATTGCTGTTCCAAAACACATACACAGAACACAAGCACACCAAACAAATAGCAGTCCACACACATACACCTAAAATCTTACACCTAACCCTACACTAAACTATGCACACACCACTAACTATCCACTTACCTTAACCCAAACCCTAACCCTAAGGTCCGTCACTATCATACACTCACCTCACCCGTGCCCTAACCCTAGCTCACCTACCCCGCCCTAACCCTCACATCTACACAATCGCACACTTACCTGACCTGCACCCTAACCCTAACTCACCTAACCCGCCCTAACCCTCACGTCCACACAATCACACACATACCTAACCCGCACCCTAACCCTAACTCACCTAACCCGCCCTAACCCTCACGTCCACACAGTTGCACAGATACCTAACCCGCACCCTAACTACCCCAACCAGCACTCAATCGCACACTTACCTGAACCCGATCTGTAACTTTCCACCACAGCGCTGAAAATACCAAAGCAACAGAAACGGACAACTGAATTCTTTCCCTAGGAAAAAATTTGTTTTTTTGTTACTTCGATATTTTCAGCTTTCACTGAATAGGGTTCGATATTAGAGCATTCGAAGTTTTGAAACTTCGATGTTCTAATATAGATCCACGTGTTTGTGTGTGAGTGCTTGTACATGTGCTCAGAATGTGTGTGTATGTGTGTGTGCGCATGTGTATCAAAATAACTCCACATTTCACTCAGATGGGGACTTGTCAGCTGTCTAGAATGCAGGCCTTCGATTCTTTGCTTTGGTTTACTTTTTATTACTTGCTTACATTTAGATCATCTGGTATAATAATTAAACAAAGAGGCCCTTTCCACCTTTGTAAGTGTTATTGCTGCCCCTCCAGATGTTTGCAGCATTCCTGTGTTATTGCTTCATGGTTGAATTGTTTTACATCTTTGCAATGAATTTAAACTACTGTGTTATATACATTCCTCTTTTTTCCAATTCTTGCTTTCATTGTCTTCCTCTTTCTTTGGTTCCTTACATTTACTAATTGCTATATGCGTACATTTACCCTTACTGCCACATTATGAGCATCAGTGTTTCTCCTTTTTTGATCTGCATGTTTGTTTTCTATTGTTGATTACTGTTCCTGTCATGACAGGCTTTATGTTCATAATTTTGTGATGTTCTTCTACTCTACCTTATTGCCTGCTTACTAGAGTTTTCCTGAGGTAAAACCCTGTTTTGTCAATGTCCAGAATTCGTTTTGATTAGCATGACTTGGTAAATGAATTCTGACATTATTTAGTGATCACATTCACCCATATGACTGCCCACTTCCAGATTTGAGATAATTTCTTCTTCTTCATACGAGAATACTAAGATTAAAAATGCCATTTCTCAAAGACAATTCTAGTTATATCTGAGGCCAACCATTTACTGTGTCTAAAGTATGATTCTGCACTAAAGGCTTCAGGGTAACATCAAGAATCCAAGTACCCTGTCAGCAGTACTTCTCCTTCTTTAACAACTGAAAGATTCAGTCCATTATTTTATTTTGTCATCATACAGAGGGACTCTGTATGCAATCCCTACATGGGTTATTCTGACATTTACTGTTTCCTTTCGAACCCAAAAATGTCCTCAGTTCTGGATTTATTTCTTTGTATGTTTATCATTTCCCTTACATACAGGATTGCACCTTCTCTTTTTCATTTTTTATCCTCCCATAAATTGTTTATAAACTTTGATATGATCCTGTGTACCACGTTTTTATTACTACCGCAATATCCTGATACTGTCTTTCAGTCCAAGTCACCAGATCAGGGAGTGTTTAACTAGTCTGTGGGCACTAGTACTTACTATACTGCATTTTCCTTTTTACAAAACAAAAAAACAGAGAAAGACCATCAGTTGGCATGGCAAAAATACACTTTAATGACTTGTAAACTAATTTCGCCAAGACGGTGCTTAGGATGAAGCCTAAGCATTGTGTTGTCAAAAGCACTTAGTTTACAAGTTGCAAGTCATTAAAGTGCATTTTAGCCGTGCTGATTGGTGGTCTTTCTCAGTTTTTTTTTTATTAACTGTTAGTTAATACGTTGGTTGCATTTCCTTTTTGCCTTCCATCTTTATTCAGTTGCGGATTACCATAAAAAGTTTGGACTGATTTAATATTAACTAAAATTGTACTGTACCACAGGGCCACTTTCACCCTTTTGCACATACTCAGACCAAGTAGCCAAAGTTTTCTGGGCTACTCCTTATTCCATTTTCACAGATGGGAACCATCACTGCTTGCCTCCATTTCAACTTGGCCAACCCTTCTTAAAGAACCTGATAAGCAGTCCTTTTGCCCCTAGTTCCTGTATTTATTTATTTACTATTTGTTCACAGGGTAAGTGGACAAGTCTATTAACAGATGTTCTTTGTATTTCACTGTTGCAGTCATCACATTTGGGTTATCTACCTGCAGGTAGCCCTCAGCCGGCCTGAATACCAGAGTCTTAGATTCCTGCGTCGGATGCTGTCTCTTCTTCCATGACGTCAGGTCATCAGGGGTATAAAACATGCAGCAAATGCCATTACATCAGTCTTTCTGGCCGTGTGGTGCCCGAAGCAGAATCAGTTCACAAGTGCCGGTCGGCCAACTCCTGAAATTTTTGTTTTTGAGTCTCAGAACTGAAGTCTTCAAAAAAACTAAGTACCCCATTGAGGATCCTTTTTCTTGCTCTTAACCAATGTCAGTAAAAGTTAACAATTGTATTACATGTGGAAAGCAAATACCTCATAAAGATTTTGATTCGTACTGCATTCCTTGCTTAGGCCCAGACCACGACGTCCCTCGCTGTCAGTTTTGTGCCTTGTTCAACCCCCAAACTATTCATCGTCGGTCTATATTTGCAGCAAATTATTTTGGTACTCGGTACAACTATCCAGAAATGGCTTCGGTAAGCCATCCGACTACCGATATTCTGAAAAAACGTAAGGATAAAGACAGAGACAGACTGCATAGGTCCAAAACTGCCGACAAAGCTTCCATTAAGCTAGTCGCCAGTCCACCGGTACTCAGTGAGGTGCTTTCGCAGCCCCTGATACCCACTACTTCAGATTCGCAGGCCTTTACTGTGACCCATTCAGAGTCTGGCATGCCGCAAGATGCTTCTTCCACTATGGAACCTGCGGATGTCTCTACCTTGGATGGGTCCGGAGCCGCTGTGCAGGCACCAGCTTCTGAGGGTGTATTCAGGCCTACAGACTTGCATTTTAAACCAACACCATCTTCTTCATCCAGGCCTAAAACTCAACCCACACCAAGAAAACCAACGTCCAAACTGCATGCTCAAGCCCATATGCCTAAAAAACAAATGCTTAGAATGGCTGAAGACCTTATTACCTTAATTAGGGGAAGCCAGCCTTCCCCCTCTAAGAGACCTAGAACTGATTTTCCTTCTGATTCTTCTGATCAGGAATCTGATAGTTCGGTTTCTTCTGATTACCAGGATTTGCCCCTATCTACCTATGAGGATTCTGATGTAGAGGATTTCATTCCCTCTGCATCCCCTCCAGAAGATTTCTCTTTTGGTGAAACCTTGCACACTCTTAGGGAGCATTTCCACTGGGAAAGCCAGGATTACTCTGACTCCAAAAAGAGGCTTAGGGAATTCTTACTCCTCCCTCAACATAGGCCCTTAGCTATCCCTCCTGTTCTGGACATTGTAGATTATGCTTTCTTGGAATCTAGCATTTCCCCAGGCACTTTACCTCCAGCTCTCAGAAAACCTGACAGGTATTACAGAGTACCTGACTCTCACAAGTTCCTCTTCAAGAATCCTACTGCGGATCCAGAGACCATTTCCCAAGGACCAAAGGGCATTAAGGCTACTGCTGCCAAAAACCCTACCCCTTCTGATAGAGATTCTAGAGCCTTGGACAGATGGGGTAAGAAGTTATATTCTTCTACTTCTTTGGTCATTAGGGCTTTAAATTGCCAGTTTCATATGTTAAAGTACCAGCAGCATATTATGTGACTGCTTAAACAGAAAATGATGTTTATTCCTGACTGTGCTGAACACAAAGAATTGCAGAATTTAATGCATTCTGCAGAACAAGTTGGTAAACATACTTTGCAATGTGGTTTTGACTCTTTAGAAGCATCGTGCAGGGCTGCTGTCACTGGGTCTGTACTTAAAAGGCATGCCTAGCTTAAGGAGCAAAACTTGCCAGATCATGTTAAAGCTAAATTACTGGATGCTCCCTTAAACCAAGACCGCCTGTTTGGCAACAAAGCAGAAGAAGTCCTCAAAAAGATAGAGGAAAAAGCTAAATTTATGCAAACTGTTAAAGATTTCCTGCAAGTACAGCCTCCCAGATTTAGTAGGCATTGGCCTTCAAAGAATTGGTCCTTTCCAGCCTCTTCCAGGCCTTCTCAGTCTAAACCCAGGAACAGCAGACCACCTAGGTTACAGTCTCAGGCTACACACAGGCCTAAGCACTTCCCACTTCCAATGCAAGGAGTAGTAAGACACCCCCCTACAGAAAAATAGCACAATGACTTAACCTTAACCCTTCCAAGCCCTGCTCAACTACCTGCTCCCTTAGGAGGAAAGCTCGCCCTGCATGCAAAAACTGAGAACTTATTACCCAGGACATATGGGTTTTGAATATAGTTTCCCAAGGATACAGATTCCACTTCCACACCCTACCAACCCCAAACGGTTGGCCTGACCTATCCCCAAATCAGTGGGCAGAGGCTCAACAGCAGGTTATCTCTCTTCTAAGTATCAGGGCTATCCAACCTGTCCCAGCAGAAGAAAGGGGGCAAGGTTTTTATTCAAGACTTTTCCTGGTACCCAGAAAAGACAGCTCCTGGTATCCTATCATGGACCTCTCTATTCTAAACACTTTTTTGGTGATTCCAAAGTTCAAGATGCTAACACTTCAACAGCTGCTTCCTATGATAGGCAAAGATGCCTGGTTGACAACCTTAGACTTAAAGGAAGCTTACCTGCACATTCCAAGAAGGGAATCTTGCAGGAAATACCTACGCTTCAGGGCAGGCTCCATGCACTTTCAGTTCTCTGCACTTCCCTTTGGCTTATCTACTGCACCCAGGGTATTCACAAAGTGTCTAGCACCAGCTATTGCATTTTGCAGGCAGAGAAATATTCAAATATACCCATACTTGGACGATTGTCTGATTCAGGCAGAAAGCCAGGAATTCTAGTAAAACATCTGGCATTCGTAAAGAAACTTCTAAACTCACTGGGATACACCATAAATGAAAAGAAATCTCACCTAGTACCCTGCCAACAAATTGTATTCCTGGGAGCAAGCTTGAATACAACTTCCCAGATGGCTTTCCTCACTCCAGAGAAACAAGTTTATTTAACAACCTACTTCAAACTACTGGCCACAAAGACCCAGCTATCTACAAAGAAAATTCTACAAGACCTGGGGTTCATGGCCTCTTGCATTCTACTAATTCCATATGCAAGACTGCACATGAGGAAACTGCAATGGTATCTAAAAAGCCTTTGGTGTCAACATTCTCACAACCTGGAATCAATGATTCCTATCATTCCTTGTATAAAGACAGAGTTCCTTTGGTGGGCAGAGGCCTGCTATCACAACAAGGTGCTCCCTTTCACTCTACCCCCTGCTGCCCAAACCCTAACAACAGATGCATCAGACCATGCATGGGAGGCTCACTTGGCATGGCAGTGCATTCAGGGCAAATGGAACCCGAGACAGAGACACCTGCATATCAACCAAAAGGAAATGTTAGCTGTACAGAATTCCCCTGACAGCTTTCAAGGACCACATTCTTCCAGGACAATTATTGGTAAAGACAGACAGCATCACAGTTATGTGGTACATAAACAAGCAGGGGGGGAACCCACTCGTACCCTCTCTGCAGACTAGCCATGGCTCTGTGGGACACAGCCTTGAGCTACCAAGTGCACCTACAAGCTCACTTCCTGCCAGGCAAGCTAAATTCACTGGCAGATGACCTAAGCAGAAATCTCATGGACCCACACGAATGAAAACTGGAACCAAAAATATTCAACCTCTTAAGGAACAAATGGGGGACCCCAGAGATAGACCTGTTTGCCTCCTATCAAAACTACTAATTAGACAAATTCTGCACAAGGACTTCCCACAGCCAAGCTTGGAAAGTGGATGCCCTGTCCTTTACCTGGGAAAGCCTCTCAGTTTATGCCTTTCCCTCTCTGCCTCTCCTCTCAAAGGTTCTGCTAAAGATCAAACAGGACAAACCAAGGACAATACTGATTGCACCAGACTGGCCACGCCAGCACTGGTACCCTCTCTTGTGCAGTATGACACTGCTGGAACCATGGCACCTGCCTCAAACCCCTCCCCTGCTGTCCCAGCAGGCAGGCCAGATTCTGCACCCTCAGCTTCAAACCCTGAACCTTGCAGCCTGGCTAATTCCTTGAGCTCTCCAATAGCATCCCCCTGTAAGCAGGTGCTAGATGCCATTCTGGAGGCAAGGAGGCCTAGTACTAGAAATTCCTATGCTGAAAAGTGGAAAATATACTGTTCCTGGAGCCAGACTCAGGGGATGGGCACAATGGTGCCCAGTTTACCTCATAGTCTTCAGTACTTAACAGAAATTCTCCACAAGGGCCTATCCTTCTTGTCTATTAAAATTCATGCCTCTGCCATTTCAGCACATTATAATACTGAACCACCCCTCTTCTCTCACCCCCTGCTAAAGCAATTCCTCAGAAGGGCCAAAATTTAAGACCCCCCAGGAGAGCCCCTACTCCAGCCTGGGACCTTAAATTTGTATTGGAAAAACTCAATCTCCCTCCTTTTGAACCAGGCACAACTGCAGAGTTGAAATTCCTTTCTTGGAAAACAGCCTTCCTTCTAGCCATCACTTCAGCTAGAAGAGTGTCTGAATTACAGGCCCTCATGGCAGTGGAGCCCTTCATTATCTTCCATACAGACAGGGTTTCCCTCAGGACCAATCCTTCCTTTATGCCCAAGGTGGTGTCTAGTGTGGCCCTTAATCAGTCCATTCATTTGCCTACCTTTTTCCTGAATCCACAAAACAAAGGAGAACGAATACTGCTCTCTTTGGATGTGCACAGACAACTTAGATTTTATTTGGACATGACTAAGCCTCTCAGAAAATCTGAACAGCTGCTAGTTGGCTTTGCTGCAAGGGCAGAAGGGCAGGCCATTACAAAGCAAACCATTTCTAAGTGGATAGCCCATTGCATTCATTTCTGCTATAAGCACCATGGAAAACCTACCCCACAGGGGATAAGATTACATTCCACTAGGGCTGCATCTACCTCTACATACTTTCTCAGAGGTGTCCCTATCAGGGACATCCTAGAAGCTGCTACCTGGAGCTCTGTACATACCTTCACCAAGCATTACCACATGCCTATTTTTTCTAAATCCAGAGCTGGTTTTGCCACTGCAGTCTTGCAGGGCTTAACAGCTGGCCCTAATGCTTTCTAGCTTCCTCCTCCCTTCCTTAGCTTTGGGAATCAACCCAAATGTGATGACTGCAACAATGAAACATGAAGAACATAGTACAGTTGTGTACACTTACAATAAATGTAGATGTTTGAGTGTATTCACTGTTGCAGTCCTGGTTACCCTCCCTCCAGCCCCCTGACTTCTCTTGGCTCTACCTTTCCTTCTTGTTTGGTGTATTTAAGCTTTCTGGTGTATTTGCTTTTTTGTTGGAGGGGTACCATAACATATAATTGCTTCCCATTGGGGGGGCACCTGACATCTGTGGCAAGAAAAACTGATGTAATGGCGTCGGCTGCATGTTTTATACCCCTGACATCATGGAAGAAGAGACAGCATCCGATGCAGGAATCCAAGACTCTGGTATTCAGACCAGCTGAGGGCTACCTGCAGCTAGATAACCCAAATGTGATGACTGCAACAGTGAATACACTCGAACATCTACATTTATGGTAAGTGCACACAACTGTACTTTTTCAGCCATAACCAGAGCTCAAAGATCAGAAAATATGTCATGGTCTTTCAGTCATAATATTAAAGCAAAACAGTGTAAGAAACTTCTCTGTGTGGAAGATTTTTTCAATCCACATATATCTAGTTAATCACTGTATATTAATCCGATCACATAATGGTAGTAAAAGTAGCAAACTTAAACTCAACCTAAGTAAAAAAATAAATAAATAACATATCATTTGAAATATTATATAGAATTACTAAGTATTCAAAAGTAATCCAAGCAGGGTAGGCAGTCTGTTTCCAGTCAAAAATCCTTTATTAAGTATTCAGACTAGTGATCCAAGTAAAACAAAAATAACAGAGTAATAGTTTCCTCACAAGCTTTCTAATATTATATGCAAAATGAGTAAATGTCAAAATTCAGATCATAGTGGTAAGAATGAATGCAGATGGGGGAGATGAAAAGATCTAGTCAGAGTGCTTTGGAAAAAATATATACAAAATGCAAGCTAAGATATACATAAGATGCACTGCTATCATACATGTCATACATAAAACCTACATGCATGTGAAATATACATGTACAAGATGCCACATTAAGAGGCTGGATTTTCCTGACCATTGTCATGGTAGCAGTTGCAGGTAAATTCAATAAAGAAATGCTCTTTAAGTGCATCTTTGAAGCTTTTAATGGTTTCTAGATTTTGGAAGTCTGTAGGGAGGTGGTTCCAGGTAGCAGGCCCTAGTCCAGGGAAGGCTGTCTTACCTACAGCAGTTTTTAAACAGAGGGTGTACTAGAGAGATATTATTGTCCTTGAACTTCTGAGTAGATAACATTTCTTTTGTAAAAGCAATTTCACTCTTAAAGGGGCACGGTGGCTGTTTTTTAGCCCTTTATAAATCAGAGTACTTAGAAGAAAAGTGGCCCAATCAGTCATCGAAAGTCATTTGGAATTTTTTTAGCAAATTGCTACAGTGCCTCTGGGGATCTGCTAATAGAATGAACCTGTGGAATTTATTCTCTTCGGTCTTTATTCGGTGCGTATCATGGGCTGAATGCATAACGAGAAAAGGAAGACCATATTCAAGTTTGGGTATTAAAATATTTTTAGCAATGAGTCTGTCAGCAGTGGGTGAAAGGAGGTGATCTTATACCATAATGTTAATTGAGCAAGGACTTTATTAGTTACGAAACCTGTATGTGTGGAAAAAGAAAGGTTAGGGTCACGTATTAAGTCTAGGTACCTCTGTTCAGTGACATCAGGTATTCATACCTCTCAAACATGTACAGAAAGAAATCTGGACAAAGACATAAATAAAAGTGGGACAGAGGCCTAAAAACAGGGGCGTGTTTTAAATATTGCTCTTACAAACTTAGATAGTTGATAGAATAATGGGCTGTGGACTAGCATGAATTTTCAGGAGGGTATGAAGTCTGAAACTCAAATGTCCATCATTATTTTCTAAATTCATTCTTTAATGATTTGCCACTAATTTGCCAGAAAACCACAATTTTATGAAAAATGGATCAAAATATGCATAACTGAGTGAAATTATCCTGTAACTTGGTTTTCAATTCAGAGAGGCTAGTATTGTGTTGCAGAAGGAGTATATCATCTTCCTTTTTCCTACTTTGTGTTTTTGCCTTGACAATATTTTATACCTTTTTCTCTGCCTCCTCAAATTCTTTGTTACCCATAATGTGCCCACTCTTTTTCAGGCCTGACACTTTTGCAGCTCCAGTTTTGTACCATCTATTCAGTCATCAGCTCCACCATGATACCAAAAATATGGTGCTTGTGATCCTTTCTCTATAGCCAATATAAATCATATTATTACAGAATTACTATTAACCTGTGGTGGTCTAACTTAAAAATCTCTTGCCATCTCTGGCAAAGCAGTGACAGTGCTGGTGGTTGGAGAATCTGATCACTATCGATGCATGATGAATGACAGGAGGGAATACAGTTAGGGCATTCGGCCAGAGATGGCTTGCACCTGTCACCCTTGGGATTCCGGATAGTGGCTAAGGCTCTTGCCACCCCTATAGTGCCTTTTTTAGGCAAGGTTATAATGACAAATTCACCACCGTAATAAGATACAAGCAAGCAAAATCTGAGGGTAATGCTGCTCAATGCTAGAAGTCTAAACCTCAAAATGCATTCACTCAAGGCACTCCTTAAAATGGAGAACATCGACATCTGTGCAGTGACAGAAACCTGGTTCAAGGCTCCAGAGAGCACCCCTGCATTACTAGGCTATAATTCATATCACACCTTTCAGCCACCTAACCCGGACCAAAACACTAAAGATGGAGGCGTGTCCATATTCATTAAGGATATCCACACCTCCAGGCTAGTTGCTCAGCATAATGCATCCGAGATTATCCAAGTGCAATTAACTCTGGGCAAGACCGCAATCCAAATTGTAACTTGCTACAAATCCTCCACCATGCCCCAGGATTCCCACTCCTCATTTCTTGATACACTGGAAAATATTAGCGTACAACCCAACACCCTAATAATGGGCGATTTCAACTACCCCACCATTAACTGGGAAAACTACTCATTCATATACCAACTCTTTTGCTCACCATTTTCTGGAATTCATAAATTCCAACGCCTTGGATCAACTTATCCACACCCCCACCAGGGGCAGCAATATCCTAGACCTGGTCATTACCAACATGGGTGACCGGTGTTCCACACCAGAGGTCAATTCTTCGTTGATCAGATCCGACCACAAGCTAATCACTCTAGACATCCACATCCCGCCCCCACCCCCCCATTAGGGAAACCACCATAAAAAATTTCTCCAAAGCCAACTTCACGCTTCTTAAGACAGAAGTGGCAAACTTCACGACACCCATGCAGACAGACAATAGAGGTACGACTGCTGAATCCTACACAAATCCACTTTATAAGCACTTACACGAGTGCATGGATCGTGCTATCCCTAACAGAACCAAGATGCTATCCTCCAAAAAAAGGAAGCCGATCTGGTGGTCCTCTGCCATAAGCAAACTCTACAACAGAAGAAAGAAACTGTTGCAAAAAAAAGAGTAAAATCCCATGATTGGAGGAGCTCCCTGGTCAGCCTCAGTAAGAAGCTGAGATCCCTCATAAAATCCTCCAAAGCTAGTTACGAAAACAAAATCACCACTGATTCTAAAGACAACCACAAAGCATTCTATAGCTATGTCAAGAATCTCAATGGCAACACTCAGATCTACTCTGAGTTACAGCACAATGGCACTAAATATACAGAACCAACTGATATTGCCAACATCCTGGCAGATAGGTTCAGTGATAATTTCACCCCCCTCTCACCCCCTAAAGGGCCTTTCTCTATACTGGAAGAATGCAAAGTTCATGTAATCATGGCTGCACAGGTATAAACCACAATCTCTAAAGCCAAGAACACAGCATCCATGGGACCTGACAACATCCCAGGCTACGTTCTACACAAACTACAGAATGAAATGGCACCCCACCTAAGCACCATGTTCAGTCATAGCCTCACCTCAGGCTTTGTTCCCACTGAATGGTGCACAGCGACGGTTATCTCACTCCACAAAGGGGGAGCCACCACGGACCCCAGGAACTACCACCCCATTAACCAAATGAGCCTGATCTGCAAGGCCATAGAATGTATCATCATGGAACTTATAAACAAAGACATTGGTAATCTCCAAACTCTGGACCCCACCTAGTTCATGTTTGTAAAAGGCAGATCATGTCTCCTAAACCTGATAGACTTATTTGAAGCAGTCACCAAAGCCATAGATAAGGGTAAGGTGGTTCACACAGCCTATCTAGATCTCGCCAAGGCTTTTGACACCATCCCCCACTCTGGAATTATAGATAAACTCACTAAACTAGGTATAAATCCCTATGTCACAAGATGGGTTGCTAACAGGCTCACTAACAGAACCCACACTGTGAAAGTAGCAGACTCCAAGTCTGACTTCAGACCAGTGACAAGTGGAGTACCACAGGGTTCAGTCCTGGGTCCTCTCCTGTTTGGTATCTACGTTTCTGAAGTACAGCTAACACAGAAGGTCTTTGGCTAACAAGGTTCGCAGATGACTGCAAACTAGGAGCCATAATAGAAACTCCTAACGATGTGGATATCCTACAAAAGGGCCTCACTGATACAGATGCCTGTTGTCAAAGCCATGGCCTCAAGCTCAATGCCAAAAACTGCATTGTCATCCCCTTTGGTAAAACTTCTGTACCCATGAGCTACCACATAGGTAGTAGTCTACTTAACACCGAAAGTGTGATGAGACCTTGGGACACAGGTGGACAGTAGTCTCTCCTTTGATAATCACATCGCCACAGTAGTCAGGAAATCCTTCTACATGGCACACCTCATCACAAAAGTTTTCTCATCCAGGAAAAAAGAGGTCATTGTTCCCCTCTACTCGTCACTCATTAGACCCATTATAGAGTACAACGCCCCTTTTGATATGTACCTCACAAGGCATCTACAACAACTGGAAAGGCTGCAGAAATACCTCACAAAGTGGATTACCAGCCTCAAACAAATGCCCTACACAGACCGCCTCAAACAACTCCAGCTTTACTCTGTCGCATATCGCCTACTCAGAGGTGATCTCTGCCTAACATACAAAGCTATGTCAAATCCAGAGCTGTTGGACATGCTCCACTTAAAGAAATCCCAATCCCTCCAAGCTGCACATTCTAGGGACCTAAACCTTGTCACCACAATAAATAGAACATGCTGGATGGATAGATTCCTGTCGGAGACTTCCCATACTCTGGAACAAGCTACCTATCTATATCAAACAAAGCTCCTCATTAGCACTCTTCAAGAAAAATCTTGATGACTGGATGGGAAATAGGAAATTCACCCCAGGGATCACCTCTGTGGCTCTGCTCAACAGGGGCACAGGAAAATAATTTTCTTGGGTGGCAAAAGCCAGGGTACCTTTTTGGCTAGACTTATATATAGGCCCTAGGGCCAATAGCCTAGTGCCTACCTATGAACCTATGAACCTGATTTCAACACGTAATTAATTTTGCACACTTCTGTCCACAATGAATGCTTCCAGCAGTCTGTTCTCCAGCCACTCATTATGATGAGATACTTCAGACTGCTTCTTGAAGGTTAAGGTGCCCCAAATCTTGTTGGTCAGTACTCATGTACTGTATTTACATCTGTGTGGACTCTTAACTACTTTGTGTTCTGTTTCTTATGTCTTTACATTATACACTATTATTTCTCTCTCTTCAACTTGGGATGGGTCTGAAACTGGTCAGTTTTGATAAGCACCCTACCCTAGTAGACAAACATAAAAAAAACAGTTAATTAATCAGTCAATCAATCAATCAATCTTTCCTTCCTTTCAGTCTACCCTTGAGTAGTTGATCATCATCGTTTTGGCCACGTGTACATGGTGCTGATGTACTAGTTTTGACTTTCAGCTTCAAAGACCGTTAAGTGTAAGTAGCTTGCCTTATGCTACTTGCCATCCTCTCCATCTTCCTCACATCCTGTCTGCATCTCTCTGTTTTTTCTTTGCTCATCTCCTCATCTTCTGTCACCTCCCTGCCAACTCTTCCATTAGGTACATTACCAAAACCATCACCATCCTTTTCTACACAGACTTACCTGAATACGCTATACCTCACTATTACCATGTCCCATCCTTTCCTCCCCTTGGACCATTTCTCAGTTATCCCAACCACAAAAGCCTTTTGTCACTGTCAGTGCTTTCAGCTCAGTCATCATTTTTCCTAAGCTTCTAGCATTACTACGCACTGCCCTAACCATTCTTGCTTGTCTTACTTCTTTACACTTCTATGTCTTCTTTCACAGGTACTTCTGAGCTCTTGCTATCTGTCCATTCTTTTCTAAGATACCCTCTACATCCTTTATCTCATTTCTTTGGTGCCATCCCTGTTTGCTAGCTGCTTGTCTAATCCATCTCTGCTGTTCTGATTTCTCTTTCCCTACCTTTATTTCTCCATTGATTGTTAATAATTTTTTACTTTCCTCTTCCCTCTTATTCCTGTAGGAAGTGTTAAGATTGGTCACTGCCAGGCATATGTTGATAAAACTTTGGCCTGCTACCATGTCCACTTCACACAACTCTTTTTTATTTATTTATATGTTTTGTTAATGGCGTGAGCCACAATTCCAGTGGGCACTGCCAGGTTAAAAAAAATTTTCCTCAAAGACAAGACACAGGACTGGCAAATAGAGAGTGTCAGAATCAAACTTTGGACCACAGATTGAAACCTGTTACCAGATCATAGCCGAATGCCCTAACTGTATGCCCACCTGTCATTCATCATGTGTCCATAGTGATCAGGTTCTCCAACCACCAGCACTGTCACTGCTTTTCTTAGCCTACATCTACCTACGTCCTGCTCCACTATGCTCTACCAACTCCTGGCTCCTTAAACTACTCCTTCTTCTGATTTCATCTTGCAACTGACTTTCCCTCTTTACTCCACTCTGACAGGGTGACTCAATACTGCCTGCTTACCTCCAGTTCTCTTGCTTAGCCATCAGCAGTTTTGCCTCCTCTATCTGTCTGTCCCTCCCCACACACACACACACACACACACACACACACACACAGACACACACACCTGGGGTTTCTTCCCCTTGCTGTACATTTCTTGGTTGCCTTCTTATACTCCCACTTCTCCTGCTTCTGTGAGCCCTGCTTACCCTCTATACCCCTGCTTCTCTCCACTGACCTGTCCAGTGATACTGTTGTCTGTACCCTTCTCAGTTTTCAAACCCCATAATCTGTTCTCTTATTGTTTATTCCTGTCTAGTACCTGCTTGCCTTTTTTTGCCTGATTAGCCAGCCCACTGTATCTGTATCTCCTGTATTCTACTCTGAAGCTCCCTATATCATCTACCACCCCAAACCTTCATCAGTCAAATATCTACTCTGTGTCCTCAGCCCATTATCCACATCTCATTGTTATTGTCCTGCTCCTTTCATGTAGTCTCATTCTGAGCTTCTTCTTGGATCATATCTTAGCAGCTTAGGCAGTCAATAGCAGTTATTTAAAACAGTAAATAACACCAAAGATATAGTTGTAGAAAAAAGATGGTTCTTGAAGCATACTATGCCAAACCAGTGGTGAAGAAGCCTGCAACAGTTATAGATTGGCACTAAAGCAGTAAAATAGAAATGCATTTGGTAATATAGATCAGGAGAAGGATAATTATTTAAAGGCTGCGCATGGCACTATATAATTGGTCAATAGTATGCCATCTGAATGTGGTCAGTGCATGGGGAAAACTGTCTCCTCCCACCCCAAGGTGCAGTGTTAGCAGGGTTAATTATATTAAAGTCCCCTGCATGGCAGCATGGGCTGCTTTATTCCCGAAAGGAAAATAACTTCAAAATTGTATGAATATTGTTTCTGTTTCTTTTTTTTAATACAAAATGACACTTAACACTGATGTCACTCACAACAGCACACTAACCTCACATAGATCAAGTGGGAAGCTATGCAAGTATATGCTTGGCAATCAATTTACATGCGCATACCATCCCATAAAAGGAAAGTTCAAAGGTCAGCATCACGATCATGCCAGACACTAGTTGCCAATAACTTTGTGCATTTATCTTTCATAAACATTTAATATGAGGAACGTAAATGAGGAGAGATGAGCTGTCACAGTCCATAAGCAGAAGAGCTGAATAAACTAGGATGGCTTGAGCAGGATCCAGGTAACACAGGGGCCCATACAAATTCTGCTAAGGGCAGGCATACACTTATTTCTCACAGATGATCATAATGAATCGATCATGGTCCTCTGTGACTAATGGGGAAGAACTGCATGCCAAATAAATACAGTTATGCCTATAACAATGCCTTCAGCAGAGATGATACCAACACAATGCACAGTTATGCCTATGACAGTGCCTTCAGCAGAGATGATACCAACACAATGCACAGTTATGCCTATGACAGTGCCTTCAGCAGAGATGATACCAACACAATGCACAGTTATGCCTATGAAAGTGCCTTCAGCATAGATGATATTGACACAATGCACAGTTATGCCTATGACAGTGCCTTCAGCAGAGATGATACCAACACAATGCGCAGTTATGCCTATGGCAGTGCCTTCAGCAGAGATGATACCAACAAAATGCACAGTTATGCCTATGACAATGCCTTCAGCAGAGATGATACCAACAAAATGCAGAATTATGCCTATAACAGTGCCTTCAGCAGAGATGATACCAACACAATGAACAGTTATGCCTGTGACAGTGCCTTCAGCAGAGATGATACCAACACAATGCACAGTTATGCCTATGACAGTGCCTTCAGCAGAGATGATACCAACACAATGCACAGTTATGCCTATGACAGTGCCTTCAGCAGAGATGATACCAACACAATCCACAGTTATGCCTATGACAGTGCCTTCAGCAGAGATGATACCAACACTTTCCTCCCTGTATTTCTTGAGCTGAAGTGTCATGTTTAGAACCCCTAAGTCTATCTGTCACATAATTTATCAGTGGATTTGTGCAGTTTGCAAAGCACAATACCAACCACTGTTACCATGCAAAAGACTATATATGACTTTCGGCTTTTCCCGGTTAGGGGTCACCACAGTGGAACTCCGGTCCGCTCATGACTGGCAGTGGATTTTTACGGTGCTGAGTTGCCAGCCCGACATCCAACCTTCAAAGAAGGCATGCCCATTCATGCTCACACCTACCTGCATGTCTTTAATGTCACTTGACCATGGGGAGGACATGCAGACTCCACACAGAAGGCGCTCCAGCCGAGAATCGAACGGGAGAACCTCTTGCTGTGAGGCGACAACACTAACCGCAGCACCACCGGGGCCTAAGATTACCATGCAAAAAACTATGAAACCAAAATCATAGCTATTGTATTAGTCATACTACCAGGACTACCTCTAACAAGTAGCTGTCAGTGTCCTATGCCCTTAAACTGCAGTGAAAGAGCACTTCCATACTATTGTCCAAATACGTAGTCAAGGCATAGACTCCTACAAGAAAGTAATTTTAATTCCAGAACTTAGTTTATTCTGCTTTATTCAATGAGGCACTACTTTCAGAAAATACATTTGACTATTTGTACTTCTGAAAACAAACAAAAAAAAACATAGCAGAGCCTTGAATCAGGTGGTAGAATTTGTGCCGCACCTGCAATAGAAAATACTGCATGCACAATGATGTACTTCAGGCTATCCAATCAATTTCTTTGAATAGGTTTAATACTGCTTGATGAAGTAAAGCTACCTTACAACATTTTTTCTGCAATTTATGATGCGCTGTATAACACAATCATCTTCCATGCACTAGCTGTCACAATTAAGTGAGTTCACTGCTCAAAATTAAACTGAAAATGTTGCTTATTCTTACAAATTATAAAGAGTACCTGTCACAGGCATCCTGCTACTGCTAAATGGGAGTGCTGTTAATGCACCATTGATGGTGTTTTTACTTGTGCTGTTGCAGCAAAAGGTAACGCTATAAGCTGCAAACAGCCCTCATCCTATAGTCTTTGGTTTTCTTCTCTTAAACTCTGATTGTGTTCTCTGTCACTCAGAGGAACTCATTTAACTAGACAATGGTGGTATGTCATTCCAGTAAAGGCAATTTGTGCCCCAAAGGGCTTATCTAGTTAATGAATAAAAATACATGAAAGAAAAATGTATACTGCATGTTATTGCGCTCATAAAATGGATTTACAGCAAAACAAAACACATTTGTGTATATGATTAGCAACATTGTCTATCTTCTCATTCAACTGGAACAACTGAAGTCGATGTATTTATACTGCAGAATGCTAATTGGTGATAATTCTAACTATCTTTACCTGAATACATTGTATAAACTGCAGTACAATACAAAAACAAACACTTGTTTTTGAAAAGATTTTTTTAATGTTAAGTAATTGCTTCCACTCTACACAGGAAATGGTTTAAGGTAGTTACTTTTAACTTCTCACAGATCTCTGGTAGAACATTTAATAAAAATGTACTGTAAAGTGAAAGAAGCTCTGAAATTGACATTTGCAGACGACAAATGTATTTTATTTATCCTTTGTTAACCAGGTTAGTTCCACTAGGCTAGTGGCCTCTTTCAGGGGAGACCCAAGGAGGTATTTACACTACTAGGAGAAATTTGGTAAAGGCATCGGGGAACTTACCCTACTTTTTTTTGATAGGTACTGTGGGATCATTTACATCCACCTTAGCACCACCAATGCAAGTGGATGGGACTTCAGTGTAATGTCACATCGAAAGGATGACACATTCAAGAGTGCAGCACATCCCTGTTATGCTGTACAGGGTGCCAGTAATCAATCTATCTGGTGTAGGAATAGAACCCACAGCCTTCTGCACCAAAGTATGCTACATGTTGCGCCATTGGCAAGAGAAGCTGACAGAAATATAATTAATTATGTTGACTAGTCTTTTTTATGTAAAATGTCATGATAATGGCTGCTGTCAAGAAAAGTTATAAGTTAACAGCACCATACTATATCCATGCCCTTATGAGATACTATAGCCAGCAAAGAGAATGTACAATACATCTTGGGTCTATATTATATATTAGAAGTTTCAAAACTTCGAATCCCATATGTTCGACAACATATGATCGAAAATAAGAACACCTTCCGCTTGGAGTTAATGCTCCGTAGTGTACAGCCAAAACGTAATAAATGAATAAAATACAGAGGAGCAAAGCAATGAAGGAGTGTATATACCAAAATCCCATCCAAGGAATACAATCTTTGTAAAAATACGATGTAGTCCAAGACACTCAAGTAAAAACTGAGTAGGTTTATTATAATTATTGAACAGGTTAGCGCTTTCGCTGGTTAGCTTCTTCAGACCTCTTACGACAAAATGTTCATAAAAACAGGTTTATATAACAAAAAAGGGGCGAAAATTGAAAAAATTAAAAAATCTGTTATACTTCCTTTCAATTAATACATCAAT
>NC_056747.1:1059749275-1059886775 GCF_019279795.1 Protopterus annectens | reverse complement strand
ATGTGTGAATCTATTGTGTTGAACATTGTGGTTTGTACTGTATATGCTCCATGTAAATATAAGCATTAAATGTAAAATTGCTCTTTATTACTACTGTTATCAAACATGTAATTACCTGTTTCTGGTCTAGGTTGTGGCTGAAAAGGGTCTTAATATCACTATACCTAACTGGCCAACAAATATGACCAATAAATTATTTAATTGAACTTGGCAAGTATCCATAACTTTCATTTTGCTTTACATTGCAGTCCTACCTATGTAGATACTTCAACTTCCCCACTGTAAAGTGCAGAGTAGTTTTTTTGCAAGTACACCTTTTATACATCTTAATCGTCAGCACTACTGGAAAGTGACCCCCTACCCAGCAACATTCAGCGGTACTGGGGAACACAGAAAGATCTCTATGTACATGTGGTGAATATATAGAGAACTTTGCAGTTCAGTAATTCTGTGTATATTCTTTCTGTTCTTTTAGGATAACTATTGTGCAGTGTTTAACTATGAACAAATGGAGCAACAGTGAGAGTATGCGTGTATTACTGCAGCATATAACTGAATATTAGCCTACAGCTACCCCCCTTTTGGTATTGTAGACTGAATAACTTGGTATTGTAGAATGAAGCTTAACCTATGTAATAAGCACATATTAAACAATGAGTTTTTACACTACAAAAAACTTGTACAAAAAAGGTGAGTTAAACAAGCGTATGACAGAAAATTGCAAAGAATTTACTTTTCTGGGTTTTGTTCCTTACACCTCATACAACATACATGAAAAGGCTAAATGTTTGACTTATAATATAAATTTGCTAAAATGTTATTCAATATTTTAAATATTTGCCACAGTGGCCCCCAGAACACTGTACCATTCCCAGAATACCAAAAGCCATATACTACATAAACAATAACTGAAGGTTTCACTTCTTTTATCAAGCATTTTACTTCAGTAAAAAAAAGAAACTTATACTATACCCATACCCATAACTTGAAGAATAAATTACCACATTTTTAAAATAAATTGGTAACATGAATGTACTTTACAATTAAACTTGATTTTATTTCTAAGAAACATTGCAACATCTTTGTCTCCTTCTGTATACAAATATTTGATGTTTGACTGGTGTATCTGATAAGTCATGTAACAAAAAATAAATACAGGATAATCATTTTTGTAGTCCCATCTCTAACTCAGAAGTATTCCAATGGATGCTTTGTTTGTTCAATACCAAGAAGAAGCAATGTTTTTTCCACTTTCCACTATAAATAGAACTAAATGTTGAAGGGGAAATACTGAATACTGAGATTCTAAAATTCAAACATCATTCTTTTAGTAGTTATGCATGCATTATTTAATTTAAATTCTGCTCTGCTTTGTATTGTGTAGTTCCAATAATAGAATTGCTTCAGGCCTTTGGGAAAATATCTTCATAAAATTTTTTGACAGAATGTTTGTACATTCGGCCATCAATGTTTTACTTACAGACAAACCCAACAACAGTAGCTTCCATGTACAGTTATTCCACAGCCATGTCAGAAGGTGGAAGGATATAAAAAGTTTATTGTATTCAATTTAACAGGGTACATATAAAAGTAAAACACTTTTCAGTATTTATCTGTTCCTTTAAGTCATGAAAAGCATTATAATTTTCCATCTTTTGTCCTATTTACTATGGGAATAAGATTTTTCAAAATTACACTCCTTGCTGTTCTACAGAAAACATGCATCTGAACAATAATGAGCAAAACACTATTGTAGAGGTCAACCAAAAGCTTATGGTTATCATTATGTGTAACTATCCATTTTGATAATTTAATATTTGCCATCAAAAATCTGCATATGGCAACCTTTGTCATACCTGATGTTTTTAATAACTAAAATGTACTTGATGCTTTTCATTAAATTTTTATATTTGAAGTAATAATGCAAATAATTTTTATTATACACATCCCTTCTGTACAATTTTTATCATTTTCTATAATCTGTTATAAATATAAACTGAAACCAATTAAATATTGAAGCAAACTTCAAAAACAAAAAAAGATGATGATAGTTCCAACAAACATGTTTATTGTCTCTTTTTAGCACTTTTGTCTATTACAATCAGTAAACTTCTTCAGACATCAAACATTCATTCACACAAATTTAAATAGCATGTGTAACCATGACATCACTTCCTGAAATTCTTAAAGCTGCATTCCACATAAAATTCACTTGTCAATGCAAATGTTATGACTGCATCTAAAATATCAAATAAAAAAATTCACTATTAAGTGTAATTGTAAAATATATGAGTGCACACACACACAAACCACAAACCACAGTTAATTATCTGTCTGGATTTTATCTTTAATGGACACTTCAGGGAACTGTATTCATTTAGACCTGGGGAAGCTTGGGCATTTAATCTTAGTTGCCACAATAGTTCTCTCACCTCTAGCCATAATGGCCAAGCTCCCCCCAATGTCTTTTTGCACTTGATCAATAACCATATACCAAAATTCATGATCAGGGTACTCCATAACATGTCTAGCTAGGGCATTATTATGATTGGCTTTAGAGATAGTGTACTGATGTTCATAGATACGTTGTTTTGTTGGAACTATCATCATCTTTTTTTGTTTATAAATTTAAACTGTAAATAGTCTAATAGTCTGTCACTTGTTCATTCAATGATTCTTTGAGATTCGTTGAGTAATATATTCATCACTATATGCATTACTCAGAAACTGCATATCACTCTGGGTCAGGTAATCTAAAACCAAACTGTTATTCATGTCTAATAAGTTGTGATCATGGTATTTGAGGTGCTATCTTCTCCAAAGGAATTTCTTCTACTATCATTTTATAGTCCCTACAAATCTGGGAGTGAATAACTTTTTTATTTACATAGCCTATCTACTTACATAAAATATTTTAATGATGCTAATTCTACTAAAAAGGGCAAGGTATTGATATCTAGTCTTTTCCTTACTATGTAGTATTATTTCTTTGGCATTCCTGAAAATGCCAGAGTAAACACCTGGTCATACTATTGTCTAAGAAAAATAAAGTTTATTTATTTACTTAAGTACTATTTGTTAACCAGGTGAGTGGGCTGGTCTACTGACCATTTTTAGCCATGACTCAGAGAAAAATGTATACAGGCATGACATATAGATATTTTATGATTATTACTTTTGATGCTATTAGACTGAAAACAATACATACTTGGAAAATACAAATTTAGAAAATAGTACGTACTTGACATATTCAGTCTTAAAAAGTAATAGAGGGAATAGGTCATTAAGAAGAATGCTTTTCTATGTACATTATGCATAGAAATTATGATTTTATATTAAAGAAAAACAGAGAGGAAAGTAGAGAAAAGACTGTAGTATGCTATGTTCATTACATGCATTTTAAGTATTGGATATCAATTGCAAAATTTTGTAGTGTCTCACAAAAAAAACATAAAAATAAAAAAATCAACAGGATTGCTAGCCTTTATCTCTAAAGCAATTGCATGTGGTTTCATAGCTTAGGTGTTTTCATAACGTCTTATTAAAGTCAGTTAATGCTGATAGAGATCAGATTTCTGCAAGGAGTTGATTCCATTTAGTGGATCCTAACCAGAAGTTTTTTTCTTAGAATGTGGTCATGACCCTTTGATGGAAAAGGATATTTAGTTTGAAGAATACAGTTCCTCACCATTGCATTCTAAATCATGCAAGTACTGTAGTTTTTTACACAATTTAGACCATTTGATTTATTTTATGGACCAGATTAGATACCTGAAAAGTTATTCTCTGAGATAGTTACATTTCTAAAATATTAATATGATCATAATCTACTGGAATTGGTGGTAGTTCAGGTAGATGTAAAAGATTCCACAGCACCTATAGAAAAGAGTATTTTTATTGATATATACATTACATATTATTTACATATTTACTTTATTTACATTATTTACATCTGTTTACAAATTTTCATACATTATCAACTTCAGTTTAAGCATTCCCTCAAAACTCTTTTATTCACAACCAAAACATTATTTTCTCCAAAATCTTTATCAAAGTCCATTTTCCATTGTATTTAATTTCATTTAGTCTCTCGTTCCATATAGTCCATGAAACATAAAATATTAGTCTGTTCATTTTCTTCACTTCTTCCTGTTTCTGTGCACCATAACAACCAAATTTTATTATGTCCATATTTATTTGCTCACATTTTAACAAACGTTTCACCCTATTATGTTTACATATTTCTTTCCACAAATTATTACTTTCACATTTCAAAAACACATGCTCAGTAGTCTCAGACTCTCCACATTTATTACATATTCTATCTTGCTTTTTTTGTATGGCATATTTGCCATACCTGTCAATTTTCTAATAGACAATCTCCATAAAAAATCATTACATTCTTTAATCTTATTATAGTTATTATATCTCATCATTATGGCTTTTTCTTATCTATTTCTAAACTTTCCATGGATCAATGCAATAAAATGCGTTCATAATACTTAAGTACCATTCCTTTCTATTTTTCTTACATATATTCATTTTTTTTTTATTTTCCATAACACAATTTTGCTTTGATACTCTTTCATTTCTTCATTCATAATGCTTTCACTTATTTTTTAACTTTCATTCCTTCCCATAATTCTTTGTATCTATAATACATTATCATTTCTATCAAGATTTTATTTTCCTTCATAATTCCTTTTAATACCTTATACAAAATTAAAGATGCTGCATGTACTATTGGGTTTATTAAACCCAAGCCTCCTTGCTTTTCTTTCATGTATAGAATCCCTCTCTTGACTGGATTCAGTCTAGAGCCCCATATAAAAGAAAATGCAATCATCATTAGTTCCATTTCATACTTAATACGAATCATACAGATGTTAGCAACATAAGCAGATTTTTCCTGTTACCATGGTGTTCAATAAGTGTGTTTTTTTTTTCTGTATGAAAATCTATATGATTTCCAAAAACTTGTCATATCCTTTACTTTTTTGAGTACATTATATCATTGTTCTTGTCTGTATTCCTTCCAAATATTATTCCCAATATATCTATATATTTTCCTTGAACTTAAAACCTCCTATCATACCTTCAAAAACAAATCCTTTACTTTTCTCTTTATTTATATTTAAACCGTTTTTATTTATACTTAAATTTTCATTTAGTTTTTCCATCCATACTTTATTTTTATCAATTAATACAATATCAGCATAATTATACATTATTGGCAATTGTACTTCCTTCATCATTTTGTATCTACTGCTATTTGACATTTTATTAATTTCCTTCATTATTACATTAATAACTAATGAGAAAATCACACTACTAGCTGGGCAGCCCTGCTTTATTCCACATTCTATTTTTATTTCTTCCCTAATCCAGCCATTTACATTTTAGTTTCACATAGTTCCTTTCATAAACTGATTTTATTACTTGTAATATTTTTTTGCTTATATTATATGCCTGGAAAATTCCCTATAATGATTTAAACTGAATATTGTCATAGGCTTTACTTATATCCCCTATCATAACCTTTACTTCTACATTTTTATTTATGATATCATCAACTATTCCTCTTATTATCCATAATAACTCTTGACTTCATTTTCCTTTTCTTCTGAATACATTTTGGTTATATATTCTATCCATTTTTGTAACCTTTTTTTATTATTTTCATAAACATTTTATAATCCATATTATTCAATGTTATAGGTCTGCAGTTTTTTATCTCCTCTTTATTTCCTTTTTTAAATATAAATTTTATAACTCCTGTACATATCTCATTCTCTTTAATTCCAGTTTCTAACCATTTATGCATAACTTCTATAAAAATAGTTTTTGCCACTCTTTCGTTTCTTTACACATACCATATCGAATTCAGTCCTATCCTCTTGGAAAATTCATGTTAATATCTTTTAGAATTTCATTCAATTCTTTCATAGTTATGTTTTGTTCTAAATACTCATTATCTTCATTATTATAATTTTTCACCTTTATAAATTTGTTCTATGTTTTATTCTTTTTTAACAAATAATTCCAATGCATATTCTTTAATTATTTTGTATATTCCTTCTTGTCTTATTTGCTTACCTTCCTTATTTTTTAATTCTCTTATTATCTTTCCTTCTTTTATCATTTTACTCAAATGTGGTGCTACCTCTTCTTTCTTTCCTTGTAAATAATATTTTTATTTATATAACAAGTTGTTAATTTTAATTTGATTAATTTATGTCCCTCTCTTTCTTTTTCATAAAAGGAATTTTTCTTCTTTACTAAGTCTCTTAATGTTTCTTAACTTAATATCTTATAGCTCTCTTTTTCTTTTCTTCTTTTCTTCCTTATACATTCTAAAACACCTTTTTTATATTTCTCTTTAAAATTAAGCCACCAAAGAGTCCAATTCTCATAAAACTCTCTCATATTCATATGATTTTTCCATAATTCCATAAGTTATTTCTTCTCTTCTAAATATAATTCCTTTTCATTAATCCCCTTTATTCCATTTCTTATTTTTATATATTCTTCATGTTCTTGTAATTTAACCCATATAGCCACATGTTCTGAAAATCCAGCATACTTAATTCTTTTTACAACTTTTAAACTATCAGCTGTCCTAATTTCATTCTTTTTTATAGATCCAGTGGTTATTCTCCCATGCACTTAACTTTCTTATTTTTTAAATTACAGTTAAAATCACCCACCACCATAATGTCAATATTTACACAAACATATTCAAGAATATATAAAACAGGATCCAAGGATGACCAAAGAATTCCAAACTAAATCCATTTTTATTGTACAAAATATAAAAGCATAAGCGCTTCTGTAGCAAAGCCACTTCATCAGATGCATGAGACAATTGAAAATTCATTCCATTAAATAAACTAATTCTTGTAGTCTTTCCACAGTAGACATGGAGGGAAATTTAATGTAACTAAATCTGAGTATCAGGCTATGAATAATTTACAGAATAATAATCAGTTAACTATTAGACCAGCTGATAAAGGTTAGGGTTGCCACCTTTTAAGTGGGCCAAAGTGGGACATGGGGGTGTGGCCAATATGACATTGGCCACACCCTCTACTGTGACATCACCACCAGAGTGGTGAAGGAGGTGCTGTTATGGTATGACAGATGACTGCTGGAGTAGCAGATGGATGGATGAATGACTGGATGGATGGCTGAATGAATGGATGCATGGCTGGATGGATGACTGGCTGCATGAATAGATGGATGGATGGCTGCATGAATGGCTGGGGGCTGGATGGATGGCTGGCTGGAGTGGTTAGCTGGTTGGTGGGAGTAGCTGCTGGATGGATGGCTTGATGGATGGATGCCTGGCTGGATGGATGGCTGGCTGGATGGATGAATGGAGGATGGCTGGCTGGCTGCAGGAAGAGGAGGATGGCTGGCTGGCTGGCTGGATGGAGGAGGATGGCTGGCTGGCTGGCTGGCTGGCTGGAGGAGGATGGCTGGCTGGCTGGCTGGATAGAGGAGGATGGCTGGCTGGCTGGCTGGATGGAGGAGGATGGCTGGCTGGCTGGATCACTTGTTATATATAAAAAAAATCACAGTCTTTTTTAGTGGCTGTAGAAGCACTTAAAACAAAGCACTCCTACAGCCGCGATCTTTGCATGGCTCTTCCTGCCCCAATCCCCACCCCTTTCTTGAATTGCAGCCAGTTGCTGCACGAATTAAAGCACCCGGACCTAACAGGCAGCAGCTTTGCTCAGGTTGGTGACGTAACTGAATTGCCATGAAAAAGCCGGAAGTAATTGCAACTTTTCCACAGCAATTCAGTGTGATCACAAAAGCGGGACTTTTCAGGTCCCACTACTTTATACAGTGGGCAATGGGATAAGGTGGCTTAACCTGTGAGTGTCCCACTGACAACAGGACAGGTGGCAACCTTAATAAATGTGGTCCTATTGTGTTGTTTGATACAGAAAGATATAATAATGACATGATTAATATGCTTTCAGATAACTGTTTTTATTCTAAAACAACTCCTAAACAAGTTGAATTTATGACTAAGAAAGTCAACAATGTTTTTAAAGTATTATTTGATGATGGTTTGATTGACATACAGTTGTTTAGTTGTCTGTTAAAGATGTTTTAGTACCTGTCATTCAGGGCCTGCCTAAATTACACAAGGACCCAGTACACCCTCCCTTACACCCCATTGTAGCAGGAAGGAACTGGTGTACAGAACCTACTTCTATTTTTGTTGAAAAACAACTGAGACCCTGCCTTAAACACATGTCCACATATTTTAAGGGACACCCAACATTTTTAAGTAATTTATTTTTATTTATGAATACTTATGACAAACAAGGAAACCCGAATAGTTTGCATTTAGTGACTTTAGATGTCACCTCTCTCTTCACAGTTATCCCAAATAACGAAGGGCTTGCATATGTTAAACAATTTCTAGAGAGATTTACTAACTTTGATACTAGAAAGGTTGAGTTAATATGTGCATTATTGGATGGTGTTTTGAACGTGTTTGTCTTTGGCAATGACTTCTATTGGCAGAAACATGGCGTAGCTATGAGCACATCTTGTGCCAATAGCTATGCCAATGTAGCCATGGGAATCTGGGTAGAGCAGTTTGTTTTTAAGGGACCTTTCAGCAAACATGCCATATTTTATCGTCGGTTTGTGGACAATATTTTTCTTTTATAGGAAGGCCCCATTGAAGATTTATATGGGTTTGTTTTTTACATCAATAATACTACTTAATTTCTGAATTTTTCTCATAAAATTTCAGTTGAGTTTTTAGAATTTTTGGATGTTAAAGTAGTTTATGACACTAATGACTATATTACAACTGAATTATATAGAAAGCCCTGTCACTGTAACCATTTACTTTACAAGGAGAGTATGCATCCACCGCATATGTTTAGAAGTGTGGTCAGAAGCCAAGTGTATAGAGCCTCAAGGCTGAATGTTAAGGATTCAGAATTTGTTAGACAAACTGACTCCTTGAAGGAAGCCTTTGCTACCAAGGGCTATACGTACAAAGATGTGCAAGAGAGCATTGAAATAGTCTCCAGTTTAAGAACTAATAAGGCTAGGCCCTATTTTGGTGAGAAATACACAGATAATTTGCAGGTTCAGAAAAATGAAAAATTAAAGGTGTGCTTGTTTTACTCGAGTGATATTAAGCAATATAAAGAAATTATTGAGAAATACTGGGGTATCCTGACTAACGATGATGATATTAGAGCTATAGTAGATACTAAACCAGGGTTTGTATATAAAAATATGAGGTCACTAAAGAGACATTTATGTTACCCTAGGAGTGTACCTACAAATTTGAGCCAAGGATGCACTGCTGCATGTGGACATTGACAAGTTTGTAAATACATTGACAGGTAAATTTAATCATCCTGATTGGAATAAAGTGTACAGTTTCAATGTTTCTGAGACATGCAGCAGTGCCCATGTGGTTTATTTGGCTTACTGCTCAGTTTGTATAAAATTTTATATTGGTAAGACCGATAGATTGCTTAGAGACAGGATTAAAGTACACTACTACCATATAGGTAAAGGTGCTCTATCTAAACACACTGTCGATACAGATACATATCATATCTTTAAGTTTATGGTAATAGGACGTATATATGAGAATATCAGGAAAGCTGACATCAGGAATCAAACTGAGCAGTTAGAAGCCAAGTGGATAGTTAGATTACATGGAGATTATGGCCATGGCCTGAGACCTAAACTTAAAGCCAGACCTCTAAATAGAAAATAGTCTAGCTTTTGTCTTGAACCATCACTATATAAATATACACTTTAATTGTGTTATATTTTCTACATTTATATATATATATATATATATATATATATATATATATATACACATATATATGTTTTTGCACATATGTATGTATTTATGCTGTATAGAGTAATTTAAGATGTTTTATATTTGTAGAACGTTATATATTTATGTGTGTGCATATTGTTTAATGAGTGTATTTTAGGGCATAGATCTTCAAGAAAGTTAATCAGTTAGTCATGTGATTTTTTAATTAGTGTATTTAATGGACTGAATTTTCAATTGTCTCATGCATCTGATGGAGTAGCTTTGCTACGAAAGTGCTTATGCTTTTATATTTTGTACAATAAAAACGGATTTAGTTTGGAGTTCTTTGGTCGTCCTTGGATCCTGTCTTATATTTTTTGTTCTTTACAATTTCCTTGGTGGACCCAAGTTCTTGTACCGGTTGGCAGTTGTTGTGTTTTAATATATTCAAGAATATTTTTAAACATCCTGTCTCTCTCTTTTTTGTTATATATGCATACAAAGCTATAATTCTACACACATATTTTTCCATCTCAGTTCTATTACCATAATTTGTCCTAGTTCCACTATGGTTACATCTAATATTTTAATGCTTTCTTGACATAATATACATATGCCCAAGCACTTTCTTTCCCCATGTTCCAAACTACTGCACCATTCCAAAGTTTTTCAGGTTGTGTTCTTTCTTCCTCTGGTAATAATCTGATATCTTCTGAAACAATATGTGCATCTACTGCAGTGCACCATTGTAATATAGATATTCTCCTCAAGATTTTTCATGCTGTTCACATTTAAAGCTAATATTTTCAGCTTTTAAGAATGGTTAGTATAATAAAATGTTTACCCGTTTCCTTTCTTGTTTTCTCTAAGCATTGTCTTTTTTGAATTTACTTTTCCTTTCTTTAACTCTTTTCCTTATAAAATTATTTTTTCAGTAATACAAAAAAGAGTATCAGTACTTTAGTCTAAAAGAGAATAAATAGTCATCCTAGAATATCATCTTCATATATTGTATATAAAAACAGATACATGGAAATCTGATGCAGGTCTGGAGATTATATAGATTAGCATAGCACAGAGTGGTGGTAATGCTCATTACATCACAGTTCCTGTATCATAAAAGTAGAAACTAATGTAATATAGTTATCATTAAGATAGATTTGTAAGAAGGAGGTCCATCTTCAGTAACAGGACTGATACCTCAGGCTAGCTCAGTGCCTTAATGCACCATACTCTATCTTTTGTTTTCATTTTTATAGTCAATGTGAAGCTGAAGAAGTATAAAGAAAGAAAGGAAAAGAGAAGGATAAAAAAAATGGTGGAGGATGGACATTGGGGATTCTATTAAAGATGGACTTTCTTACAGATCTGTCATTATGGCAAGTACAAGTATCTGATAAAAAGAGGACCATCTGCAGCAGCCAGCAGGATAAGGTCCATAGCTAATAAACCTCTTGGGTGGTCTCTATTGGGTGGTCTCTATTATGGGAAGATATGCCAGATAACATGGTCCCAGAAAAAGCCCTTGGCTTGGATATGATGTCCACATTGTCATACCTCATGAAGGTGTTGAAGGAACAGCAATCTGCCACAGAATAAATGATTTCTACAGTAACATTAGACAAAAAGATTGTGGGATAGCCACAGCATAAACGTTTTCTACGGTGAAATTACTCTTGCTGCTTTTTACATAGCAAAGATATAGCAGTTGGTTAGCCATCTGGCTTTGAACATTGTACATGTTAAAGTCTGAGAAAGGTTAAGGATAGTGGAAAATTCAGGGATCGTCTAAGGATACAACCATTAATTGGAATTTAGCTATGCCCTTTACTTTGACTGTAGATAATGGGGTTGTGAAGCACATTGTGTCTAATAACTGAAGAATACCATCACCAAGTTCTGAAGTGCTCACCAAAATATGAGCCAGGTATCATTTTATTAATAATATGGATACACTTTTCAAAATTAATTTGAACAACCAGCAGTCAAATTAAGTCAGACAGTTAGCAGATGGGGTACTTCTAAATGCATGAACTGAGGGAATGTGTAGATGCATTTCTGAGGCTCCCAATTTCTTTTGTTCTCCTGTCAATGGAGCTTAAAAATGACCAGATTCCTTTAAGTTCATCTCTAAGTTTATTGTTTATGCAGTATATTGCAAATAGCATGATGTTTTATGGAGGAATAACTACTCAAATGTTGTGTATCTATATATGAAGACATATATGATATTAAGCACAGCAGTGCAGTGAATGCTTTATATAAACACAGTGTCATGTATGCCTGTTATAATTTTTTTTTCTTCCATGTTTTATACTTTCTTGTGGGGTTGGCTATACAGCTGTAGGATTCAATGGATATAGGAAATACTGGGAATACTGGGAATGCTGCTGGCAAGTGTTACATTTTCTTCACTGATTACATTCACAGTTATGTGATATTCCTAACTGTATAAGTGTTTTCCCACAGAAGTAAATTATTTAACAGCTATTTAAGTGAAAAGTGCTCAATAGGTTTTTCAATTTTCTTTCTTCTTCTTCTTTTTTTTTTTTTGGAAATAAAGTATTTATTTTTCATCATTTTATGTGGTCAGTGTTTTGTGTTTTGCTTTACTTTGAGAAAGAGACAGAAAGTTGATATATCTCAAGCAAACAGATCTTTAATATAGAAAAGATAGAAAAAGAAGATGAAACGTTCATCAGAGAAAAGCTTTACAGGGCATGACAATTGTAATTTAATTTTAATTTATTTATTTCTTAACTGGATAAGTGAACATATAGTCAGTTTAATTTAAAGGGTTTAAATTGGTGCATGCTCCCAAGATGAGGAACAGGTTATTTGTCCTTGTAGGTATTTTAAGAATTGGTGTTTGAGCTGTTTAATTATGGAAATATCATTATCAAGAAGCCCAAGATCTTTAGCACTAAGTTCACTGTAACAGGAGTTGCCATGCTATTATTTTGAGCACACAATGGTCTGGAGCACATTAAGAGTGCGGCAACAGCATTGTGAATGTTTGGAGCTTCAGATGTTTGTGGAAATTAAAGGATTGAAGGAGAAGAAAGTAAGTTTGTTGGGGCTAAAAGAAGGCTATGGGTATTTATTTTACTTTGTGCTGTCCGGTTTCCTGACTAAAAATAAAACTATCATCAGAGGAAATATAAAAATACAGAGGAGACCATTAGGATAAAGGTAAAATTGGGCATCAGGATCTACTGCTCATCCCCCTTGAACTAACTGAGAAATAACTGTTTTGCTGATTGGAGAAGAAAACAGTTTGCAGACTTGATGAACACCTCTACCCAAAATACCTACAAACTTTAAATTTAGATAGCCGGTCCTGATCTGGATGCAAAGATTCATTGCTTATATCTATATACCCACAATATGAACATCTGCCACAAGGCTTAGTTCCCATTATATATATATATATATATATATATATATATATATATATATATATATATATATATATATATATATATTTAAAGTACAAGCTACATGTGATACACAGCACATAGTGTATCTTGCCCACTGCGTAATATGTAAGACATTTTATATTGGGAAAACAGACCGCACACTTAAGAAGAGGATTAGAGAACACATTTATCACATAGATAAACAAAGCAGAAGTAATGCCCTGGCCAAACATGCTATGAATACTAATAGTCAACATAAATTTAAGTGTATGGCCATTGCTAGGAGTTTTGTGAGTATGGGGGGGGGGGCATGCAATAAAACAGAGGAACTGGAGGCTTGATGGATAGTTTTATTCAGAGATGATATGGGACATGATCTCAATGAACAAATACCACTGAGGCCAAAGTTAAAGGCCAGACCTCTACATAGGTTTTTAAGAATATGTATTTTAATAATGTGTGTTTTATTGCACAAAGTATATAAAAAGAAAATATACATTTTAGGATTTTCTTTGAACTTTTAGTTATTTTGTGGTTACTATACAGCTTTAATATTTTATAGTAATGGAATGTATATAGTCATGTGATGAATTGCTGTCATGTGATGCATTCAGTGATGTTTAAAAGTATGACTGGTTTCAGTTTGTTTTTATGCACCTGAAGAAGCAGATGTGAAAGTGCTTGTGCCGGATTAAAGTTTTATAACCTGGAGTATATCCTGTGTCCTCCTGTTGTTTTTGGATACTTTGCTGCAGCTTTGCTTTGGACACAAGGACCTGCAAATGAGTGTTTTTATTGTTCTTGCAAAATTTAAGACAAGTTTGATATGTGAAGCCCCATTGACAGCCATTTTGCAGAAAACATACTAACATTCTATAAAAAGCAGTTAGAGTGATTTTTAGGAGTTAAATAGCTCAGAAAACAGAGATAGAGTGAAAAATAGATTTTTTTGTTTTATTGCACAAAGTATATAAAAAGAAAATATACATTTTAGGATTTTCTTTGAACTTTTAGTTATTTTGTGGTTACTATACAGCTTTAATATTTTATAGTAATGGAATGTATATAGTCATGTGATGAATTGCTGTCATGTGATGCATTCAGTGATGTTTAAAAGTATGACTGGTTTCAGTTTGTTTTTATGCACCTGAAGAAGCAGATGTGAAAGTGCTTGTGCCGGATTAAAGTTTTATAACCTGGAGTATATCCTGTGTCCTCCTGTTGTTTTTGGATACTTTGCTGCAGCTTTGCTTTGGACACAAGGACCTGCAAATGAGTGTTTTTATTGTTCTTGCAAAATTTAAGACAAGTTTGATATGTGAAGCCCCATTGACAGCCATTTTGCAGAAAACATACTAACATTCTATAAAAAGCAGTTAGAGTGATTTTAGGAGTTAAATAGCTCAGAAAACAGAGATAGAGTGAAAAATAGATTTTTTTTAGTTCTAAGGTGGGTTTTTTTTTGTAAACATCATATCTCTAGCCTACATCAGTCATTTTACCATCAACAGCAAAAACTTTCTTAAAGACTGCAGAATCTTTGCCTGCACTGGAAAAGGAGGTGAGAGTTAATAGTAAGGAGACCCCCAACCCCATTACCAGGGAAAACCCACTGGGGATGAATAAAAGTAAAAATAATAGTCATCAGATGCAATAGACCCAGACCCATCTCCCATTTCACATGAGGATGACATAGTGAGAGAAAGGTGCTTTTCGTTTTAGTTCAGCTGTCAGGGAGGAACCAGACAAGAGCACTGAATTATGGGATTAGGGCAGATTGTCTGTATATGAGAGAAGACTATGACAGGGAAATGGTAATGGAAGTACTTATCAAATACCTAATGAGACATTAATTGTGTGACTCAAATATTTTGCTGTTATGTTAACAAGTATTCAAACACCAAGTTAAGAAGACAATTTGTGAACTGTTTTTATTATTATTTATTTATCTCATGTGTTCCTCGGGTCTATTCTTCCTGCACTGGAGGATAGAAGGTGTTTAAAAGACTCAGTGAAAGTGGTTCTGCTGCACTAACACTTACTGCTTTTGAGAGAGTAACAATTGCTTGGACTGGGTAATTAATGTTCAGTGGTGGGCTCTATCCCTAATAAGATGGGGATGTTCTGTCTTTCATTTTCTTTCTTTTTCCTCTCTCATTTGCATTCCCACCATTATTTTAATTACAGTATTCTGCATCCCCTCTATACAAGTCATTACAGAATGAAAAGCATTGTTAGAGAACCCTAAGTTCAGATCAACTATGTGGACCAGAAAGTCTTGCTGAGTGTACAGCACCATTGCTTTTGTTTAACAGAATGGACAATTATAAAATATCAGCAATTACAAAGAGAAATCTGTAATTGAAACATATATGTTGCCACTTAAGTTTATTTTGGAAAGCTGAAGCTTTAACAAAATAAAGAAGCTAGATTTGCTAGAGGCCTGAGTCACTGGACAGGATATTGTTATGTGTGGGTGATGTTGCTATTCTTTTTGTGGCTTCTGGGGCATAGCCGGCCTTAGGCATAGGCCAACTAGGTGGCCGCCTAGGGCGCCGCTCTAGCAGGGGTGCTTTTCCAGTGTTTATTTGGTGTAGGTAGACCAGGATAGGGGCACCAGGTGGTGTGTTAGGGGGTGCCATGGAGCCCTTTTGCCTAGGGCACCAGTTGACCTAAGGCCGCTCCATCTGGGGCTGTTCAAGGCTCACTACCTAATGTGAGCATATTTCATACCTTGAGAAAAGCAGAATATATGGTTTGTTCATCAATAAGTTATGTTTGTACTATTTGTACCATATTTGATAAACACACACACACACACACACATATATATATATATATATATGTATGTATATATAATTTGTAGTTATGTTGGCATGTCCTAAGGTACTGTTATATCAGTTACTTCTTTATGTTGTGTTAGAAACAGAGATATTGTAGTTTTAAGTCAGTTATGAAAGATGGTATTCTATTCTGCAAGTTTCATAAAGGGGATGTTATCTGTTCTCTTGATAATTTTATGTTACAATCTGCACTGAATAAAGGTTTTTCTTAGTTCTTATTGCTCCTCTACAGGATGAGGAGATATATTAAGATTAATGGAAATGAGAGATTTCTAACCTTTGAAAGTATCCATGAGATAGGGGCTCTCCTGGCACAGACTGAGCTATTTTACACAAAGTCAATTTAGGTCCAATTAATGAAGGAAGTTGAAATGGATCAAAAAATATGTTTTACCACAAAATGACTGTCATAGGGCCAGCCATACTAATGTGATGTTGTTTTAATGGTTTCCATTCTGATTCCTGGAACTGATTTCATGTTGTCTTTATATGATTCATGATAAACATAAACATCTGAGGTGCTTTTCCTCACATTTAGATAAAATAATAGTAGTGTGGGTCACATACATCTTACCGAGTCTTTAGAACATGACTAAGTTTCAGTTTTTGCCTGAATTCATCTGATACATATTGTTATCATAACTGTTGTAACCTGCTCACATTAGTTGTAAACCCTCAACAATATAAAGTAGTTGGACTTCAGGTTTTTCTAAGGCTGTCAATTTATAGTCCTTCAAGTACTGATAGGTACTCCAACACACGGTTCTTGATGTTTCTGAGCTATAGCTGACAACTACTGTTTAAAATATATTTAAAATATTTTCAAGAGAGATGCATCAAGATTATTGGCATTAAAATGGATTGGTTAATAAGTTATATAAACAGTTAATGTCAAGAGTAAGATAAAGAGAGCTTAAAGGCAGGTTTGGACTGATTCCTGAATATGCAAATTAGGTAGACTTTCTGAATCTTTATTTATCTCCCAGGTGTGCCATGACCTCCAAACACTTATTTTTTGGTTGGAAATATTTACACAAATACATTTGCCAACCAAGTAGATTATGGCATATGTATCCTGATATTTAGATATGCATGCTGGAAATGTGAAGGCTAAAAGGGTGTCATGGATACATACCATTGGGAGTTAATTAAACTGGGCATTTTTTGTTTCACTTCTAATCTATGTTAAATAAGTCATAAATAATGACCATGTAAGCTGACTTGTCACACCCTTTCTGCTCCTATTGAATATACTGCAAAAGAAAAATGGGATAAGCATGTGTATAGTCTGCAACTTTTACTTATGTTATTGGTGAGCAAAACAACTGCAAAAAGGTGGAAATCATGAATCTCCTAAAGTTATATACCTATATAGATTAATCCAGGTGAATGATGGCATAAAATCAACCAAGGTGACTGACACATCCAGACAAGATTTTAACAAGAATGGATATCTTGGCTAAATTTGGAGGGTGAGGGTTTAGAGACTAAACTGGTGGTAATAGCTTTCATAGGTTGAAAAATAGAAACCTGACACCTTTTGTAGGCTAGAGGTTCATGTGTGTTCATATGCATGTGAATTTATGCAGGACAGAGACTGTGCAAAACGTGGAGCACATATTGTTTTTTTTTGTATATACTTTATCTCCTTTAAGGTAAATTATGAATTTGTTTTTATTACCTTTATTCAGTTATATCCTATTGAGGTTTTGGCAAATGGTAGAGTAATCTAAATGCTTATTTATTGTTGAGAGCTTTCACTTATGTGACTTTCAGCATGTGTTGTTTACTTTGAATTTTCAAAGTGGGTCTGATATAATAAAAGTTATATGATTAAAAAAAAAGCTTTGATACCTGATGTTCTGTGAAGGAAGGACCTTCCACCATTTGTCTTAGAAAATCTTTGAGACGGAGAAATTTTGTTAGCAACTCTCAACCATAATTCTATATGTTTAGCTTTCTTTCTGGGGTTTAGACACTGAATAGGAGGAATCGGGGAAGCCCAGAGACTTTGATGTACCTCTCAATCTTTTAGAGCAAGAAATTTAGGCAAGGAATAAAATAATGAGAGACAAAGGCCCAAAAATGGGGATACATTTTAAATATTGCTCTTAGAGACTTAAAAAATTGCTAGAATAACAGGATTTGTGTTAGCATGCATTGTTTAAAGGGTATGAAGTGTGAAAAGTGTGAACCTCAAATGTATGTCATTATTTAGTGGCTTCAGTCTTCAATGATTTGCCAGAAAAACACAAATTTAATGAGGAGTAGACCAAAAATATGAGGTAAAAATCTGGACATTCTGTGAAAATTTGCCAGGTGAACATCATGGCCTTGAATAATGCTCCACTTCACCCACCTTTGGAAAACTAAATAACCCTTGAGTAGCTTGAATTACTAGTATTGGGTTGCAATATTAAAACACACTTTTTCTTTTGGCTTTTTTCCCGGTTAGAGGTCGCCACAGCGGATCACCTGTCCACTCATGATTGGCAGTGGAGTTTTATGGTGTCAAGTTGCCAGCCTGGCACCCAACCTTCTACAGAAGGCACACACACACACTCACTGCTAGGGCCAATTTAGAGTTTCCAATCTATCTATAGCATGTCTTTGGGATGAAACCGGAGCACCCGGAGGAAACCCATGCAACCACAGGGAGGTCATGCAGACTCTGCACAGAAGGCACCCCAGCCAAGGATCAAACTGGAGAACCTCTTGCTGTGAGATGGCAACGCTACCCGCTGCACCACTGCAGCCACCCTGGCAATATTAAAACATACTGAATACCATAAAGTGCTGTACTTAGTTTCCAGACAACAGAGATACCTATTGCACTTATCAGTAGGAAGAAGATTCCTGCTGCAGGCATACTTCGTAAAAAAAGGAGAATTATCTCAGGAAAAGAATAGCATATGGAGGCCAAGCACTAATGAAAATAAAGAAACAAAATTTATCTTCAGAAAATTAATCTTGAAACAAGAGTGAAAAAGTGATATAGTGTGAAAATAGTATTTTCCTCAGTCCATTTACCTCAAACAAATGTTTTCAGTAAGTTAGCCTGGGACTGTTGTCTTTACAACTAATACTTTTGAGTGGCAAGCAAAACCTGGAGAGAGGGAGGGAAGGATGGTACCTTGTGGGAAATGAAGAGTGTGATCAGTAGCCTGTGATAGCTGTATAAACAGAGCAGTTTAATACTAGTGGTGTCAATCTACTGGTTACCAAAATGGACCTCAAGACCATACAATAGTTTATTAATACTATTTCTAGGCAAGGATGCACTCAGCATTAAGAATTATAACCCAAGGTTAGCATACTGATCAGTTTTATGTCTATACTTGCCCAAAATTAAATAAATAGCTTTTATAAGGTTAAGTTACAGGATAATAAAGAAATATAATCCCAGGGAAGCACTGCATTAGCACCTGACAAAGCCAGGGTTACTATTAACTTAGCAAAGTTATTCAAACCGGTGAAAATACATTTAAAGGGGAAGTAATAAAGATGGAGGAGGTAAGGCACTGGAGCTGCAACAAAAGGTGCAGAGATAATAAGGGAAAAGAGAGTTGTTGTTGTGTCTTTCGGCTTTTCCCGGTTAGGGGTCGCCACAGCGGAACTCCGGTCTGCTAATGATTGGCAGTGGATTTTCATGTGCCGAGTTGCCAGCCCTGATGCACAACCTTCAACGAAGGTACGCCCATCCATGCATGTCTCCACACAGAAGATGCTCTAGCTGAGAATCAAACAGGACAACGTCTTACTGTGAGGCGACAATGCTACCGCAGCACCAACACCGCAGTAATAAGGGAAAAGAGAGTGTGAGAGCTGAATTACAGGTAGATGCTAAGAAAGAGCTGAAGTCTGAAAAAATGATTTGGTAGGAAAAAGCAAGGGTGGAAGGAGGCTGACAGAGAGCTGTTATGAACATGTAAATCAGATCCCCATAGAAGGTAATAAGACAAGATGAGTTTATCAAAGGCTCAAGGGTGGGGAGGGAGTGAGATCAATCTGAGGCAGTGAAATGTATTTGTCTGTGTGATAACATCACATCATAGCATAGAAATCTAACCTTAGCAGCCCTGCAAAATGTCTAACACTATCACTTCCTGCAACTCACCGTATGCCTAGTGGATATGAAATTATGTTGTGGACAGTAATAACCAAACACAGTCAACTAATACTCCTAAATTCAGTGACTTTCAATGCAAATGCACTGAACAAGTCTGTAATTCCAAAGAAAAACTTTAACCTTCTTAGTGGAATGAAAGAGTATAAGTTTGCTTGCTCATATACCAGTGCACGCATTTGTTTTTTTGTTGTTTTTTTTTTTAACTTTGAAATTCTTGGTTGATCTTAATGTCTTCCTAGAAAAAGGCAGCCGTGTTTACTCAATATTGTTACCAGCAGGATGGGAGATGCAGTAGGGAATGAACAAATCACTGCTGTAGTGAGACTGTGTTAAGGCTGTCTTTCATTAAAAAGCACTAGAATGGCACATAAACTGAAAAACAAAAGTGTTTATTTTTCTCTAATTAATTCTGACCTGCAATTACAACTAGAGCTTGATCATGAACTTTGTGTTAATGTTTTTCAAATCTATCCATACTGTAGGCCTCATTATATTCACAACCTTTTGTCCTGTTTCACAAACTGAAGTAGCTATTTATATTTTTGTTCCAACAGGGATACTGTGAACCTGCCCATCTTCAAGCAGGAAGAGCAGAATCTCTCTCCAGAGTCCGAGTTACGATGCCCTGCTTTCCAATACACACTTATTGCTGCTACATCACCAGCTGTCAAGTTGCAAGAAGAGTCTCTCACGTACTTAAATCAAGGTATGGAAGTGTGTGGTGCTTTTCTGTTTTAAAATTGTAGAGGTGATACCACCTAGTTCTTGACAGTGACTTGCATCAAAGCATAAGCATTATTAGAAGAAAATGTTTTGAAGTTACATAAAAGAGATATGTTACTTAGGTGAATGCTCTGGTGAGTAAACAAAGAATGGAAGAAAATGCAGTATCTGTTAAAGTTAGACAGCAGATATAGAGTGAGAGCACTTTTGAAAGGGTTAATGTGCAATAAAAACTGAAAAAAAAGTATTTATTTATTTGTCTTTGTCAACTGGGAAAGCCTGGTTGGGCAAAGCCTATTTTCAGGGGAGACCCAGGGAGAAAAGCTCCATAGGATACTCATGACAGGACAAATTATTTACAAAGGTACATTACATAGATGGCTCTTGGGACATCTAGGTGCAAAGAGTAATTGTTCTGTAGAGACACTATACAAAGATAAAACAGATCTTTTTCTATGGTGACATAAAATTGAAGATATCAAACATTTAGTCTGCAAACAGTTCATGTGCAATACATGTGACAAGTAGACTTTAGATATGACTTATAAGAAAAGTGTAAGGAGGTTTACAAGTATAAATGTTAGAAGTAAATGAAATTGGAGCAAGGAGTGTGAAACATTAGTTGATAAGTAGATAACCGTTAAGTTAGAAGATGGGATGAGCCATGTATAGCTGCTGAATCAAGAACAGTTGGGGTAAGAATTCTAAGGTACATACTGACACAGAACCTGGTTCTAAGAGAGTGGCTGAGAGTAATTGAAGGAGATGGATAAAGTGGGAAGGTCAGAAAGAAAGTAAAATGTAAAGTGGGTATTAATAGAGGAGGGAAACTGAAGAAAAGTTGTAAAAAGGTTTGCTGTGTAGAAAGGGATAGAGGTTATAAAGAGATAGGTGTATGAGCTGACAAAGGAAAATGGAGTTACCCAGGTAAGGAGCGTGTGCATGACCACATTGGGTTTACTCGTTGGGCTTGAAGGTGGAAACTTTCATAATCTGTTTTAGGTATGTTGGGATGGTGTTCCAGGTTTAGCTACATGATCGGACTGAAGTGATTTGACTTTGTCATGATTACTAAAAACGTATTGCTTGAGTAAAGGTCTCAACCCAGAGAGGAGTGCTGCAGGGTATCTTTTAGTGCTGCACTTTTTTTCTGGTATGCGTATACAATTGTGGGCAGATTACGCATATTTTGATCTCCATTGCAAAGTTAACATCCCTAATTCACTCATATTTATTATTATCTTATTTGTTGTAGGCCAGCATCACATGGGACTGTCTTTCTGACATGATTTTGATTTTATTTTTTTTTTCAGCCATGGTTTCTCTTTTCTACAAAACACTTTGTATCCTCACAAGATGTCATCACATTACTTTCCCATTTTTTAGTGTGCTCTACTTAGAATGGAAATAGTACTCTGAGTTAATATTTTCAATTAAGACTCTGGAGACACTTTCATTTGATTTTTTCTTACTAACACCTTTAAATGTTTACACTTGCTTGCTACAGAAGCGATGCTTATGGCTATTTTTCTTGTAGCCTGAAGGAGTTAACAAATCAGTTGCATTTGTGAAACTTCATTATGTACTTACTGGAAATACACATGCCCTTCTCACTGTCCCAGTTATAGTTGGCATGTTTCCTTTCATTCATCCCTGAGCTTCTCCGTCGTCTTAGAAAACAACTCACACAGGCATAGCTTGTTAGCATGGGCCTTAGGATGTGCAAAACACTATGAAAAAAATTCCAAAAGAAAATAATGAAGATTATGAAGAAAGAACAAATGGTTTTCCAGGAGTGTGCGGATTTAGATACAGACAAGAAGGACAATTAGACTATTTAAAGCATATTCTTTATATGTAGGAAAATGCAAAAAAGCACTCTCTGACAAAAACATGACAAATTAATACAAAGATCCTTTAAGGGGACAAGAAAACACCCGCAAAGAAATACGACAATACATTTTAAAGTAGCACCACATGTGTATCCAGTTTCAAGACTCAAAACAACTGAAAGTGTTCACTGACTAACTGTCAATGGCCTGAGAAATGTGTCTGTTTTATTTTTATATACTATTTTATGTAGAGTTTGTTTACCAGCTGAAATGATTTACATACAAACTCAGGAAGAAACTGTAAAAAGAGGATTGTTATCTTTATTGATATAGATACCAGACCAGAAAAAGATTGTTAAAGTAGGACTTTTTAATGAGCTCAAAGAATGCTGGAGTTAAACAATGCATACATCAATGACAGGGAGTAAAGGAAATTAATAGCAAAATACTGGGAATCTGGAAAGGAGGTAGAGTCAGGGATGAAGCCTGAACATTTAGGTTTACATAAAAGGCAGGTTCCCACCTTGCTACCTTCCCAGTACACACAGGGGCTGTAAGGCATAGTATGCCATTCACAAATGATAATGCAATGGTACCTGAGCTTAGTAAAATGGTGTCACCCAAAGATACAGTGGTCTAATGGATAAGGCATTGACTTTATAAGCCAGGGACTGTGGGTTTGAGTCCCATCTGGGGTGATATACACTTGTATACCACAGTTTATATGGTATATGCCTGTTGTGAATGTTTTTCACTACACTACTTAGGATAGGAAAGGTACAGCCAGTATGCTAGCGTGGTGAATGTTAGTATTTTCTATGATCCATCAGTGCATATTCTGAAGTAAATTCACAAGTGCATACTTCTGTCTACAGAGAATACTGTAAAGGCACAGGTAGCTCACCCCCTGCGAGTACAAAGAGATTTTCATTGATGATGCCCTTCTAGTACTTGCAGCACTGAAGATAAGCTAACATACCTGTGGAACCAAATGACTAAATGAAATATCACTAATTTGTAGAAAGCGTCTATGGATTGTTGGATTTAGACCTAAACTCATGCAAAACAATGTGCTCACGAAGGATGCTCCTTGCTTGAGATACCCTATTCCTGTGCAGCAGTAGTTATTCATAAACAGGTTTGAAAAGTGAAAAGATTTTTTTTTTTGATGGGCTTTTGTAGGAGTTCAGACTCAAAGCAGACAGAAAAGTAGCTGACATCAGAAAACTCATCCAAGATCCCCTGCAATATAGGGCAGTGGGAGACACAGCCACATTGGGTGATTTTTTTCACTATTTGGCTGTGTTTTTTTAATCAAGTATCACTTATTTGTCACAACTAACATTACAACCAAAAAAACTCAAAACAAATTAGGAATTCTCACATTCAAAGTGTGTAAAACACATAATCATATGTTTATATATTTTCAGCTGATACTGATTATTGCCTGTTACTCTGACTTCTAATAGTGTATTAAGACTTGTGCATTCATTCTTAAACAACTGGCAAGCTTCCCCACTCACTTTATCTCACTAAAACTGGAGGGATGTGCCCCAGACAATTTTAATTTGCTCACTCTCAATCAAGGTACAAGAACAATCTTATGTTTTACCTGTGTTGTTTTTTTAAGCTCAGATTATTCTCTGTCTGCCACCTCAGTTATGAATTGCTGTGGTTCTTCAATACTAAAAATGTTTTCTCCATTTTCCAATTTGTAGTGTTAAACATGTTTTCTTTTTCCAGTTCTTTGTACCTTTTAGTAGCATTACTTAGGTATTGGTTATATGTGGGTAGACCTTCTTTCCATTCCCATAAAATTCAAAACTGGATCCAGAATTGCACCCTTTGCAAACAGCTTCCCATTTTTTTTAATAATTGTTTTTAAATCTCTTCTCTCTACAACCATCACGACCTTATTCTGTAGCAGTGCATGTGTTCATCATACTACCCTTGGTATGCAAGGCCAATGGAAGAAGAAGGTAAGAGCTAGGATCATAGGCATCATCCAGCAGAAGTTGTCATGACATATTTTTGTTTTGGGGGGGACAATACACAGCTCTTGTTACTTCTGTACTTATAAACCTATCACTCTGGTTAGAAATCTAACTTACTGCTCAAAGCTATAGGGGGGTCATAGAGTTGTTCTAGGGCAGTAAAACCAAGACCTGAGTTCTAGTCCATTCACCTGAACACAAAAGCAGCATTTGGACAGACCGTTGATTCTGTTCTATGTGCTCTGTAACTGGTCTGTCATTCCTCAAAGCGCCCATCTGCAACTGCAGAATGACAGAAAAATCTCAATAGCCCCCCCCCCCCCCCCCCAAGAAATGCACTGGTACTTTATGACTGGTCCAAAATGCAACAGCAAGCTGGCCACTGATCCAGGACAAGTAACAAAGTGAATGTTTTTGAGTTTTGCACAAACTAGATTAAGTGTTGTTTACCATTTGGCCTGTAAGTGACACTGTTGTTCTCAGTGTGTATGAAAAGTTATGCTCACACTTGAAGTAGTTATAACAGCTCTGGCCCAGACCATAGGGGCTCTACCCTGTCTCTGTGGGATTTAACTGTTGTGGAAAAGGATTTAATGGGTTGTGCCTGCTCAGCTCTTTGAGGATGATGGGAGGAATACATATCCTGTAATAGGCACTCTATAATAATTCCTTGGGGGAGACCAGTGAAACTATAAAGGCATTTGTTCCAGGGAGACTAGGATTGTCTGCTGGCCTAATGGTACTTAAGGGTATAGAATCATGGAGTCACATAAAATCCAGTGCCACTAAGTGCTATGATCATTCATATCTTGCAAGTACCCTCCATCATGTTGCACCTCATTTCTCCAGGAGGGCCATCCCAGCCAATCCTAGAGTAAATTTGTGGTTATCCATCCAGTCATCTAGGTTACATTTAAAGGATGATAGAGAGTCACACTGCTTAACATGCTGTGGAGGGTTATTCCTGCAGTTTGTGAGACACTAGGTTATAAACCTGTCTATCCATCATGTTTTATTTATCTGTTGGTAAGCATTTAGGTCCCTTGCTCCAGTATGGTGAACATAAGGGACTTGTAAAAATACAGGAGGTCCAGGACAACCAGTTTCCAATGGGGCAGTGAGAGCGAGAGCTCTCCCCCCAACAGTTTGTAAGACACTGAATACAGATGAGGCTTGTAAGGCTAATAGAGCTGAAATTACATGAGTCATTTGTAAGACCACCCTTATGGAAGATGACTTCCAGAAGAAAGTGAAAATCCCATACAATGCCCATGATGTGGCCAGGTCAGGAAGCACTGACTGGGCATGCAGGAGGAATAGGGTTAAACAGAACCTCCCCTGACCCCACGGAAGATAATGACTATACGGCTCTCACCCGGAGCAGGACAAATGGGGCAATAGGGCAGCTATGGACAGGTAAGTCAGGTGTGGTTCCTGGGATCAAAGTAATAGTAATAACACTAATACCTTTCAGCTTTTCCCAGTTTGGGGTCGCCACAGTGGAACTCCGGTCTGCTAATGATTGGAAGTGGATTTTTACAGTGCTGAGGTCCCAGGCCAGTGCCCAACCTTCAAAGAAGGCACACACATTCATGCACACACCTACCTGCATGTCTTTAAACATCACTCAACTGTGGGGAGGATATGCAGACTCCACACAGAAGGTGCTCCAGCAGAGAATTGAACCGGAGAACCTCTTGCTGTGAGGTGACAATGCTAACCACTGCACCACTGCAGCCTGCAATAGTAATAATACTAATACCCATTTGTTAATCAGTAGGCCCACTGGATACACATTCCCTTTTCAGTGGTGACCCAGGAGCCATGTCTGGTTAAGTGACTTGAACAAGGTCACATAGTAGGCAGATGAGGCTAAGGGAATCAAACCCTATACCATAGGAACTACAGCTCATAGCCTTAACCCTCTGTTCCAACTGCCAGAAGGCAAAATGCATACACTATAAACATTACTTATAATTTTTCAGGATGGCTTATTAACTAGATATGTTTTTAGATGCTGGCATATTGCACATTTAATAAAGTAGCATCTGTTTTTTTTTTTAATGTATCCTAGCCTTTGTCATTGGTGTAAAATCCTAGTGCATGCACCATATGTTTAAATTATGTTCACCGTCTGTATTTGTGTATTTGTCTTGTTAAATTGCATTTAATTAATTAGACTAAGACCAAAAAAGACCCCTAATCCAGAAGCCAACAGGAAACCACGCACAATAATGTGGTTGAACGCACAGTCACTTAAGAAGTTGCCAAAACTGGATCAAGCAGCATATAAACATTTATTGAAATATATACACAAGCGCTTTCATGTCTGTCAGTTCAGATACTTTATCAAGATGAAAACAGAACAGGAAGCACATCATATATAACCCCATCCCAATTAACATCCATTACCAAGCCATCATTCAATTAACCCCAAGAAAGCACTTCAAATTTTTTTTTTTTTTTACATTTTCTAAAACAGTTTGTCAAAAAGAATTAAGACATCATAATATAATAAAATAGTAATAATAATATACATAATATACAAGTCTGCCCCACTCATAAAAAAATGCAAACTGGATGATATAAAAATACACATACATATTCATAAAATGTGGTAAAAATACAATTATACAAAAAAAGACAGTTATACATGTTCTGTTTTGATAAAGTCTCTGAACTGACATAGATGAAAGCTCTTGTGTATACCTTTCAATAAATGTTTATATGTTGATTGATCCGGTCTTGGCAACTTCTTAAGTGACTGTGCATTCAACCGCATTATTGTGCATGGTTTCCTGTTGGCTTCCGGATTTGGGGTCTTTTTTTGGTCTTGGTCTGTGTATTTTTCTGGTTTGTTTTTGGACGGATTTAATTAATTGAAATTATTTCTGCCATCACCAGATGGCTGCCCCCCCACCACTTAGCTCTAGGGAACAGGTCATCACTGCCCTCTCAAAGGCAAAAAATACAGCTTTCATGGGACCCGATAATATCCCAGGCTGCATCCTACATGAACCCAGGCATGAACTTGTTCAACCAAAGCCTGAATGCCGGCTTTGTCCCAGCCAAGTGGAGGACAGCCACTGTCATCCCTTTACATAAAGGTGGAGCATCCACCAATCCAGGAAATTATAGACCCATCAGCCTACCTAGCCTGATCTGCAAGGTCATGGAATGGATTATCATGGACCTCATTAACAGGGACAATGGCAATCTCCAAACACTCAACCCCACACAGTTTGGTTTCTCAAGGGGAGGTCATATCTGTTAAATCTGGTCGACTTCTTTGAGACAGTCACCAAGGCCATGGACGAGGGGAAGACGGTGCACATTGCCTACCTTGAGCTGACTAAAGCCTTCGACACTATTTTCCACTCAAGCATAGTAGATACACTCTCTCAACTAGGCATCAATCCATATGTTACCAGATGGATAGCAAACTGGCTCTCTGATAGAACCCAACTAATCAAAATAGGAGAAGCCATCTCAAGCAGTAGACCCATAATGAGCGGTGTACCCCAGGGATTGGTCTTGGGACCTCTGTTATTCGGGATATACTACTCTGAGGTGCAGGCCAAAGCCAGTGGGCTATGGCTGACCAAGTTGGCAGATGACTGCAAGTTGGGCACAGTCATCAGTTCCCCAAGTGATGTGGATGTCCTCCAAGACGTTTTCACCCAAACAAATGACTGGTGCCAGAAACATGGCCTCAAGCTGAATCCCAAAAAATGCAACATCATCCCCTTTCGGAGAGTGATATCTGTACATATTATCACATAAATAACAACGTCCTAAGTACACAATCAGTAGTGAGGGATTTGGGTACCCAGGTTGATAGCAACCTGACGTTTGACCACCATGTTGCTTCCATTGTACGGACACCTTTCTACATGGCCCACCTCATAAGTAATGGTATCTCATCCAGGGACAAAGATGTCATAACATCCCTGTATTCTTCCCTTATAAGGCCAATTATTGAGTACAACACCCCCTTCGGCATGTACCTCGCAAAGCACATGCAGCAGCTGGAGAGACGACAGAGGTTCCTCACCAGGAGAATCCAGATCCTTAAACATCTACCCTACACCGATAGGCTAAAAGCCCTGTCCCTCTCCTCAGTTTCATACAGACTCTTCAGAGGTGACCTCTGTCTAGCATACAAAGCAATCTCAGACTTCACCTTGATGGGACTGCTGCATATCTGCAAGTTAAGCTCCACTCGAGCAACCCATACACGCAACCTCAACCTGGTCTGTGATATCAATAGGACTTGTTGGCAGGACATGTTTGTGTCCCAGAGACTCCCCCATCTGTGGAATAGACTTCCTCTCCACATCAAGCAAAGTACCTCATTATCCCTTTTTAAGCACAATCTGGATAACTGAATGGGAAACAGAAAATACACCCCTGGGATTCCACCTGTGTCCCTGCTGGATAGGGGTTTTGGGTGCTGATTTGTCTAAACATGGGCTAAAGTCTTGGCTAGGCTTATAAGGGACTCGAGACCAATAGCCAGTAACCTCCTATGATCCTATGAACCTCCTATGATCCTATGCAAAGACCTGGCAATGGGAACCATATGATACTGACAAGGAAATATAGAAAACCCTTGCCAGGGAACAGGAAAGTAGACAAAATATCAAAATAGCAACCATAGGATAGCAATCACTTTTGCTTTCAGCAGTTGTGCTATATCACCTTATTTCTGGTAGAAGGAGATACCTTGTCTAAATAGTTTTTCACCACTGCAGAAATGGTATACCACAATTGCTTCAGCCTGTTTCCCCAGCTCTCCCTCCCAGATATTATATCCTTTCATAAGTAACCTTCTTTGCTTGAGAATTCTGCACAAAGCCAGAAATAATGGGAGGGCAAATACCCAAGATAAAGGGTAATTTTAAAATATTACTCTAATTCACTTTTTAAAATTAATATAACAACATGCTTTGTACTAACGTGTTTTTTTCTGAACAGTAAGAAGTATGAAACTCTAATGTAGAGCATTATTGACCGAATGTAACCCTCAGTGACTTGCCAGAAAATCAACAATTTTATAAGAGAGACAGTATATGAGGCAAAAATGGGGACTTTTGAGAGGTATGTGTGAGCCTATTCCATGCATTCCTCCACTCTGTCCATAAGGTAATATTTACTGAAGTCAAGACTGAAAATATTTCCCATAATTTGTAGCTTGTGCCCCTCATTGTTTTTTAGTTCTATTTCTTGCTCCATAAGTCTCCTTTAACAATCTTATTTATCCAGTCATTTCACCCAGTTACCTCATAGCCACCAAAAAATATATTAACTTACAAAGTCTTTCTAAATAATTGCTTACATCCATTTCATCACCCTTATCACTTTCAATGTCTTCCTCTGAACCTTTTTTTTTCAGTAAATCTCTTTCTTCTTACCAATATAGTCTCCAGAATTATAGACCATAGTCCGTATGTGGCTTCACAATGACTCAGAGAGTGACATAATCTCTCTGTCTCGGGGATGGATCCTAGTATTCTACTAGCCCTGGTGACTGATACAGCCAGTTCTTCTTTCTGTTCAGGTTTCCAAGTATATCCCTCCTCAGCTTGAATTTGGTACATTATTTTGCTCACTGTTCACTGTCGTGTGTTTATCTGCATTAAACCACAACTTCCACCTTTCTGTACAATCCAGTAATCATTTTACATCTCTTTACTACAGTTTTCCATCTCTGCTCAACCGCCATGTCATGTTATGATCATCTGTGAACAAAATGACTCTCTTTTCACTGCCTATTTCCATATCTGATACGAGTATATCAAAATAGTCCCAGTTCTAACACTTTTCTCTGTAACACTCATTGCTTACCTGTCTGTACTCAAGGTCCTGGCATACAACTTTCTGTGCTGCCAGTCCAAATGTACATCCACTTAAGTAATATTCTAACCCACTGCTAACACTTTATTTTAATCAGACGTCATACTTGTGTCTAATTAATCAAAGGCCTACTTTAAGTCACAGTAGTTTATCTTAACTGAATAAACTGGTCGTAGAACTAGATCAGATCTGGTTGACACCTGAAGCCACTTACACGTTTTATTATGTTATGTGAGGAAAAGGAAAAGTACCAAAACTGAGTCCGAACAGATTAGTGTTTTAAAATGCACTTTTTGGGCCAATTGCTTTGTCTGGAAATGCAGAAACCTCCATTTTCTTATACAGTTTAAGAGTCAGTCAACAAAATTACTTCAAAATCGGATGTAAGATTTAGAGTATAAACTTTTACAAGCTTCAGTAAAGTTTAGTGTTGTCATGGTGTTATAAGTACCTGTGGCAAGGATACTTAATGGAAGTAGCGTGAACTTTAAGAACTTGTACAAAGTTTGTTTAAAGTGTCAGAATACATCATTTCAGTGTTGTAACTGCTACTTTGATATGGAGGCATGTTAAACAAGTAAGAGCACTTCAAAGACTACTTGACATTGCTTTATAAATGAAGCCTTTATTATGAATATTTACAAAACAGTACAACAGCCTTGGCCAATAGTTGTGTATATTTACAAAGAAAAGATCGACATGTGCAATAGCCATGTCAAAACAATTGCACATTGCTGAAAGCAAACCTTCCAGACCCAAATCACCAGAAAGATACCGTTAAAAAGCTCGAAGCTCGTCAGGAAATGATGCTTCACTGCATTTTGCGTCTTGAAGTACAAATCTTTAAGAAAACATAATATTACACATTTCAGAGTGCAAACTATAAAGAGGTCCTCTGAGAGTCTATATGAAGTCCTTGTTTACAGCTGTTGATGATTTCTGCAACAAGTAAGGGATGTGAATAACAACATAAATAATGTATGATCTGAACACTGCATACATTACTGTGTAACTATAACCCCTCTGAAATTCTGTTACAGGAGAACTGTGAGTGGTATATTTTACTATTATGTTGCTCTCTGCAATACTTTTTCCTACATCTCTCTAAGTAATTTGTATTAATATTATTTATTTTGCTCCTAAATATTCTGCTGGTGCAATTGTTCGAATCTGGTGTTTTTTTTTTTTTAACACGAGTTTTTTTTTCTCGTGATGTATAGTACCATACTGTTTTGCCTTTCCTTTTTTTTTTTGTTCAAAGTTTATTTTCCACAAACTTAAAAAGTCATTGTCTTTAATACAGACATAGAATTCCAGATGATTTGTGCAACAGAACAAACTCACATTTCCCAGAAAAACAGTATTGCACTGCAGAGCAAAAAATGCAATTCAGAGTCAAGCACGTGCCATATGGTGATGTATTACATTAAACTGTAATTTCTCTCTCTGAATCACCTATCCAAGCATCTTAATCAGCAGCACCATACCAAACTGAGCTACGTAATCTCACCCAGGCAGATATGCACAGAACACACAGCTGGTATTATGGCTTCATAAGGTAACACTGACAATGGCAACACATCTTTTTGTTTGTTTGTTTGTTTGTCTTTTGTTTACATTACATAACCCAGCTGCTTAAGTAGAGCTGTGACAGTTTGCTCTGTACATTGTCTGATGGGACAGCAACATGACTAAGTAGCCATCATGTACCTCTCATGCTATTTGTGACTTTGGAGAGAGTAGCTGTGACTGGAGTTGTGTCATTCAGCATTGCAGTTTAGTTCAAAGAAGTACCATACAGACTCAAAAGAAAATATTTAACAGCTTACAAGCTATCAGTAAATGATCATATTCTGAAATCCTTATAGGCAGCTAGTAAGTTATTGATTACATATGTTTGTTATCTAAAAGGTACTATATTTGGAAAAATACAAAAGCTGGACAATTTACTACATGGCTGTAAGCATTAAGGATTATGATCCCTTACTTGCAGCTTGTAAGTAACCAATCTGTCAGTGTAGCACTTCACACACACACACACACACACACACACACACACACACACACACACACACACACACACACACACACACAGATATAGAGTCTATCACAGTACACATTTGCACACACAAGCTATATTCCAGCCTACAGTACATGCACACCTCTCCCACCACATATACAAACACAAATGCCAATACATATAAACAGAGAGGTCTTTAGTCATACTCATACACTCACATCTATATACAACTACTCACACACATACACATATTTACTGTTAACTATGTGTGATGACAGAAAAGCAGATGTTCACCCATCCACACACACATGCACATACTGCACAATACATCTTACCTGAAGTGGCAGTATAAACAGGGTGAGGCAGAGTGCTGCTCTGTAGTATCCCAGTTTGCCTGTACAGATTTTCTGCTTTTAGGAAAAGCTAGGTACAATGTATGCAGTACCCCAATGTACATTGTCCATGGCTCTGTGTAGGTCTTGATTTTATAAGGGAGAGAGTATGTGTGAGCCTCTTCCATGCATTCCTCCAGATTGTCCATAAGGTAATATTTATGAGTCTCAGTACTATGTAAGATCCTTTGCAATGCAATGCAACAGGGTATGCATGGGCCTACTTTATAAAGACATTATCCAAAGTGGCATTTCATGTGGGTCTGTAGAAATAAACAACAAATGCACACCTCAGTTTCAAACAACAGCAGTGTAGCACAGCCACTGTCTTTGAATAGCTATCCACTTGTGTATTCTACAAAGTAATTTGCATGGCACTGAATAGTATACAAAGGTATTATGAATCTCAGATTAGGTTTTCTTTGGGTAGTGGTGCTCAAGACAAATGTTAATGAGATTTTTTTAAAATGATCCCTTTTGATAATTTTTGGGGGCATTTGTGTATGCAAGTGTGTGTGTGTGTGTGTGTGTGTGTGTGTGTGTGTGTGTGTGTGTGTGTGTGTGTGTGTGTGTGTGTGTGTGTGTCTGCATATCTGTGTGTGTGTGTGTGTGTGTGTGTGTGTGTGTGTGTGTGTGTGTGTGTGTGTGTGTGTGTGTGTGTGTGTGTGTGATTGACAGCTACAAAATTAAATGTTATGACCCTTTTTTGGTCTGCCAAGAAAAACTTTTCTAATGTCCTCACCCTTCCCCCCTCCTATTTGATTTATCTTTTTTGGATGTAGGTAGAGAAAAAATGAAGAAATACCATGTTGGTACACTAAAACACAGAGAGACTGGGACACAGATATGATGTAATACCTTTTATATCCACTAGTCCTAGAAAGGGAAGCACATAAATACTAGGCTATCTGCCCGAGGGCATTTATAAGCCTAGCCCATAGTTTTGTGGCTTACGCCACCCCTTTTGTATGGGGAACTATACCCATTATTTTGCTGTGCCTCTGTCTAGCAGTGACACTGAGGTAATCCCTGGAGTATATCTGCGATCTCCCATCCATTGGTCAAGATTTCTCTTGAACAAGGCCAGCGAGGTGCTCTGCCTCACATATACCGGGATTTTGTTCCACAGCATAGGGAGTCTTTGGGTGATGAATCTATCCCTCCAGCACGTCCTATTAATAGCCGTGTCGAGGTTTAAGTCTCCCGCCCTTGTGGCTCTGATGGATCTAGATTTTTTGAGGTGAAGCATATTCATCAAATCTGGGTTAGACATGGCATTGTATGTCAGGCAAAGGTCACCTCTGAGCAAGCGGTAAGCGACTGAATAGAGCTGGAGTTCTTTCAGTCAGGCAGCATAGGACAGATTTTTGAGACCCTTTATCCTTTTGGTGAGGAACTTTTGTGGCCTCTCCAGCTGCTGCAAGTGTCGGGTCAGATACATTCCGAATGGGGCATTGTACTCAATTATTGGTCTGATGAGTGATGAGTATAGGGAGACTATGACCTCCCTTGATCTAGATGTGAATCCCTTCATGATAAGGTGGGCAATGTAGAAGGTCTTCCTAACTACTTTAGCTACATGGGTGTGGAATGACAGGCTACTGTCAACCTGGGTCCCCAGGTCCCTGATAATTTCTTCTGTGCTCAGAGGATTACCACCTATATGGTAGCTAGGGGTAACCTTGTTTTTCCCGAAGGGTATGACTATGCATTTTTTGGCATTTAACTTTAGGCCATGGCTCTGGCACCAGTCATCCGTTTCTGTGAGACCCTTCTGAAGGATATCTGTGTCAGATGTGTTTTCGACTACGGCGCCCAGTTTGCAGTCATCTGCAAACTTTGTCAGCCATAACCCTCCTGTGTTTGCTTGTACTTCGGAAAAGTAGATGCCAAACAAGAGTGGGCCCAGGACTGAGCCCTGTGGGACACCACTTGTGACAGGCTTTGAGTCTGACATGGCGCCAGCAACTCTGACCTTGTGGGTTCTGTCACTCAGCCAGTTTGCAACCCATCTTGTGATGTATGGGTTAACATTTAAGCTGATGAGTTTTTCAATGTTACCCGAGTGGGGTATTGTGTCGAAGGCCTTCGCCAGATCGAGGTAGGCTGTATGGACTGCCTTTCCCTCATCAATGGCTTTGGTGACTGTTTCGAAAAAGTCAACCAAGTTTAAAAGGCATGATCTGCCTTTGACAAAGCCAAACTGGGTTGGATCCAAAGTCTGCAAATTCCCTATGTCTTTATTTATGAGGTCCATTATGATCCTCTCCATAGCTTTGCAGATAAGGCTTGTCAAGCTAATAGGCCGGTAATTTCCAGGGTCTGTGGAGGCACCGCCTTTGTGAAGTGGGACCACAGTCGCAGTGCGCCACTCCCTGGGTACGTATCCAGAGGTGAGACTATGATTAAACAGCTGTCCTAGCTGTTGGGTTTAATTCCTCGTTGAGTTCGTGGAGCACACAGCCTGGGACACCATCAGGTCCCATGGATGCTGTGTTTTTTGCTTTAGAGAGAGCAGTTCTCACTTGGGTGTTTGAGATGTTTGGGGGGCTGCAACCATTTGGTATAGATATCTCTCCTTTTGGGGGGGGGGAGTTTGCACTGAACCTGTCAGCCAGTATGTTGGCAATGTCTGTAGGATCAGTAATCTTCACATCATTTTGAACTAGTTCTGAGCATATCTGGGAGTTTCCTCCCAGGTTTCTAACATAGCTAAAGAAGGCCTTATGATTGTCTTTTGAGTCTTTAGCTATTTTTCTCTCAAAATTTGCTTTGGATGATTTTATGAGAGCTCTTAGCTTTTTACTTATAGTGATCAAAGGTGTCTTACCTTTTAAGGATTTTGCTCTATCTTGTAGTAGCTTCCTCCTTTTGTTGTAGAGTTTGTTTATGGCTGGGGTCCACCAGACTGGAAGCTTGCCCTTGGTACAAAGAGCCTTTGTTTTGCTTGGGATTGCCTTATCCATGCAGTCCTGCAGGTGCTGGTAGAAGGCATTTGTAAGTGATTCAGTGGCTTGAGTACTGTTTTCTGCCAGCTCGGGGGCCTTAAAGGAGACCACACTAGTCTTTATAAGTGTGAAGTCGGCTTTCGAGAAGTTTTTTACTGTGGTCTTTTTTATTTCAGGTGGGGGTGGGATGAGGACCTCCAGCAAGATTAGTTTGTGATCTGATCTCACCAGTGAGGGGTATACTTCCAGTGTTGAACATTGTGCTCCCATGTTCGTGATGATGAGATCAAGTATGTTTTCTCCTCTTGTGGGGATGGTGACTAGTTGTTCCATGGCATTTGAGTTTATGAATTCCAGGAACTTTTGGGCTAGGGTGTTTGGGCTTGAGTAGTGTTCCCAGTCTATATTAGGGTAATTGAAGTCACCTAGTATGATGGTGTTTGGAGATACATTTATCCCTCCAGTGTTTTCAGGAAAGCCATGTGAGGTTCCTGAGTTTGTGAGGGTGGCCTGTAACATGCTACAATTTGCAGAGCAGTCTTGCCTATGGTTAATTGCACCTGGATGGTCTCCGATGCATCGTGCATTGCCACCAGTCTTGAGGTGTGGGTGTCCTTGATGAATATGGATACCCCTCCTTTCTTGGTATTGTCCGGATTTTGGGGCGGAACGCATGGTATGAGGTAAAACCTGTTAGTGCTGGGGTGCTCTCAGGAGCCTTGAACCAGGTTTCTGTCACAGCACAGACATCGATGTTCTCCATACTGAGAAGGGCCTCGAGTGCGTGCATTTTGAGATTTAGACTTCTGGCATTGAGCAGCATTACCCTTAGTTTTTTTCCTTTTTTGTGTTCTAGGGTGGTAGGTTTAGAATTTGAGCCTTGCCTAAAAAAGGCACTATGGGGGTGGCAAGAGCCTTTGCCAATATCCGGAATCCCAGGGGTGATAGGTGCAAGCCGTCCCTTGCGAAGCAGCGTGGCTTGTCCAGCATGTCATCCCAGGCAGACAGACATTGGAACCCCTTTGAATGACACCAGAGTTTAAGCCAATTGTTAAAGCTGATCATCTTATCTCTGTATTGTGGCATCATTCTTGGTGAAGGTAGGATACTGCTCAAGCCTACACAAACTACAACATTTGTGTTAATACTTGCAATACAGTCAAGCCTTAGCCACAGACTAGAAAAAGTTAGAAATGTTATTATTGGAACTGTTACTTGCCCAGATAATGTTTACAAAAAAGGCTGCTCATCTGTCTTTCAGGTCAGCCCTATGAGATTCGTTTGCTAAGCAACCAGAAGCTGAGAGACTCTATGCAACTTCGAGGAAACTTGGTAAAAGTAAGTGTTGACTGGCCGACTGTCAGCCTGGAGTAAATCTTTAGATTGCTTGCTGTAATTGTTTGGCTTAAGTATGCATGTATTTATATACTCATGTTTTATTTAGTAATGAATGGGTAATTCCTTGGCTTGCTTACTATGATTGCTTACTTATTACTGAAGGAGTAGTTATTTGGTTTGCTTACAAGGGTCTGCACTAGCATAGACTGCAGTTTCAGAAGACTGACTATTCTGCATCATTCTGCAGAGGTACGCTTTGAACCAGTGTACACTACGTGTACTCCATGCAGTGGACTGTGCTGTTCCCGTACAAATAAAGCGATGCACCATACTCGGAAAGTATCACCCAGTCAAGAAATTTAACAAGAAAGCATTTTCTTGTGCTCAAAGCAAACAGCACAACTATAAAAGTATAAAAAAACAAGACTGGCTCAGAAGCATACACTGAATGTATGACAGAAGAGTCACACCAACCCCCAAAAGGAAACAATACATGTGGTGGACTTCTGACCTCAATCCATTCTTGCACTGATAGATAACTGTAGAAAAGGGCATCTGAACCATCTGTGCTGAGTTGTTGTGCCCCATGAGAACTTCCCAAAGTACATTTATGCTTCATCTTAAAGGTCTAACAGTCACTCCCCAGTTACTCCAATTATAAATATTAATGTAATCCATTCAGGTTAGTGGCTCCTCCTGTCACTTTGAGTACAAATATACATTTTAGTCTTAGGAGCACTGTGTCTCTGTGTAGTCTGGTGTTCTCTAATCACTTCATACACAGGTAGACACGCACACACACACACGCACACACGCACACACGCACACATACATACATACACACACACACACACACACACACACACACACACACACACACACACACACACACATATGCACATGCGAACACACGCGCACACGAGCGCACGCATGCACACACACACAAAACACGCGCGCGTGCACGCACGTATGCACACACACACACACACACACACTCATGCACATATGCACACACATACACACACACACATGCCTGCACACACGCATGCACACACATGCACGCACACACATTCACACGCATGCACACACACGCACACACGCATGCACACATTCATACACGCACACACATGCGCATGCACACACATGCATGCACACACGCATGCACACACACATATGCGCACGCATGCACACACACATGTGCACGCATGCATGCACACACACACACACACACACACACTCATGCACACACGCGCACACACACATGCATGCACACTCACGCACACACACGCATGCACACACATGCACACACATGCACACACACACACACACACACACACACACACACACACACACACACACACACACATACGCACGCACAGCTTTTGTAGAGGTCATTCTGATTACAAATAGTAAAAGTGTCTTCACAACCAGATTCCATTCATAAACGTTCAGTGTAGTGCCGGTTATACACCTTCATCTTTTTAGACTGATACTCATCTCCCATGCACCCATAATGCCATCATGAGATATCTAATTGGAAGACCCACTGCCTTCACAACCCTTTAAAGAATCTCCCCATCTTCAAGACATATCAAAAAAGGCAGCTAAAAACTATTGCAGCCCACACATGACCACACATCTTGGAACAGTAAGTCCCACTGTGAGATTCTGCGCATGCCCATTCACTCAAAACAGTCATCAACTTGCCAAGCAGTAAGTGTGTGTGGGGGGACAAATCAGCACCACAACACTTCCCTCTGTAAAAAGAATCAGGATCTTGAGGGATAAGCTTCTTTCTGCACAGAGAAGACAAGAGGAGTGAAAGCAAAAAGCCATCTGTAACATATCTTTATGGTAATGATAGAAGGTTGTCAAGCAGAAGGAAAAGCCACTCATCTCCCAGAACTAAAGGATATGTTGCTGACTAGAGTGACCATGAAGAATAGTGGCACTAGACTACCAGAGGTGCAGATAAATTTAATGTTAAGGTTGTCCACTGGGTGTGAGGAGATACTAAATCATCCTTGCAAGGTCCACAGGACAACTAATCTTAATAACAACATCACTAGGGCTAGGGGTTGTCAGGATGAAGAACTCTCTTTCTTTTCTTGTTATATTTTGGACGGTCACAATAGAATTATACATACCATACCACACTCAACTTCAGTTTAGCTGTGCTAACCCAGACTGTGGCCTTACACCACAGTCCCTAGTGCACGGTCACCTGCTGTTATTACCGACTGAACATGCATTGATGATCTTCCTGTATGCAGGATCTTCCCTCTTCAAGGACTGAAGTATTAGCAGTTGTTGTGAGAATGTGATCCCATATGCATTTCAGGATCCAGCAAAGCCCCAGAATGGTTTCCTGTAGGTAAGTGATGCACATCTCAGCTGTCTGCTAAGTAGTTGAGGTTTCCAGTGCTCATAATGTTCTACCCTTTTTTTAATTTCTCCACTTCTTTTGGGTTTCTAATACCATGATGGGAATGGACACCATTCCTAAGGTAAAGTACAATTAAAGTTCATGAAATTAGTATTGTTTCAATCTTTGATGTCAGCTGGCAGTGCTCTTCACAACACCCACAATGTGCCCAGGAATGACTCCTTCTGCATTTCGTACAGAGTTACTTGTATTGGTAACATATCTAAACACGATTGTAGATTCTTTTTTATGAGACCCATTGTTCCCACTACTATTGGAACTTCCACATTGCTCTAATTTCTGCCTGCAAATCCTGATAGTTTATGACTTTGTATCTCTCTGTGCACAAGACACTGTAGCAATTTCAATGATCAATTCTACTTTTTTCTTCTTTTCATGGACCACTTTATCTGGTTTTCTCGCATCTATCATTTGAACTGTTGGTGATGGGTGATCCCATGGGATGTAGACTTCATCATTTTCTATGATGCTTTGTGTCTCATGTTTCCAATGTTTTTCAGTCACTTCATTACCATAATGTTTGCACAATCCCCAGTGCAACAGTCTTTCCACATTATTATGCCTTTCAGTATACAGTCCTTCTGCCATTAATATATCACAATCAGTAACAAGATGTGCAACTGTTTCCATTTCTGTTTTACAAAACCTACTGTTTTTCCCACATGTTCAATGGACTTGGCAAACCAATGTGTACATAGCCCACTGTCTCGGGCCGCTAATATTAACCTTTCATCTTTTAGTTTGAATTTGTCTCTCCTTAACCGTTCCTGCATTTGCTCCTGATCAACATGAGGTTGTTCCACTTTTCTATACTTTCAACTATATTCATGCATTTTCCATATTTCTTGCCTTCTCATCTGATCCTTCACCTTAGATTCTTTCTTTTGTTTTCTGGCACATTCAGTTGCCATCTGATTTTATCTACTTCTGGTATGAATTCCATTCCTGCTTGACGCCAATGTGCTTCTGCTAGACTAAGCAGGGAAGTCATCTTACATTTATTCTCCTCATGTTTCAAAACTTTCACTATATTTGGGTCTTGTGAGGTCAGTGGATATGTGTGTAGTCCCACAACTGCAGATTTATACATGTAATCACTTTCAAGTTGGTCCATATCTCCTTTGGAACTGGGAATATATAATCTTGGTATGCATTGATTTTTATAAATCATATGATGAGCATGGAGCATCCTTCTTGTTTCCCTATCTAATCTATGCAATACCTTTTGGGGACAATTAATCACTCCAAAACTGTAAGTTAAGACAGGAAGAGCAAATTGCTTTATAGCTTGAATCTTGTTCATAGGATCACATGAAGTTACTAGGCTATTGGCCCTGAGGCTCCTATAAGCCTAGCCAAGAGTTTAGCCCATGCATAGACAAATCAGCACCCGATGCCCATGTCCAGCAGGGACACAGGTAGAATCACAGGGATGTATTTTCTATTTCCCATCCAGTTATCCAGGTTGCACTTAAAAAGTGGTAAAGAGGTACTCTGCTTTACGTGGCAAGGGAGTCTATTCCATAGATGGGGGAGTCTCTTGGACACAGTCTGTCCCACCAATAAGTCCTATTGATGTCACAGACCAGGTTGAGGCCACGTGTGCGGGTTACTCGAGTGGAGCTTGAATTGCAGATATGCAGCAGTCCCATCAAGGCGGGGTCCAAGATCGCCTTGTATGCCAGACAGAGGTCACCTCTGAGGAGTCTGTATGAAACAGAGTAGAGGGATATGGATTTTAGCCTATCGGTGTATGGTAGATTTTGAGGCTGTCAAAGATCTTGTTCCTAGATGTCAAAGCTGTTTTCAAAATTAATTTATGTCTTCCAAAATATTCCTTACTAAGTTTTGTTCACATTTGTTCCTGTTTTATTTTTGATCCATCAATTCCCAAATATTTATACACTCATTCTTCCTCAAGTTCTTTTATACCACATTCTTGTCCCAAACTGATGTTTTCCTGGCATTGTAGTTTTCCTGCTTTAAAGGTTGCTGTTGCACATTCATCAAGACCAAATGACATTCTTATATCATCCGAAAATGTTTTGACTGCTTGCAGTTGGTCTTTCAGTTCCTCATCTGATGAGCTATATAGTTTTAAGTCATCAACAAAGAGAAGATATGTCTTTACACTTTGTTGTTTTCTAGGAGCCAAATTATAGCCATGACCTGATCTGTTAAGTAGACAGCTTAATGGGTTAAGGGCAAGACAGAATGGCAGCGGTGACAGGGAGTCACCCTGGAATACCCCCCTTTGAACTTTTATCCCTGGAATAATAATTTGTCCTTTATCATGGCTTAATTGCAAAGTGGTCTGCCACTGTTTCATGCTCACTGTAATGTAATCGATTAGTGTAGAGAGTATCTTATATATTTTTAAGCACTCTTTTATCCAAGAAAGTGGGATACTGTCAAATGCTTTTTTGTAGTCAATCCATGCCATTTTTAGATTCTTTCCTTTTTTACAGTTCTCCACTATGACTTTATTTAACAACAAACGATCCTTTGTTCCATATGACTTTCTTTTATTGCCCTTTTGTTCTATTGCCATAATTTTGTTTTCTTCTAAATGACTATAAAGTCTGTCGGCATCAATTCCGGTTTATAATTTATATGTCATCTGAAGGCAAGTTATTGGTCTATAATTTTTAGTGTAGCATGCAGGTTCACTCTTAAGTAGGAGCATTGTTTTTCCTGTTGTTAACCAGGCTGGTGTCTATTCTGGATGCACATATAAATAGTTTTTACTCATGGCTAAATCTTCCTGCAAAGATGTTAATCATTTTAACCAGAAGTTAGGTACTGCATCTGGGCCTGGGGTTTTCCAATTAGAGGCTTTTCTTAACTTTGTTTCAATCTCTCTGGCTGTTACTTCATCCCATTTCATATCCTGTACCTTTAAAATTCTTATTCTTTCTTTTACTTCTTCTGCCTATTTAGTATCTGTGTTATGTCCCACAGGATCTTCATAGATAATTTTCCAAAATGTATCTATTTTTTAGGTGGTCTTTCAGTTCCTTCCTTGTTTCCCAGTTCTCGATAAAACATTTTTGGGTCATCTGTAAATTGCTTATGTTGTACTTTTCCTTTATATTTATCTATGTATCTTCTACATTTTTCAGCCTGTGCTGATATTTTTAGTTTATTATTTGTGATAGTGCATGATAGATCCTGATCTGCTCTACTACTGCATGTTACTTTTATCACATCTATCTTTCTGAGTATTTTTGTTGATGTGTTCCCTTTCTATACTCTTCTAACAGTGACACTTCTTATCTTAATTGCTTTATAGTTTTGAATATTCAATACTTCCATGAGGGGTCTCTGAGGGAGTACAAGGGATCTTTAATGGATAATTTTGATCAGGAGGACAAGAGTGTAAAGTGGATCATCTTATAAGTCAGAGTGCCCAGTATAAAGATTGATCTGGTCAGATTTGGCAGCCATTTGAAGGTATTTAAGAGGTCACAGTAATGGGTGCTGTTTGCTGCTAGTAGTACGAAGCAGGAGATTTTGTTTCTGCTATTTACAATTTGAGTGTATTTATAGCCCAGCTTATTAAAGAGAGGCCATCAATTACGCTTCCGTTTTATAAATGTCTCATCCTGTTTAAGATTGGTTCCAGTTTCAATGAAGGCACAGCTTTTTGTCTATTTTCTTAGTTTTAAGACCAAACCAGAGTTTGCCAACTTATATGAATCTAATTATAGCACATGCTGAGGATCACCATGTGACGGTGCAGTGTACAAATTTTTTTTATTTTAGTTAACATTTGTTGCTACTGAAACACTTGCTTGTGTTGCTAATAGTTGTTGCTCCACAACCTGATGCTCCCCATAAACCCTAATGACTGTCCAGCATACTTAGGTGTAACATCTTACTGTGTCTTTATGCTTATTCTATTGCACTCTATCACTCTTTTTTTCCAGTGTTCCCAAACCTTTCTCCAGTGTTCACACTATGTTTCCATGTCATCTGATAGTGAACTCACTTGATAGTGTAAGTACATTAATACTTCTGTTTTATTATGCAATTTCAAGATATCTTCTCAACACTTTATTTACTTCTCATATATCCCTGTATTCATGGCCGGCCTTAGGCATAGGCGAACTAGGCAACCGCCTAGGGCGCCGTACAGGCCAGCCTCGTAAAGGGCGCATTTTTATGTATTTATTTAAATTAATTTACGTTTCTTATTTTTATGTCTTCTGGGCGCCCCGTCTCTGAGGATTACTTTTTTTTGGTGGTGGTTGCAAGCAGCAAGACATCGTCCATTCGTTTATCAGCTAGAGCGTCTTCTGTGTGGAGACATGCGTGAAGGGGTGTACCTTCATTGAAGGTTGTACCTCAGGGCTGGTAACTCAGCATGTAAAAATTTTCTGCTAATCATTAGCGGACCGGAGTTCCGCTGTGGTGACCCCTAACCGGGAAAAGCAGAAAGACACAACAACCTGATTTATGTGGAGCTAGTGTTCTCCAGGAAGAGTTAATTGTTCTATATATATATTGGTAAAATAACACTTTTCTGCTCATCGCTAATGCGAAATGGCATTTAAAAACTTTCTTCTATTTTTGTTACTCAATGCTCCATTTATTTGCTGCAAGTTTTGCTTTCTCTATCTCTTTCTGTGTGCAGTTTGCTACTAGGTTGAGGAGCAGTACTAACTGGTCTTCGTGATGAGTTCCCCTCAGAGTCGTTTGTTGTTTTAAGGGCTTGGACGTTATTTATACTCACAGAGATAATTATAATTACCTTCTTAAAGTATTACTTTATCTCTTTCTGTGCGCACAGTGCTACTTGTTTGGGGTGCAACAGTCTTAGTAGTAATACAGTACAAGTTTCAGAAATCAAGGACCCAGCTTATTATTTAGTAAAAATGTTATAAAGTAGAGTGGGCTTTCTTTTTATTTTAATTATTTACAAAACTTTACCTCTGCAGTATGTAAAACAAGTGCACTTTAGTTAATAAAAATGAATATTTTACAAAATGCTAAGATGCTTTCTGCATTTTGTTGTCTTTTATTTTTTCTTATGTTGATCGTGTGATTTGTACCAAATTCTGTTTTGTATTTGTGGTGTGTGCTAATGCTTAGGATAGTAAGGAGCTCAGTATTAACTTTGGGGATGGCTTTGTCCCCCTCTAGGATGACTACTGCTCTTTTCTTTAGTGTAAGAATACATATGATTAATTGTTCTTTACTAGCAGTTCCTGTAATTCCTTAATTACATCTGCTGTAGGTGACTGTAAATTGTCACTACAGATTCTATAAGCATAGTAAATAGGAAAACATGGAAGACATCTAGCTTTGCAAATTTTAATGATGCATTCATAGCTGAGGAACACTAGCCCTCATAATGTGGAACAAATGGGTAAACTGTGGAACACTTACTAAAAGCTTTCTAACAACTTTCTCTAGGAACTTCATAGGATGGGTAAAATAGGCTGGTTTTATGTATTGAAAAGATAATTTAAAGAATTAATAGTATTCTTTTCTATGTATCATGGATTTCAGTAAAAAAAAATCCCTAACACTGAATGTGTGACAGAGCCTTTCGATGTGGAACTTTGAGGAACATGAACTTTTTAAGACCCCAAATGAGGTACATTCCTTGTCATAAGGTGCACTTTAGAGGTATGAACCCATTAATTTTGTTTGTGTTTATTCTAGTGGAGCAAAGCCTGCAGTTGTTAGAGTGTGTTGGTACTTAAACTTTATGTACTGTTGGCAGACAATCATATTTTTTCTTTTGTGAACTCATTTTGTAGTGTTAATTGATTTAAGGATTTGTGCTGTGTGATAATATAAAATATCATGATAAGGAGCGAACATGAAGAGACTAATTCTTAAGAATGTGTGCATTTTCCCATCGTAGTATATACATACACAGACATAGTATATAACAGGCCTTTATGACTGCTGGCTTCTTTGGCCACTAGTTCAGCACTAAAGAATATTTTATACTTCTTAAAAGTACTAAGTTGGCTATGCAGTCTTTTTTTTTTGTTACCCACTTTACCCTGTTCTGGGTTTTGGGACAACAGAGGCTGGAGCCTATCTCAGCTAACCGTGAAATGAGATGTACACTTGCTGATAGACTGGATGCCAGTCCATGTGTTGTATGCAGACTTGTTGGCATGCTAACAACTTTTGATAGTTTAAAGAATCACCAGTTCTTGTATCAGTAGACCTTCTTGAAGTTGGTTCTTTTACCCATAGAAGTAAGGCAAACCAAAGTTGCATATGGTAACACCCTATCTAGGTGATGTCCATCCTTGATAACAAAACTAATTTGTTAGGTGTTGAGTAGATCAGCAACTAAAAATTTCTCAGACTAATAAACTGCTCCCGTTTACCTATAATACTCCGAGACTCGCTCCTCCTCTCTGTGTACAGGTGACCAAAGGAGGTGAAGATGGGTGGGTATAGTACATGGGATGGACCTGTTCATTCACCTGTGCATTGAAAATAGCCCAAAGGTAAACTTAATTCTCTGCTGGCCAGATACATTTTCTATGAATGTGGTTTTATATGCTGTTTCAATTAATGTGAGTTATGTTGTTTCAATGAATGTGAGTTTCAAGGGCAGAGAAGTTTACTGCTCGTGCTAAGTCTGTTTTCATTGTGAGACTGTATTGTTTGTTTAGCAAATGGCTATCTGTGTTTGTGCTATTTTATTTCAATGTCTGTAATCATTGTAGAAGCAAATAATAGAACAGTATGTATGGTAACTGGTGAGGTAACCAAATAATGGAACATTGGAATGGCTGAGGAGGGGGTAGGGTTACCACCTGTCCCACTTTGCGAGGGACAGTCCATCTTTGGGCAGTTGTGTCCTGCAAAAAAATTTAAAAAATGGCAAATGTCCAGAGATTTTAGGACAAAAATATTTCCTATATTTTATGTAATAGTTGCATAAAACAGTCATTCTGTATCTGAAACACCTAAATGTTATAAGAAACAGAGTAAGCAACTAAAATGCTACAAGAATAACCTTTTATTTAGGCATAAAAGTGAAGTACTGTCCTTTGTAGTTGCTGTGGATATGTTTTGCCCTGCAAAATCTGACATTTGTACCTAAAATGTCCCACTTTGGGCATCTGAAAAGGTGGCAACCCTAGGAGGGGGCTGCTGCTGGGGATTGCTACAGGAGGGGCTGCTCTGGGGTGGCGGTCTATTACCCTTCCTAGGATCCTATTTGACCATGACCTGGCTCTGGTATTTCACGTAGAAAATACATATGCAAAGGTAGCTGCAGTTTAACTACATTACAAGGTATCTTTCTTCTTATGTATTTAAATAATTTAAGTAAATGACTGGAATGGCTTTCTTGGGGAATGTCCCAGTCAGTGGGTGTGGCTCAAATAGGGGTATTTCATGAATGTGGTGTGGGTGGGGCTTAAGGGGCGCCACAGCACTACTTCGCCTAGGGCGCCATTTCGGCTAAGGCCGACCCTGCCTGTATTATGATCACACACCTAGTACTTTTTCAAACAAAAGGTCCATATAGTCAGATCCTTACGCTCAAAAAGAAAATCAGTATTCGGGAAATACTAATACACCAAAGCTAAAATACATAAATACATCCTATTCCCTGAGGCTTTACTAAAGGCTTACACTAGTGTTCACAATCACCTGAATGGATTGACTGTGACAACATTAGAGAAATAATTCAAACTTTGTGTTTACTAATTACAGGTTTAATGCTAGTTCTGCAGTTTTCATTAGAATAATGTGTACTGCTATGCAAATCTGGATGAGACTTGAGTCACTGAAAACTCTCTCACCCACCCAAGGGATGGCTGATGCATATTATTAGACCAACCTATTTGGTTGTCCTGAAAAACATTCTCTAATTAGTATAAACACCTCTTGGGTGTTCTAAGACAACAGATCCTAAGCCAAATGGCCTCAAAAATGGGAGGAAAAGGAAGGCGCTCACTGAGATCAGAGACAACAATTCATAAGTTAGTGCAGTACCTGATATTACCAAGGTTTGTTGATGTTGATGGCACTGTCATAATATGGTACAGAATAGCTCTCCCACATTTTTTGCACTGTCTCACTCCTCTGTTAGTCTTCAAAATAACCCCCCCCCCCCTTTGACCTGCTCCTCATGCCAAGACGTCCTCTGGCAAGATAGCTAATCGCTAAACAGTGAATATTTAAGAAACAAGAAACTGAAGGACATAGGCTTCTTACAGATATAGTTTGCTTCAGATATATGGCTAAACATCAAATCAGCATTTGTCAGAACTAGTCCCCACTGAGAAATAGAGTGAATTTCTCAACAAATACAAAAACAGCTTTTTTTTTGCATGGGGGGTCAAGCCCAGTGTATCTTCCCACACACATACATTTTTAAATGTACTATCTCTAAGGCTGAGCAACTTTGGAAGAAAGGATAAATTTCCTACCCCTACTATTCTGCACTGTCTGTTAAACATACCTTTTTCAGAGAAATACACGAATCAATGAAATCCACTTAAAAATACCCATTTTGGAGAAGGCTGGTTCCACAAACAGCTTGAAATCCTTCTTCTACTAAGTAACTTCACAAGATTTGGGCAAACATGAAAAAGGCAGCAAAAGTTAATGATCTTTTTTTAATACCCTACTCAAGGTTACTGGTGTGGCCAGCTAGTTATAGTGCACTGTAAAAGATTACATTAAGTTTAGAGATGGTATTAACTTAATTATAATGGAAAATGTACTTGTGTTATTCTATACATCCACACAACTGAGGCCTTGTAATTATCCAGAGTTTGGTTCCTAGCAGTTTAAGATAAACCTGCTTATATACTGACAGGTACATTCAGATGACCCCTTCTCTCATTTTTGGTTTACTTGTACTCAGCTTTCTTGAATGTAAAAAAATACCAAGGCTAGAGTTTTGATTTACAAAGGAGAAAAGGTACTGGTCACCAAGAAAAGACTACAAACTCAAGTGCTGCCTGATAACATTAGTAAATTAGGTGACTTGTTCAGGCTCCATGAAGTCATGGAACTGAAGTCTTTGGCGTTTTATATAATACTGCCTCTGCTATCTATTATCCATATAATGAATTTCAAGAGCCCCCTGGAAGTATGTAGAACTGGTAAATCTGAATTAGTTCTACCATAATTTTTCCATAACCAGTTAACACCTATTAGGTATTAGTATTTTTCAGGGCTGACTAGGGGACACTAGATGTTTGTGTTCTTGTTCTAAGTTATTATTATGCAGGTGATGGTGTGGGAAGTAAAACCCAATTCTGCTAGATGAAGCCAGTTTTATAGCTCAGTACCATAACCTCTGCAGTGTAATACAGAATCAGACAGAGAATTCATTTATTTTTATTTTATTAATAAAATGGATTCTATTGAGACTAGGGCCCCTTAATTCACAGGAGACCCATTGTGATACAGCTGTAAAAATCTGTGACATAACAAATGTATTTTACACAGAAAAGGTAAATACCAAATGGTATTGCATTATCAACAGAACCTATACTCCCAACATGCAGTGCCAAGTGGTATTTTGAAACTGAGATTAAATGTATAAACAGGCAAACACATCTCTGTCTGTCTGTCTGGTTTCTTCTCTCTTTTTCTGTACACCATCTCTTTCCTATTCCCCTTCTCAACCTCATCCCCACCCCAAGTGTTTACATCGTGTTTGTACAGCATTAAGTAACATTTCTATTCTTCTTTCTCAGAGTGTAATACGCGTGGTCTTCCATGACAGGCGCCTGCAGTATAGCGAGCACCAACAACTGGAGGGATGGAAATGGAGTAGGCCAGGAGACCGAATCCTTGACATCGGTAAGTTCAGGAAGAATTATTTTTAACTGTCCGTCATAGACTTAGACTTTATTCTGGAAAATCATGATACTCACTGTCCCATTTGGCAATTGCATTATTAGGCCAGTCAGAAATTTCTGGGAAATTAAGCAGTAGTTTGCTAAGGTAGCTTAAGGGTCCACAACACCCCTTTTGCTTAGCAAGGCCCAAGCTGGGGGTCACACTAATGCAGAGTCCTGTTTGCATAACTTCCTCTAATGACCCATATTTCCAGTGACAGATGATTTTAAAGCAGGGTCTTAATGATTCCCATGTTGTTTGAATGAGGCTGGATCCAAACAGAAAACTGAAGGACCATACTGTCGGCACTTGGAAGAAGTTAGGAAGTGGTAATGGCTATCTATAATATCAACAGAATGTAGAAAAAACATCAAGGACACGAGTGATGGAGTCAGTTTGGAGACCAAAGGCATAATGAATATCTGTTTGCCTTTGTTACATTACATGTGGAAAGGATTACATGAGCCAGATCAAGACAAGACTTCTATTGAATCATCTAGAAAAAAATCTGGAAGGAATATGAAAGGGCAACAAAGTTTCTGCTAAGTCACTGAAGAAAGTACAAGTGATGGACAACCTAGACAGAATGAAAGAACTACAGATAGGGAAACATAACTTTTATTTGGTATGGCATGTAGCAAGGCCATTAAAGAATCTAGGATATATTACCTAACTAATGTCAAAATGCCAGCCACCATGGGATTTATAATACAGTCCACAGAAAAAACAGAAATTAGATCAACAGGAGTAATGCTTTTTCTCTTTGCTTATCATGTTTTAAGGAGAATTTTACATGATGTTGCTTAGTTTACATGTACATTTTGAATAGAAGAGGAGAAAAGTGGGGCAGCTACTATCACCAGACTGTACCAATGTGGTACTCACCATCCACATGTAATAAAATCCCAACTACGTCTATAGGCATTGCATGTATAACTAATAGCAGCTTCTGGTTTAAAGTTGTAATTGAGGCAATGCACATAAGGTCTTAACGCACAGGTATTACAGCTGAAAAGCTGCATTGTTTCAATTACTTCTTGTAGTTTTGCTCAAAGCAGTAAGAAATCCAAGGAAAACATATGTTGCAAACACAGGTAACAGTTATTTCAGCAGTGTAGATCAACTGCACAAAAATAATTATACTGATGAAAGCCCATTGCAAGCAATATTAAAAGCAGAATTAATTTTGTTATATTTAATACAAACTTTTTAAAGATGAGTTAACGCCCACAGACAATAGCATGTGCAAGATGAATTAAAATAAAATCATAAAATATAGTTCTCAGACTTATAACAGAGTTCCATCCCCTGCTAAATTTCATCCTGCCCAAGTTAAAAGTTCAATGTATTAACTTAAAAAACGTTAAAAATGATTTAATGCCCATAGATAGAGAATGTAATATACGATTTAGAACAAAAAATCATAAAATATATTGAATGTCAGTACCCTTGCCCAAGTTTAAAAAAAACAACAAAAAAACAAATATGACAACTTTATAAACACATACCTATCTGTATCAATCTATATATCAATACACACAAACACACATATGCGTGTGTTGATTGAAATCAAATTTATTTAAGTCACAAAACACTAAAACAGGACTAAAACTGCATGCAGTTAGACATTCCTACGAAGGAAATCATATTTCACAAAATGGGAATTAGTTACATATAGTACTATAATGGAAAAGTACAAATGTGTAAAAATATTTGAAGTTCTTATATAAATGATCACTACTGTTTCAGGTTGTAGTTGTTGTCCAGCAGTGATTCACTGTATATGGTCTTTTCTCTGTAGTGATATGACCCACCATGCACTTAGTATAGTTAAGTAATTAGATGTGAGGTGTACAGTACGTAGTAAGTGGATGTAGCGGGTGAGCATATGGAGGCGAAGGGGGCTTTCCTACCTTCAAAAACACTTTGAATTTATTTATTTCTGACTGCTGTTTCCTACTAATTATGATTTGACAAAATGAGTTTTTAATCAAATGAGTTTATAAATGTATAAACAGAATTATGACATATCATCTACATGTCTTAATTCTGAAACACATGTTGTCTAATGGTTAACAGTTTGAAACATTAAATTATCAAAACGAAAAAAAAAATGCATCGTTTTTTGCAGGATCAAGGGGGTGCTTTGCCTCCACACCCCGTGCTAGTTATATTTACCAACTCCAAGATCACATGACACTGAGGAAGCAAATTTCTCATATCGCACTGTACAGAAATCTCCCTCCAAAAAAGTTGGTACAGCTGATTTTTTTAATCAGCTGTACCAGCTTTTCCATTCAATGTGATATCACATTGATGAAACATTATGCACCTGTATAAACACACACACACACACACACACACACACACACACACACACACACACACACACACACACACACACACACACACTCTCTGTGGGGGGGCTTTTGCCCATCCCTACAGAAAAATATTTGTTTGGTTGCTGCCTGCTTAATTTGTCAGTGGGGTGTTGAAGCATACCCCATTTAAAATTATACGTGTTAGGCAAGAGAGTGTATAAACTAACTCTTATTATATTTGATTATGTTATTAATTTCTTGTAATTATTTATGTGTTCATAAGTTCATAGGTGTTTACTAGGCTAGCAACCACAAGGACCATTTTAAGTCTAGCCATTTATGCAAAATATCTGACAAGACCTGGTACCCTTGATAAGTGTAAACAGTGGCTTGGGAGATGAACTATTTACAGGCTGCCTATGTCCATTAGATTAGACACAGGTGTCAAACCAGGGATGAATGTCCTGTTCCCCATCCAATTTGATTGTGATATTAATTTCTTGCGATTTCAAAGTAAACTGCTGCCTTCTTTTTGGTGCTATGCTGTTGCTAACTTTATTTTTAAGGCAGTCACATTTGAAGTGCTGCTGTGGATCCAATAAAAAATGAAAAGAGTAACAATCCATTCTAGTACAATAGGGTTACATATTATTAGGGGAGATCACTGAAATTAAAGCTGTGGCTCTACAATGATTGCTATTTCGCCAGACCCAGTGCTGCATCCCACCTATCAGATCTCACCTAATTTTACACGTGCACCTAACTTCTCCAATCCTACCCACATTTTCTGAGACATTTCTGTGATTTTCCTCTTTAAAAATCTGTGCATTCATACATAGGTGCTGAAGGGGGAGCCCCATGGCGGGTGGGAGTAAATGATTAATGCCAGTAGTCAAACATATGTGCTTTATAGTTGTCACAGCAGTGTACGGCACACTATTAAGTTAGCCTATAGCATGCTCATGGCTGCAGATTTTGTTTTGGCGCACCAAGGTAGACCCCAAAATACAAATTACACAGTTACTATATCCCACTGAAAAACAGTAATTCAGACCAAGAAAAACAGAGTAAGCGAATAAATGGAATACAGAGAGGTCCAATTTGTTTAATAACTTATATAATTTGCACTGTAGGTAACTTAATTCAGGATGAGCAGTGACTTACCCTACAGTACAGTGTATGTATTTCATTTCTTAAGCACTTTTATTTTTATATATATATATATATATATATATATATATATATATATATATATATAAATATGTATGTGTGTGTGCACGGGCGCGTGTTTACATTATGTATATAGATATATATATATATATATATATATATATATATATATATATATATATATATATATGTGTATGCTGATAATGATCGAATGACCCAAATATCGACATTCACAATGCTGACATGCTACTATGCATGTGCCAAGCAAAAACAATATAGGTCATTCAAAACAAAAGTTTAAAAAATAGTATAAAACACCCCACATACCCCTGCTAATTATATATACTAACTCTGAGATCACACAATGTCAGGGAAAGGAATATTTCCCAAATCCGATAATTGTACGATCTTTGCATGCCTATCAACCATATGTGCATCTGACTACATTTTTTTGACTAAACAGATGTTGACCAAAGGGGGGATCCAATGATATTCAGTTACCCATATATATATATATATATATATATATATATATATATTTTCCATTTTTCAGAGGTAAGAAGGTTATTAAAAACAGACCACAAAACTTCTTAATTTGATTTACAAACTTGGGTATCGTGACAATGACAGACACTTGTAGTACGTTTTGCAATCAGTAAATAATCAAGCCCTTTCTTAATGATTGTTTGCTAGCTTGACATAATTTTAATCAATGCTAGTATACTTTCTAGTAGCAAAATGTGGTTTCCTTTGTTTTATAGACATTCCACTTTCAGTTGGAATTATTGAGCCACGAATGAATTCCACAATGCTAAATACCATTGAATTTCTCTGGGATCCAGCCAAAAGAACATCTGTTTTTGTCCAGGTAAGAATTCTTAAAATTCTACAATTATGGGTATGTCACAAAATGTACAGTAACCAAACACAGAAACAGACTTCTGTTTGCTACTAGTCTTCAAAAGGTAAGAGTCATCTACCATCAGCGTGGCATTATTGTCTGTTCTGCTATGTTGCAGGTAGCTGATGATGCAAAACAGCAAGAAGTGCTTGTTTAGTGGACCAACAAAATTTATCACCTTGGCATCCTACTCAGTGAGTCATGTAGCCTGAGAAAATATCCACCTTTTTTCAAAACCTATGGCTAAATTTACAGAAATGTAAACTGCTCTGTATGCAAGGGAGAAAAGAAGTTAGAGCTGTCGAGACAGAAGTAAAAGGAGCACCTTCTTGGGGATACAGCAGTTGAGATAACTCTGGGTACATAATATGTGTAAACCTCTATCACTCTGTACAAGTTATCTCACGTGCTAGTGTGTTATACTCACCCACTTCTTTACCCTAATGGTAGGACACTGGACATTTTGCCGAACAAAGGTAGTACAATATTATGGAATATTATCAGAATAAGCACACTTATGCATTAATGAAGTAACAATACATCTCATACCTTTGTTGTTCTCTTATCACTAACTGCCGTTGTTAAAATTATACTAAAGCTGGTAGTAAATTACCTTTCATTCTGATATTATCCAAGACTAAATGTTGACAGGATTTTATGAAGATTGCAGTATATAGAACTTTTTCTGAGGTCAGTTGATGTTATAATTGATTGAACAACAAGCCATGGTTTTCCTCTATTACTGCAGACAGTTAAAGTTGTAGTTATACATCTTCTGTCGTATATACTACACTGTTTGTATTAACGTGCTCAGAGTCATGTTTTCTTAAAGAAAATGGTCTAACAAAGCAGTTCCTTTTACACTAAATTTTATTGAGGCCCCACCATGACATGACATCTTCTGACATGAGACACAGTCTTCTGTCATATTCCCATTAAGATATGGAAATGGATAGATTTATTAAGCTTATTCCACTTTTACTCACAATGCCCTATAATATTTTCAGTCTCAGTGTAGTTATAAGGCAAAAGTGCATGACATCTGTGTTACACTTTATACTTACATTCTGTGAGTAATCCACTCTTTGTGTTTCAGCTAAGTGATGGTCTCAAAACCACTAGATAGATAGATAGATAGATAGATAGATAGATAGATAGATAGATAGATAGACAGATAGATAGATAGATAGATAGATAGATAGATAGATAGATAGATAGATAGATAGATAGATAGATAGATAGATAGAGAGGTAGATAGATAGAGAGGTAGATAGTTGGATAGAATGATAGATTTTTTCATTTTTTATTATTTTTATATTTTTGTTTGCTTGTTCATTTGTTTTGTGACATGCCTTCTTTGAAGCCACAGTATGTTCTTTTAATAATTTACCTATAGACTTGTTTCCCCACAAGCTGTTTTTTGTAGTATAAGATATTATGTAAGACCATGACGGATTGATTCATATTATGCAGTACAGGTGTGCAAACTGGATCAGTTTACAAATCAAAGGGAAAAGGGAATGTCAACGCCTAAACAAAGCTCTTCACCTGTTAATCCCTTAGGTTTAACTCATCAAGAACTCATTAAACTGCTTGGGAATCCAACCCAAAATAAGAAACTCAAATGTATGTGTTTTTGCAGGGGCAAATCCCCTGCAGCTCACATGGGGTAACCACACACACACACACACACACACACACACACACACACACACACACACACACACACACATGGGTAGAAGCAATTGCTCTTTAAATTAAGCATGGTCCTGCTCCTTAGGTTTACGCAGCAAGTAAAACCTTGGTATGCGCGGACTCGACTGCAGTACAGCAATGCAGTCCTTAAAATGGCTTCCTATGGGTATTAGGTTTTCAGTGGTTTCCACATTGTAACACAAGAGTTCTAACAAGACTGCTAATATGACAACAGGTGTAAAATCAGCTATTGGATTATAAAGTTTCATTATCATGACATAAGATAGTAGTCAAATAAATGTGTTTGGGAAGGAAAGCAGAACAGATAAGTAAAGACAATTGCAAAGCAATTGGCTAAATATACAGAAAGATCTGTTTGACATTTAGAATTTAATTAATCTGGATGACACAGGCCGGAGAGCTAATGTGCTATGAAAGTGTTTAAAATAGCCCACTAAACTGAGTTTGATTCTAGCAACATCCACCTGCATAATTCAAAGTTTTGAATGTGTTGTTTAACATGTAATTGTACCGTAGACTTTACCTGACAAAACAAACACTAAAATCAACTGTATGTGTTTATTTGCATATGACCCTTTGTATCACTGCAGTTTAAGAAGAGAACTAAATGTGATAGGAGCTCATGAATTGCTTTCTTGGGGTAAAGGGTACATCCCAGCTCTTAAATCACCTAAAACAGGAAGAGGCACAGTTCAGCAGAATAAAATGAAGCTGTGGACTATCGTATCGTCTTCTAAGTGCTATTCATTTTTGGGATTACAGGACTGTTTGTCAGAAGTCAGAACATGCCAGCCCTACAGGGAGCCCAGCTATTAATATATCTCAGCTTTTCATGTAATTCAGTTTAAAGAAACTCTCACAAGTTTTGCTAATACTTAAATCTTTTAGAATGCATTTTACAGCAACTGTTAAAGATCATCTGCAATTAAGTCTAAACATCTAGCAAGGCAAATGATCCCTGAGTGTAATAGGAACCATAGCTTGTACTGAAACATGCTGAACTTGTGGTTTCTGAAACCTTGAAGATGTATCTGCACTTTCAGCCGTTTTTAAAGGTAGGTGTGGAACACCGTGCAGCTGGAAACTTGCTATCACTGTACTAAATCAACTGTGTGCAGGATCATATCTCCAGTGGGTGTGGCCAGAAACCACTGTGAAAGACAAAAGCAACACTGACATGCTAAACATCCAATACCTTGCAAAGATCATAATCTGTCTGCTGACACATGATGAAAGAAATGGGATTTTCTATTAATTGTGCTGTATTCATACCAGTTATGATCAATTCCCCTAAGTGCTCAGACATTCCTTCTTGATTTTCAGGTTCACTGCATTAGCACAGAGTTCACACTCAGAAAGAATGGAGGGGAGAAGGGTGTTCCATTCCGAATTCAGATCGACACTTTCCAGCAGAACGAAGGAGGAGAATACACAGAGCATTTACATTCCTCCAGCTGTCAGATCAAAGTGTTTAAGGTACCAGAATTCTTTTACCAGTTGACTTTCTTATAGCTAACAAGCTAGCATATGTCTCACACAGCAGATTCATCCTATACTTGGTTTAGCTCTAGAATGGAGGGATCTCTAAAGTATCTTGCTGAGAACATCCAAGTCAGGAAATGTACAATTCCAACTATATTTTTCACAGCTGTCTTTATGAGTGAAATCCTGTACAAGTTTCCCTCTCCTCATCTTGGTATAGATGCAGATCACTTGTATTTGTCAGTGATGCACAGGTGATCTCTCTGCATCCATGAAAATAATGCATGTCCTCCAATAAATGGTCTTACTGCTGTGGTGGTGCTGCGGTAGCGTTGTCGCCTCATAGCAAGACGTTGTCCCGTTCGATTCTCAGCTAGACCGTCTTCTGTGTGGAGGCATACGTGAATGGGGCGTGCCTTCCTTGAAGGTTGTGCGTGGGGGCTGGTAACCCGGTACGTAAAAATCCACTACCAATCATTAGCGGACCGGAGTTCTGCTGTGGCGACCCCTAACCGGGAAAAGCCGAAAGACACAAACTTCCATAAGAAGTATATTAGTGTCTGTGATTCCACACAATGACGTAACAGTAATTATATGGCAAGGTATGTAGTGGGATAAAAGATTTACCACAAAAATGACAATGTGAATGTGACTAGCAGAATTCTGACAATAAGGGTGAAAGCTATGAGCTCTATCCTGCAATCCTAAGTTTGAATCATCCATTATCTGCTTATATTTTTGTCCCTTGGATTAATAACTTAACCAAACCAAAGCTATCAGGTACCTCCTGAAAACAGTTACTTTTTCTTAGTGGACCATGTCTGGCTTATGGAAAAGAAACTGTTTTAACCAGTTTAACAGTTGTGTGTGTATGCATGCATATATTGCATGTATGGCATAATAAAGCATCCCCGTGGGTGTGTGTGTGTGTGTGTGTGTGTGTGTGTGTGTGTGTGTGTGTGTGTGTGTGTGTGTGTGTGTGTGTGTGAGTGTACGCACACGTGTGTGTGGACAGATAGATAGAGACATAGACAAACAAACAAATATATAGATCAATAGTTCTGTTTGTGTTGAAGGCTTTCTGCGACCACAGGAAATGTCTATGCAAAAGCAGTGAGATATTATGGATAAGCAGTGAAATAATGGTGTGAGGCCTACAGAAACAGCAGGAAGTGAGGAAGTGAGGCAATGTGCTCATGTTAAGAAGTCAGGTTTCAATCTCCCAACTTGAAATGTGCATTTTTTTTGTAATCTGTGCCTAGTTGGATGAAGTTAGTAATAATAAGTTAGTAATAATAACTGCTGTGAACATTCAAGCTGACAGTTGAATTCATCTGAGAGAAACAATTTGTGGTCTGCAGGCAGACAAGATCCTTTTTTGGAAAAGACCTGTTCCTTTGAGTTTACCTGAAATGAGTGTTACAGATGGCACAGTGTGGCAGTGGATCCAGTAAGAAGTGAGGTGCTGAAGTTAGTTAACAGGCTGCATAAACTCAGTGAGAGGTACCAGTGAAGTATAAAATTTGACCCAAATAATGACTTAGAAGTTTTCTTACAACCCTGAACCTAGTGATTAACTGTTAGTGGCATAATACTCTCTGCCTTTGCCTGTGTTCAGTTTTCCTTAAATCAAGTGCCAAACATATCCCCACAGTCTGAAGAGAAAGCATTGTGGTCTATATGCAGAAAGAGAGTATACATATTGTTTGTTTGTAGGAAGATACATTTTGGACCAAACCCCCCAACAAGGGTGTATGAAAGGTGTATACATTGATATATGTGGAAGAGGAGAAAAATGAGCCCTGCATTTTGATGAATGTAATTCTCGGAATCATATTTCCCAATCCCAAATCTCCAAAAAATGATTTCCAGGAATCATTTATTATTATGTGGCTGCAAAGCAAGATCATACTTGAGAAAGTCATTTTTGCACTTTTTGGGGTTTTTCTCATTTCTCCATGATAGACCAGCTATGAAATTAATGTAAGTGTTAGTATGAAGAGTACAATCCTCACATGGGGGGAGGGGCTGCAGTGACTGCCCCCCTGAAAAAACATTTATTTTTTTATAGTGTCAGTGGTGCAGCAGGTAGTACACTCACCTTTGGTGCAGAACACCATGGGTTCTATTACCACATCGGGTAGATCAATTGCTGACACTACAGTGCGACATATGGGGATGCTGCACTCATTAGTGTGTCATCCTTGGATGAGATGTTAATCTGAGGCCCGATCTGCTTCAGTTGGTGGTAGCTTAGGTGGATGTAAAAGATCTCATGGCATTGACTGAAAAAAGTAGGGGTCCCTTGTCTATATACAAAAAGAACTCTTATTTACAAATATATAGATATACATGTTCCTAATTGTCCTTACAATCATATTAAATTTTCATCCGTATTAGACCCCCATTCCCTTTTCCATAACCAGCATATGATTGTACTTAATATTATTGCTAAAATCTATTTACCATTAAACATAATTTCATTTATTCTTTCATTCCATATAGCCCATGTGGCATAAAATAACTTTATCTATTATTTTAACATATTCTTTTCTTCTGTTCTTCTAATATCCATATTTAAGAATGTCTATGTTTATTTTATCCACTTCTTTTATATGTTTGAAAAACTCTTCTTTACATGGTTTTCCCATAACTGTTTTACACTTTTACATTTCAAAAACACATGTTCAGTAGTTTCATCTCCCTGACAATGTAAATATACCCCCAGATTCTGTATGCCTTTCACGGCGTGCAGAATCAGTGCAGGATCTCTAGCAGGCAATATGTTTGCCGTGTGATCCAAGAACAACCTGCAGGGGCATGCACGAGTGCTCCTGCACAGACTAAGCCCCTGTATGCAAATCACCCCATTTGCAGGAGAAATACATGCAAATGAGGTGAATTTGCGATCCAGGAAGCTTGCAACCGGCCGTACAGAGCTAGTGCAATCTGCAGAAATATACTCGGTTAGTAACCGAGTCCATTTCTGCAAAATCCAAAATGGAGCCATAACAGCTCCAAATAAAGGCTGCATATCAGTCAGGAAGCATTCCAATGGCCATGTATAAGGTCATTGGCATTGCAAACAACATAAAAAAATTAAAAAATCTATTTTTATTTTTTTAGCCAATCTCGGCTGTTTAAGCATAGAGCAGCGGCACGCAAACGGGATCGGGGGGGGGAATAACAAAATAAGCCTAAGATAAGCATTCTAACTAAAATCACTATTCTGCCATGCAAGTCAAAAGCAGGCAGAAGACAACATGGCCAGTGAGTAGTGGTTGCTAATGGGGGAGGCTCAGTGTGAAATATGTAACTATGCATTAGCAGGCAATCCTATGCAAATGAGGAGAATGATAGTAAATCCCAGTTTTCCGCAGCATGCTAGTCAGGTCCCAACAGTATAAGAGTAGGAATAGCTTGGTGCAAGCCTAGGAGTTAGCTGACATCATGGGGGGGTGTCAGGCATACTGTAAGGGGATTGGAGCCCTGTGGCTCAGGTTTGCTCCTAGCTAAGCACAGCTAAGCAAGGGGGTGTGTCTGACTCTGCCTAGCACTCTGTACATTGCCTAAGCGGGTGTGCGAGCCACTCACCAGGTTCCAGGTTTAAAGGTTTAAAAAAAAGTTAAACCAGGAAATAGCAGCTCTGTGCACATTTGAGCACTCTGTTTGTGTAGCACACCCCTGGGCTTAAACAGGAAGGCAATTGGAGGGGAAAACAGCAGTAGGAAGGTAATCTAGGAGAACTAGCATAGCTGGCAGGTGAAATGTATCAGAATCAGCCAATTGCACAGGCAGCAGACCAGCCCAGCCCAGAACACTACTATAAACTCTGCAGACACCTTCCCGTCTGGTCTTTCCCACACTCTACACCACCGGTGTAAACAAGCGGGGAACTTTTAACACTCACAACAGCAAAATTATAGGGGCTGCAATAGCTATCATACAACTTGTGGAAAAGACTGAGGGTGGTGAGGATGTGAATGCTGTTGACCAACCCATAGTGAGGAGACAGAGAAGAGTGTACAGACCCAGGGTAACCTACCAGGAGCTGCATGAGCTGGAGATAGTGGAGCGCTATAGGGTGGACAGGGACCTCCTACAGCAAATTGTTGAGCTGTGCCGGCCACGCTTCACACACAGAACTAACAGAGGGGAACCCATCCCAGTGGATACCAAAGCATGTGTAGATCTAAGAATACTAGCTACAGGTACCTTCCAAAGGCCAACTGGGGATATGATGGGGATCTCACAGGCATCAGCATCCAGAGTACTCCACCATTTCCTGGATGCCATGTCAGCACATGTTGGTGAGCACGTATATTTACCCAACACCCGTGAGGCGTTGGCCAGCAATATGAAACTGGTCCACCAAATAGCAAAATACCCTGAGGTAGTGGGTGCTATAGACTGCACGCACATATGCATCAAAGCACCACCCGGTGAGCGGGGTAGGGTCTACATCAACCACAAGGGCTTCCCCTCCATCAACTGCCAGGTCATATGCGATGCCCAGGGCATAATAATGAATGTGTATGCTGGCTGCCCTGGAAGATATCATGATTCCCACATCTGTCATCTGACGCAGCTGTACCAGAGCTTTGCCAATGAGGACATCCCTCACTGTCACCTAGTGGGGGATGCTTTATACGCACTGGAGCCATGGCTGATGATACCCATCAGAAATGCACACACACCTGAACAAGAACTCCATAATGAGGCACACGCACAGACCAGAATTATTGTAGAGCGTGTGTTTGGGATGCTCAAGTCATGGTTCTGGTGCTTGGACACATCCTGTGGGGCCTTGCAGTACTCATCAGCTGCATGTACCCAAATTGTCCTCATATATGCCATGCTACGCAAGTACAGCACGGGGCAGGGCCACACAGCCCCCCACCATTGCCAAGGCCTGCACAGGCACAGAGTGTCTCAGAGGAGGAACAACCTGAGCCTGCCCCAGTAGGCAAAAGGAGGCATGTCCAGTATGGCCTGGCCTTGGCAAAGAGTCAATACATAGCACATACACTGACACAGGAGCGACCCAGGGAATAACACCTCTTTCTGACTCTCACATACAGTAAAAGGGATGCCAAACATTACACTACCTGTGCTCAACCATGTGTAGGGAGTGTACTATGTGCATCCGACATAGGCATCCCTGCAGCACCACCCTCAGTACTGGGACACCCACAAGGTAAATGACTCACATATGCTAGTCAGGGGGGTTCACATACCCAACAATAGTCACAGCCAGCAGGACAGGTGTAGACAAACACAAACAAAGGCTGTGCTATGGCCTCTGAATGATGTTCGTGAGCACATATATTTCCCCAACACCCATGAGGCATTGGCCAGCAATATGCAACTGTTCCACCAAATAGGTTGTAACCCCCCCCCCCCCAGGCCTACACAGACAGACTGCAGCAGGTCAGGCAGTGGGGCGTTAGTTATGAAGGGTAGGAAGTCAGAAAATAACATGCAGGTAAATCAAATCTAAGATCTGTAGTACACTGGTATGCCTCTAGTCAGCATGATAGGTAAGACTACAGAATGAAATGGAGTACCTGACATACCAGTACAGTCATAACAAATGTGTACAAGTGTCAGGTGTGCCCCCACATCCTACGTAGAAATGTAGTAACAGTCAGGTGTGCCCCCCAATCTTGTGTAGAAATGTAGAAATAGTCAGGTGTGCCCCCCCATCCTACGTGGAAATGTAGTATCAATCAGGTGTGCCCCCCAATCCTGTGTCGAAATGTAGAAATAGGTGCACCCCCCCATCCTACGTAGAAATGTAGTAACAGTCAGGTGTGCCCCCCCAATCCTGTGTAGAAATGTAAAAATAGTCAGGTGTGCCCCCCATTCTACGTAGAAATGTAGTAAGAGTCAGGTGTGCCCCCCCAATCCTGTGTAGAAATGTAGAAATAGTCAGATGTGTGCCCCCATCCTATGTAGAAATGTAGTAACAGTCAATGCCAAATGATCGACGGATACCCTGCAGAAACAGTATGCTACCTGTCAGTGTACAACACAAAGGTCAGCACTGCAGTACAAACTACCTGGACTTGATCCACATATTCAATACAGATGGGCACACAGGGCATGCTCACACACTTAGAGAAATGAAGGCAATGTCAGTCAACAACATACTGAAAGGTCATGCTGGGCATGCTCACACACTTATACATATGAAGGCCATGTCTGCAAACACCAGTGGACCAGACATATCTGGCAGTCGCAGATGTTAGTGCAGGCACTCCTCAGTATGCACCACACATGCTTTGCACACACAGTGGATAGGAATACAGACATATATCTAAGGACAACACACTATAATAAGCCAAAGGTAGACATACATAGATGTGTGGAAGAGGGTGACTGTGCCAAGGAGCCATCCAGGCCTGTCCCACCCAGCACACAGTCAAAGGCCCACAACCACATGAGGTTCAGATGTCACTCACTGTAGATACTAGCCACTGGTATCTGTCAGCATTACAGACTATGTGGTCACGTGCTAGCTGTGCAACATGACTGTGCAAGGAAGTAGTCATCCATCAGCTGTATACACGTACCTCTGACATCTGACCCTGTGTGTGCCCGCATGTGGTGTGTCAACCTCTAGATGAATGGGTTATGTCCCATGCACACACACTGCCCTCCCCATAGCCCCACTATGACAAGCCTGCTGAGATCATCCACTGTGAAATACACCTTTGGGAGAGTTGTAGCCTAATAATCTCTGTGGAGTGTCCCATAACTGCGTACTGCTGGAGTGTGATAAACTAGTTAGGTAGGAGTTCCAATCCCAGACATGGCAACTGTGTGTGTGTGTGCGTGTGTGTGTGTGTGTGTGTGTGTGTGTGTGTGTGTGTGTGTGTGTGTATGTGTGTGTGTCTCTGTCTGTCTGCGTAGAGAGCAATGCTTTTTAGGGTAGTCACACTCCCTACAATTCAAATGCTCGACTTTGAAAAGGCTTCTGTCATCCACCTAGAAATACATCTCTGGGCATGTTGTAGTCCAGTAATCTCTGTAGCATATGCCATAACTGCATACTGCTGTAGTGTGATAAAATAGTTAGGTAGGAGTTCTAATCCCAGACTTGACAAGTGTGTGTGTGTGTGTGTGTGTGTGTGTGTGTGTGTGTGTGTGTGTGCGTGTGTGTGTGTGTGTGTGTGTGTGTGTGTGTGTGTGTGTGTGTGTCTGACTTTGTGTAGAGAGCAATGCTTTTTGTGTAGTCACACACCCTACAATTCAATACTCTACTTTGACAAGGCTGCTGATGTCATCCACCTAGAAATACACCTCTGGGAAGGTTGTAGCGCAGTAATCTCCATAGAGCATCCTATATCTGTGTACTGCTGTAGTGTGATAAATTAGTTAGATAGAAGTTCTAATCCCAGACTTAGCAACTGTGTGTATGTGTGTGTGTGTGTGTGTGTGTGTGTGTGTGTGTGTGTGTGTGTGTGTGTGTGTGTGTGTGTGTGTGAGTGTGTGTGTGTGTGTAGAGGGCAATAGGGCAATGTATTTTAGGATAGTCACACTCACTACAATTCAAATGCCCTACTTTGGCAATCCTGCTGATGTAATTCATTGTGAAATACACCTTTGGGGAAGGGGCACTCCAGTAATCTCCATGGTGCATCCTATAACAGCATCATACTGTAGTGTGATATAGAACTCTGGTAAGGGTTCTATCCCCACACATGGCAGTCGTGGATGTTTTGTGTGTGCTTCTATGTTTGTGTAAGGAGCAATGCATTTAGGCTAGTCACACTCACTACAATTCAAATGCCCTACTTTGGCAATCCTGCTGATGTCATTCACTGTGAAATACACCTTTGGAGAAGAGGCACTCCAGTAATCTCTGTGGTGCATCCTACAACAGCATCATGCTGTAGTGTGATATAGAACTCTGGTAGGGGTTCTATCCCCACATGTGGCAGTTGTGGATGTTTTGTGTGTGTTTCTATGTTTGTGTAATCTCTGTGGCACATCCTATAATGATGTAGTGCTATAGTGTAATATACTAGTTAGGTAGGAGTTCTAATCCCAGACATGACAGGTGTGTGTGTGTGTGTGTGTGTGTGTGTGTGTGTGTGTGTGTGTGTGTGTGTGTGTGTGTGTGTGTGTGTGTGTGTGTGTGTGTGTGTGTGTGTGTGTGTGTGTGTGTGTGTGTGTGTGTGTGTGTGTGTGTGTGTGAGATTCATATCCTGTGTGGCAGTGGCTGTGAGTGTGTAACAACTGGACTCAATGTGGAGCGGGTTTTGCAAACTTCTTATATGGTGGGCCAAGTATATATCACAATGTCCACTGTACTGGGATAAAAGATGTGAAATAGCGTAGAGGCTGGGGTGCAAATCCATACCCCTAAATGTGACATCAATGCCAGCTGAACAATGTTAGCAACCCTTGTATTACCCAGGGTACACTCTCAACCCATGTCTCATACACACACACTTGCTTAGGCAACAGTCGCTATGTTGGTAGTACCCTGCTTATTGCCCACTGATAGTAACCATGGTGTGATTTCAGTGGGCTACAGAAGGCATGGCACCCTGTCCATCAATCCAATAGGCATGTACATGCCAACAGTGCACCTCCCCCATGTTCCCCAATGGACACCTGCAACACCTGTGATGCCATCAAATGTGACCCACAAAGGACATAACATGCCTGAAACACAAGCCCTGTATGTACAGATGCCACTGACACCAGGAAATACTGATATCTTGCTATCAATCTAGGTGCAGGGCAAACCTTCTGTCCCTGAACAGTTACCACCACATGAGACCAGGACTGGCACATCTGATGATAACGATCTGTGTACACAACATGGGCCAAACACCCCAGGTACAGTTCCACATGTCACTGTACATGCATGTGGGAGGTTTGCACATCCCAGACACTGTCCATATCATGGATTAAGGAACACATACATGGCAAGCAATGAACAGCGTTGGCCACACGCAATAGTCACCCAGGTGACTGGATGGTGAATACAATACCCACCTGTGTGGGCAACTCCAGACACTACTCCCCTGAGCCACAATGCAGACCATTGTCATGTGGCCTGATGCCAAGGTATACCCATCACCTAGCCTTGTATAGCCATCTGGCACCGTCAACCACAACACACCCGTGAAGCAGTGCACACATGCATGTCAGTACTGGCACCCGTGTCTGTGTGTGTGGTGTATGATGCGTATGACCACATTCTCACTCACTACAACCCCCATTGCCATACCGAAGCATGCTCCGATCTGGCTAGAATAACTCCAAAAAAGTTTAATGTGAAGCGCTTTTCGTCTTCCACCTTTGGAAGACTTCATCAGACAAAAAAAAAAACTTCATACACAGTTTTAAAATGAAAAAGGCGCCAAAGCAAAGTACAGTAATTGGATTCAGCCACCATTCAATTAACTAATTAAATACTAAGTTAAATAATTAAAAGTGTTCTGCATCAAAAACATTTTTCTTGTGTTAAAAAAGCTCATGTCAGCAAAATAAAATCATTAATTTAAAACTTCTGTTTAAAACTTTCATTTGATAAAAAAACAAAATGCAAAACTGTACTCTAACATAAAGTACAGAAATACTGAATGAAAAGCATAAATGTAGGAAAACGTAGTTTTAAATATATGCTTGGAGTATAAAATAAGAAAAGAACGTAATAATAATAATAAGTATAAAATGAGTACAAATATAACAACAGACTACTGCTCACAACACCAAGAGGTGACAGTGTCTGAAGCAAAAATGTCAATAACTATGGACAGGGTGTCAAATACCTAAAAGTAAAAATACATACAGTGAAACTGAACAGCTGTAGTAACATTTCCACAATCAAGTGCATGGAAACACACACCAATATCTAGGAACATCATGTTGGTGGTGGGCCGTTCATTCACTGTGAGCAGGAACTCGATCTGTTGTTTGGCAAACAGCATCTCAGATGGATTGGGGTTTGCCTCTAACAACATACACTGTGGAAACAAGCCAACACACAGGAGGGATATGTGCCTGACCTGACTACAGACTGTAAGTGCTGCTATACTGCATTTGGAGTAATGTTGGTTTAACAGGGTGTGTGTGGCTATGGCAGTCCTACATGTTTACATACCTACCATGTCAGTGCTATGTTAATGAGGGGACACCAATCTGTAGGGCCATCTGCAGACTGGCCATTGTGTGGTGCCTTTTGTTTCAGGTGTTACCCACAGAGCACCTATCTGTGAACTGCAGAAGGTAGTGTGAGGATTGCAGTCTGTAGATGGTGAAAGCCGTGAGAGTTACTGACTTCATATCCCTCATAGGATATATGGTGCAACAAACCCTGTTACAACAGTAAATGTATGAGGTTATCACAGCAACATGTCAATACTGGCCCTGTGTATTTGCTTCCAGCCTCAACCCTGACAACCATTGCACATATGTCATGCAGTAAGGGGTGCATATGTACTGTACACCATAATTAGTGACATCATATCTGGTAACAAGTCAGTGAAAGATCAGACTGCTACACATGTAATGTATAGTAGGGGTTATATTTCATGACATAACCTGGACATCCTGTGGCTGTGTGTACAGTACTGAGGTCTGTGTACTTATGGTGATCATCGGCAGTGTGTGTATTGTTTATATGTACCTTGGCCTGTGTACAGACTGTGGTAGATGTCATTGTTCTTGGTCCTGTTCTATCTGATGCTACATGATGCTCCACTGTATGTTACCCTATCGGCTTACATGTTTGTATGGCCATACACGCACATGTCCCATACCACAGACAGGCAGTGGACCACACTGTGTAGTGGACCAGTATATGTAGGGTTTGTGTGTGGGTGGCACATATGAGGTTGGTGTTGAACAGAGAGTCCATATACTGTAATAATATGCTAGCATGCCATATGTAGCTTTGGCTGTGTTCACATTGGTTATGGTGATGCACTTACACATAGGTGTATGTTACTCTGTGCTGTGGCATGTCTGTACAGCCTACTATCTATGTGCAGGTACATGTGCATTCCCCCATAAGAAATGTAGGCCAGTGTTGACCCGGTCTGCCTGTAGCCTGCACAGTGCTTTGTTAACATGCCTAGCAGCTTAGTGTACTTACCCAGTGAGATATAATGTCCAGTTACTTGCCAGATGTACTGCTGCTGGGCCACCATAACAGTCATGTATGTCAGACAGAGTAGTGGTATGCTGTACAGATGTATGTCAGTATCTAGTGGGTGGTATGTGGCCATGGCACCTCCTTACCAATGGTTATTATGTGGCAGGACAGACAGGGATGTGTGAATGCATAATCTATGGTGGCAAATGTATACCAGTAGTTACATGTTACACCCACCTACATGGCTGTTAACATCCACATTGTTAGGAATGGTCCATATGTCTTTCCCTAAGGGGTTATCTGTCTACATCTGGACTGTCCAGAGTGTGTCAGACTGTCCACATATATTAGCCATTATCTCTGCTGTAGTCCACAGGAGCATTACGTACTAGCAGTGGTACTGTACTATGATGTCCTTAGGATGTCTGTCAATACCCAATGGTGCACATGTTAAAAGCAGATGTGACCTCCCACACACACCATGTCTGTGAAGACAATCCCTATTACAGTAGCAATACTCTACAAGTATACCTGCTATACATACCTGACATCCCCTTGCACTACAACATTGGGACTACAGGGGCTGAGGTAGGGCTACACTCCATGTTCAGGACATATGATGATGATATATGTACATATACTTATCCAGATATCTATATAGACATATAGATATACATATCTACATACATATATGGATATGTACGTGTACATAGATATACAAATAAACACCCAGATATATACATGTACAGAGCAATATATGTCTACACATATACAGATAGAGATACATATGCACATATACGTATGTATATCTACATATATATTGACAGTAGTAGGTATATCAGAATAGATATGTATGCACATATAGTTATTGATATCTACATATATACCAACATAAATAGGCGTATCTGTACACATAGGATGTGCATACATATATGGCTATATATACATATATCTATATATACATATATGTATATCTATGTATACATATATCTATGTATACATATATGTGTATGGGAGCGCAAAAGAATCCTGAAAGCCCAAAGTCCTGAAGACCATCAGGGGTGAGCTGCCTTAAAGTATATGGATGTACATTACCATATAATCTACCTTGGTTAAATGCAGGCTTACTGCCACTTGCCATACAGACTGTTCTGTTTGTCAGTGTGCTTGTGATGGTGTCAGTTGTGCCTTGTTATGTAACAGTTACATCCCATTGTGTCAACTGAAGTCTTTACCCCCTAGGGATTGTCTACAGAGTGTAGATAGAGGCTGCTGAACTATACACCTGCATTACTTACCGTTGATTGTTTGGTATCCTGTGGCCCAGTCTGCCTTTACTATTATACTACTTGATGGCCTTGGCCTGGACAGCAATATCTGTTAACTTTCCCATACTACCGATTTAGTATAATTGTTTTACAGTTGCATTATTCAGTTTATATGGATGTCCATGTCTAAACAGCTATACGACATGGCATATACAACTGTAATAGTACACAAATAAAGCTTTCCCATTTATGCACACCTGTGTGTTATATCCTTTGATATGTCTGTGGGTATATATTGCAGGCAATGAATGTCATTTGTATGGGTGGCACATACAATCTCCAGTTGGTAAGGTGGTAACTGTAGGAATAGTGGCTGTCCCATATTGTGTGCACATACTACATATGTAACTTACTGTACATATCTCTGCGTGTGTATGTGTAGTTACATATATATTTATATATATGTATATATATATATATATATATATATATATATATATATATATATACACATATATGTCTGTATCTCCATAAATGTGTCTGTATATGTATCCTAGGGTTGCCCATGTCATGTCTGGTCCTGGTTATGGGACCTGCAACACTTGGTAGTGTATTGCAGGGGGGACATGTTTGGCTGTGGGGGGTATACCTACTCGTACAACACATATATTGTTTGGGGCCTCTCAACCCCATTAACGTTGCATGTGGGCATATATGTTTTTGTTATTTCCCCATTGTTATCTACAGATGTATGTCCGTATATACCTATAAATATATATATATGTGTATATATATATATATATATATATATATATATATATATATATATATATATATATATATATATATATATATATATGGGAACACTTCACATAATCAAATTACTGAAATCTCGAATTTCATATGGTCGAAACCATATGATCGAGATTTCAGTAAATCGAATATGTAAAGTGTTAAAAAATAAGACCTTACTTATATTAAAACGTTACGTGCACACAGAGGCAAGGATTCCTGTACGGTCTGTGTGCATGTAATGTTTTTATCCTTTCTGCGGTGTTGACAGGAAGTGTGAAATCTCCCTTTTTGCGCTTCTGCATACAGAGCAAAATGGGAGATTTCCTTTTTCCCCAGTGTAGCGCGATCTCGGAGTTGGTATATTTAAGTACGGGGTGGGAGTGCAAGTAAGCCCCTGCAAAAGCGGTGTTTGAGTTTTTTTTTTTTTTTTTTTTACGGTTTCATTTCAGAAGTTCAAGTTCCAAAACTCGATCTTTTGGTCTCAGTTATATGAAATTCGAGATTTTGGGGATTCGAGCTTCTGAAGTGAATATATATATATATATATATATATATATATATATATATATATCTGCTGACATATATATATAAACTGTCATATATATTTAGACATATAGCTTTAGACATAATATCTATAGATATAGGCATTTGCATGTATATATGTTCATATATATTTACATATACGTATATATTTTTATATATATTTATATATATATATATATATATATGTATATATACACACATATATAGATATGCTGTATCTGTTTAGATTTACACACACACATACATCTAAATTTTGGAATACATTCTCTGTACTCTTGAAAGACTGGGCAGGATGATATGTTTTTGAAAACATCAGGGTTATGTATATCTAACATGGCTTAGTAGTAAATCACTTTGGCTATGATGTGCAGCATCCCAGGTTTGAGCCTTGCAGAGGCTGTTTATTTTGTTGTTGGGCAGAACATGGGCTGTTGGATACAGAGTGATTAAGGCACTTTAAAGCAGTTGTAAGCAGGTTTGCGTGGGTTTCCGCAGAGGTAAGCACTGCTAACTTCCGGTTACAGTTTCTTATACTCAGTTAGTTTCTAAATTGCTTAACCTGTGTAGGCATTGCTTACCCCCATGTAAACAGGCTTAAACCCACTTACTGATGCTTAAAAGTTCTTACTGCTGCTTACCCCGTGCTAATTTCTTTAAAAGAAAAGGGGTTGATAGGAAAGTCGTGAAAAAAGGGGCACAAAGAGGGAAAGACAGTAAGGAAAATAGACAGGTATGTGCAGGAAGGGTGTAGGGAGGGTCCATAACTGCCCATTTCTTCTACAGCAACAGCTGTGCATATACAGTGAATTTGGATGTAGATTTGGACACTCAAATGGACAGCTATGTATGGGGGAAGATTTTTTGTGGAAACAGATTTCCCTTTATTTTATTTTCAGTAGTGAGTGGGATGTTGGGAAGGGGTAGTAGGTATTTGGGTAGTAGGTATATGACACATGTGGTGGATAAACACCTTGATGGGGAGGGGTATTGGGAAATCAGAAGCTCATGAGCCCCCTTGTGGAAACAGTGGGACTGAGGTCCCCACCCATAGGCAGTCACCACTGCATCTTCACAGCCCCGAAGGTGGCTGTGCTGGGGGCTGAGTCACAGAGCCAGACTGACTCTCTAATCATGATACATGGCCCTTGAGCTGGCGTAGAGCATCACCAAACTGCTGGTAGATCTCCCTACACACCACGACCCTGACCTGGCGATGGGTGACAGGTGCCAGTTCGCTCCCACTCCCAGGGGGGGGCGAGCCCCATCCCCAAGGTGGTTCCACCCGAAGGTAGTGCAGGACCAATGGACAGGGAGGTCCTGGGTTGGGCCCCAGACATGTTGGTGCCTGGTGCCACGGCCAGCTGAGGTGGGACAGGTGGGTCCAATGGGACCGGCCTTCCCAAGCGTGCTATAGTGTTTAGATTTCATCATCATATGTGGGTTAGTAATAGTCAACACATTCCAGTATTAGGTATAACAGCATGCATTCATATTCCCATTAACCCAGACACCAGATAAGGCACAGTTGCATAGCAAACAGAACACATGCATATATGGGACCACAGTGGTAATAAGAACAGCATGCAGGTACATTGATGGCACCATGCCACCAATGTTGGAATAATTCAATATAGCACATGCATGGGAACCATTAATATATTTATCAAACAATTGGACAGTATCAGAACATAGGTGACATTACATACCAGTTGGGGTGGGTATGTTGATTATTGTTGGAGATATGGAGGAGGGCTGTAAATTAAAAACTAGTATATTCCTACAGTCCACATTACTTTCCTAGTCAGTGCTGTTATCTGTACCTTACAAGTCTTACTACACTACCCTATAGCCTTAGTTTGGGCAGTGATATGGCTGTCATCATCATTACACATGATCTGGTTTTACCTGCAGTATACACCTCTTACCTGGTATACATGTGGAGGGAATGTTTGTTAACACTAACTAATTGTTTCTACACATACTCCCAGATTCCAGGTTGATGTTGTGCACATAGCTATCCAACTCTTTCTGCACAGACTCTGACCATGTGTTGACCATATGCTGGTGTACCGGGACATATCTAGAATATTGCCCTCTTCCACCTTTAATGACCTCACACACACATATGCATGCTTTCCTACACAGTTATATTCTGTAGCACAGTGTGGGTGACAATGATCAGTGATACTTTATTATTCAGAGAAACTGCAACACTCACAATTCCTTACAATACCAGAGTGAACAGTACCAGTACAGGTTATGATGGTCTGTATTTCTCAGCACAGTGTTCATATCCAATGTATCTGTGGGAGCAATGTTTGTTAGCACTACCTGATGGTTGCCACACAAACTTATAGATTACACATTAGTATTATGCACATACATCTCACTCTGTTACTGTACACACCCTGGTCACAGCTTGACACCATGGGAGTGTAGATAGGACATACTTGAAATATTACTCTCCTAACAGTTTTGGGGGTTGCTACAGTGACAGGTTTGTTCTCATAGGTGTTTGACAATCACTCGTATTCCCTGATTGCTGACTAAACATCTGGGATCATCCCACTGACTTACCGTGGTGACAGACAGCAGATATGGGCCCATATACTGGACATTCTGGCCTCATCTCTACAGTTGTGGGGTATGATTCTGTATGCAGCCTACATCCACTCCCAGGATTCAGACCATGGCTGTGTCTGCTACAACGTAAATTCTGTTAATCACAGTTGTGTCTGCTATATATATATATATATATATATATATATATATATATATATATTACTGTATATCTCCTATCTGCTTTCTGTCTTATTAATCCCCTGTGCTTTTGCATTCTGACCTTGTATTGCAATACTCTTATACAGATTTCCTAGACAATTATATGTTGTAGGACGGTGTGGGCGACAGTGATGTGTTTTACCTCATTATTCAAAGCAACTGCATCAGTCGCATTACCATACAATACCAATGTAAACAGTACCAGTACTGGGTATCATTCTTGTATTTCTCAGCACAGTGTTGGTATCTGACAGACCTGTGGGAGAAATGTTTATTAGCACTACCTGAATGTTCCCACACACAGTACGTGATTCCACATTACTATTATGCACATACATCTCACTCTGTTACTGTACACACTCTGGCCACAGCTTGACAAGATGGGGTGTAAATGGGACATATGTGGCTTCTTAGTCTCATAAGGTAATGGGGAGTTGCTAGTGTGCCAGCTTTGTTCTCATAGATGCGTGTCAATCGGTTGTATTTTCTGTTTGCTGCCTATACAGCTGGGATCATCCCACTGATTTCCCAGGGGGACAGGTTGATAGGCAGCAGACGTGGGCCACTTTACTGGACATTCTGGACATTTCTGTACAGTTGTGGGGTATGATTCTGTATGCAGAGTACTACCACTGGCAGTATTCGAACCATGGCTGTGTATGCTAAAAAAAAAAACAACAGTTCACATCTCAGTTGCATGTGCTATTCGGGTTTTGTTGTCTGCATTTTCCCTGTTTTCTGTCTATGTGTCTCTTAGTTGTACTAAATGGCCTCTGGGAATTACACCTGTCATATACAGGCATTCCTACATATTCAATTTATGGTGCACAGTGTGGGTAACATTGCTTAATACTACAGTACTATTACTTGATTGCTAATTTACATTACCATATGACACCAGAGTATACACATGCAGTCCAGCAGTTAGACCTTTATTGTCAGTTTATTATACTTTTATTGACAAACAAACGATATGAGACTCTTCCTACCATAATCTCTAGTGTATGCAGTACTTGTCTTGAACTATACAGGTTTTATACAGGCAATTAATTTACTACTATGTTTAGTTTTAGTTTTTATGACAGTAATTGCATGATTATTACTGACCTGCCTCGCATCGCAACCTCACCAGGCAACTGACATGGGCCTCCTGGTTCACAGCCCACTCCATTACAGCTGTGGGGGACATAAGAGAAATATTTAACCATACCTATCCATAATATACCTGAGCTGACAATTATTACACACATAGTGGGGTGATACTTACACATGACTGGAACATCCCCTGATGCACTAGCCTCTTGGAGCCACTCCTCCAAGAGATCCCTCTTATGCTGCTTCAGGTCAGCATAGTGATGCCTGACCTGCTCACCAGTTTGGGGTATACCAGTGGCACTGGTGAGGTCATGGTTGAGACAGTCCCAGGCCTCCGCCTTATACTGGGAGCCCTGGTACTGGCCCTGCAGCAGTCTCTGATCATGGTCTTTGAGAAGGAGTCCTGCCATGACCTTGGACTCCTGGACGCCCCAGCACTGCACCTGGAAGCGCACACCTTCTCCCCTTACTGCCATTGTGCCTGCAAGGGGAAGCTACAACCAGTTATGAGATGTATTCCCGCCTCTTGGGTTTAAGTAGGGCCGATTTCCCACACTTTTCCATGATTGGCCGGTTTTGAAAAGGCTAAGCTATGGGCAAACCTGCTTACCTAGGGTTGGCATTATTTAAAGGGATATAACACTGGGCACATTGAGTTAGCTGGCCTACACATTGCTCACACCTCCTAAGCTGGCCTGTACAGTGCTTAGCATTGCTTACATTAAACTTTGCATTATAATTCTTTTTTGGCATTGAGTTATTATTCATTACACCTTATATGTATGCCTGGTATCCATGATTCATATGTACATACACTGTATGGGGTCCTTGTGTTTTACTGGAGACTTCAACACTCGATTACAATTCAACCTGACCTCTGGCCTTACTGCTGTACTCTGGTTCACATATTTATGTTATGTAGTGGGTTAAGGCACATATGTCTGTTTACGGATTCCTTTCACAGGTTCAGTTTGATTTTACTGTGGTGAATACTTGTTTGCTGATAGCTCATTCTTTTGTACTTCTGTGATGGTTTGGTGGTTAACTACTGTGACTATGGTGTATAGGGTCCTGGGTTCAAGATCTGCATGGTTGTCTATTTTGTTGATGGCCAGAACAATGGTCATTGGATACAGAGAGATTAAGTCACTTTTGAGCATTTGTAAGCATGTTTGCATGGGTTTGTGTGATGGTAAGCACTGCAAACCTGCCATTACATCTGCTTACAGAGAGTTAGCATCAGGATTGCTTAACGAGTGTAGCCATTGATTACCACTGTGCAAACGGGGTTAAACTCGCTTACTAGTACTTAAATATGCTTACTACTGCTTATTGGTGCTTAAACCTGCTTACTAGTGCATTATTTATTATGACACTGACACCTCAGATGTGCATTTACTGCAGTACTCCAGTTCATAAATATATGTTATTTAGTGGGCTTTGCAACATAAATATTGATCATAACGTGCTTTGCCATGGAAAATGGAATGTGCTGCAGTGGGACTCAAACCAGGAATGCCTGCTCGTAAGGCGAATGCTCTACCCAGTACACTATTGCTATGCTGCTTCATTTGCATATATCTTCCTTGTTATCCTCTTCAGCCATTTAAGCTGCATTAACCATAGCTAAGCGATGGGCACACCCACGCACCTACGGTTAGCTTTAATGGGATTTTTATATAAAAAAAAAAAAAAAAAAAGGGTTTGTTCATTTCATTTATGTACAGTGTTGCTGTTTTACCCAAGGGGGACTGTTAGCAGGGATATGCGGACACCTATGAGCAGTCTTGCTCATTTCTGACCCCTTTCTGCTGTTCTTCATTGTGGGGTCATGTATATTCTGAGAGCTCTGTTTGCAGACATGCCCCCTGCGCTCTTACACGCTCTGTGTAAGACAAGAAGCTCAGGCAACATGCCTCATTACTATGCATGGCGTGCTACCATCCTGCTCCTAAACAGCTGCCTCCATGTAGGACTAAGCTAATCCTGCACGGAGGAATAGTAAACAAGGGGGATACTCTATCACTTTTCTTTTTATATCACATATTTCCTTTTGCTGGTAATTTATCTATTATCCATCTCCAAAAAGAAAAAAAAAATCTTGACATTCTACTTTCTGATTACACCATTTACTTTCTATTTTTATAGCTTTAATTTTTTTCATCTATTGCATTGTCCCATGGTTTTATATGGTAATGTTTTATCATTACATTGCTATAACATACTTTTCTTTCTTCTTCTATATCATCAATTTTTATTTAACCACAAAAATATTTTTTCTTGGTAACATTTTATTTCATTTATATACTCTTTTTATCTTTTACTCTTTTTCTCATACTCAGATTTATCATGCTTATATTTACACAGTTTTACTATTAATCTCAAATATTTTTCATTTACCACTTAAACACTTTGTGCAGTTTTAATGAAGTAGTATATACCACTGGGTTAATTAACCCTAAACCTCCTTCCTCTTTATTTGCATACAGAACTCTTCTTTTAACTAGGTTTAATCTAGAACACAATATAAATAAAAATATCTGCAATAATTCCTTTTCAAATACTGTTGGCGACATAAATATACTTGCTAAGTATGCAATTTTCCCATCAGTGTAGGATTTATCAAATAGCCCTTTTTCTGAATGATAATTTATATGTTCTCCAGAAAAGAGAGTTGTGTTTTATTTCTTCTATTGTTTTTCACACTAAATTTTACCTACATATCTTTATTCCCACATTTTATACCTAACATAGAAATTTCATTCATTGTAAAATATTTACTCCAGCTTTACCACATCACCTAAAACTTTACTTTTCTCATTATTTAAAGCCATCCGTATCACCTCCAAATACTCATTTCTGCAAAGCATTACTTCTTTTATCCAAATTATTTTTTGTAATGTATTTCACATACTATTACATTTATAATTACTGCAAAGAGTGCACATTTCATTGGGCATCCCTGTCTTACACCACTCTTCATGTGCACTTCTTAGCTTAACCAGCCATTTGCAAGTGTTATTACTTTATTATTACTTTTATATGTTGACATACATAATTTCCTAACTTTCTCATTTATGTTATAGTATTTCATTATTCCTCGTAAGATTTCATGTCCAGTTCTATCAAATGCCATATATATATATATATATATATATATATTTCTAGGGATTCACTTCAAAATCTCGAATTCCTGAAAACTCGAACGTCATATGTTCGAGACCATATGATCAAGTTTTCAGAAACTCAAAATTCCAAAACGAAGTAAAAAAAAATACTCAAACACATCATTTCTGTAAGGGGGCAAGCCCCCCCTGCACCCCCACACCCCCTCCTTAAATATACCAACTCCAAGATTGTGCTACAGTGGGGAAAAGGGAAATCTCCCGTCCCGCGTTGTATGCAGAAGCGCAGAATGGGAGATTTCCCATTTCCTCACTATAGTGCAATCACGGAGATGGTATATTTAAGTAGGGAGGGTGCAGGGGGGCTTGCCCCTGCAAAAACGTTATATTTAATTAAATTAAAGTGTTTTTTAACACTTTAGACTTTCGAGTTTTTGAAAACTTGATCACATGGGCTCGACCATATGAGGTTCGAGTTTTCAGGAATTTGAGATTCTAAAGTGTTCTCATATATATGTATATATATATATGTATATATGTACATATATATATGTGTGTGTGTGTGTGTGTGTGTGTGTGTGTGTGTGTGTGTGTGTGTGTGTGTGTGTGTGTGTGTGTGTGTGTGTGTGTGTGTATATACATATATTTTCCATTTTAATGTCAAATCTCTTTTGTATTATAAAGATTTTATTATTCAATACTATCAGTATCCAGTTTTTTAATTCTTTTCTATCTTCCTTTTTTCATATGAATTTAAGTATTCCACTATATAATTCATTTTATATAAAACCTTCATTTAACCATTTATTCAAAAACTTTAAAAATATATTTTTTGCCGCTCCCTTAAATTCTCATACATTTCATACCATGTTCCACCTAGCCTTAAATTCTTATACATTTCATGCATATTCCATCTGGTCTTGCAGCCAAATCAATATTTACTTGTCCTAATGCTTTATCTAGCTCATGTAAAGAACTCTCCTTTTCCAACTCTTTAATATCTTTTTCTGTTAACTTTTTTTGTGTTGTTTCCATGTTTTTTCATGACCTTCTTTCTTCTTTAAACATTTATTGTACATATCACTTTTCATAATCTTTTCCTGAGTTCTTTCTGTTTCTCTTTTTACATTTTTACTTCTCTCATTACAATGCCATCTTCCTTTACTAATCTGCTTAAGTAACTTGATAATACTTCTCTTTTTCCTTTTAAAAAATATCTTTGCTTGTATAACAATTTTTGAAATTTTTGACCTTGATTTCTTTCATATAATTCTTTTTTCATTCTCAAAGTACTTTATATCATTATGTTCTAAATCCTATCATGTATTGCTATGTTCTTTTCTATTTTTCGTTCTGTACTTTTTTCACATCTCATTGCCACTGTAAAAAAAGTTATATTTTTCCTTAAATATCATTCACTATTCAGACCAATTTTTGTAAAATGTTCTAATAGTATAAATGCATTACTAATCTCTTTTCTTCTTCATCCCATGCTTTTTCATTTATTCTTTTTATTCATTTGCCTATTTTTATATATTCTTTGCTTTTCTTTGTCTCTAACCATATTGCATGATGATCAGAAAATCCTGTTTCAACTACCTGCCCTTCTTCTGTAACTAACCTTCTGATACTAGGATTATGCATACCTCTTTTGTAAGTCTGTGAATTTGTCCCAAAGTTGTAACTTACCACATCTTATAACTTCTAAAATTGTTCTTATATAATTTCCTTTTGTTTTACATTTGCCTCTTAACTCACAATTAAAGTCTCCTGTTATTATAATATTCATATTTATCACTACAGTCTAAAATCTGATGAAACAAGTTTTCCCTTTCTTTACAATTAGTATAAGCATATAATGTTATAATTGTATAAACTTGTTCTTTCCATTTTAAATCTACAGTGCTTAATCTTTTCATTTTTGCTAAAGTTACATCTAATATTTTTATTATACTTGTAAAGAATATGACTATTCTAGAACATCTCTCATTCCCAAAATTCCAGATTATCTTTCTTCCTCATAATTTCTCTGTTTGTAATCTTTCTTCATTTGTAAACATCTTGTGTCTTCTAATATGCATACATCTATATCACATGTATTACACCACTCCAAAATCCCTATTCTTCTTATTATATACTTAATGCTATTGACATTTAGAGAAAGCACTCTAAAATTTTTATTTTCCTTTCCCTTTTTCCTTAGATTTATTGTTTCATAAATTCATAGCCAATTACTAGGGTAACTGCCTTAATGGCTCATTGTAAGCCTAGCCAATTTCCCTCCCGATAGTGAGAATTAAACACTATAATTTGGGTCTGTGAGTTAAACACCTTGACCATTATACCAACCCTCAATTATTAGCTGTATATATTCTTTTTCATCAATTTCCTTTCTTTTTTTTCTTTTGTACTTGTCCCATTAGATTTTATTTTCTGTCATTTATCCTTTTACTAATAGAATTCTTTTTTTTTTTTTACTATCTCCCAATGTATGCCTTCATCACTTATTTTAGAGCCTTCTTGTACGTCCTCTTTATTATATTGTTCCTCATCTAATACTTCTTTTATTTCTACTACTTCTATTTTTTCTTATTGTTAATTTTGTTTTCTTTTTTTCCCTTACTCTTATTTTCATTTTTACATCTCATCCATAAATGTCCAATTTTGTTACATTTATAGCATTTCACTTCACCTTTTTGCATCATGTTCCATTTCCCCACAAGTATATTTTATTTTATCACAGTTACTTATCAAATGTCCTTCTACCCCCCCCCCCAAAAAAAAAAACATGTTTTTGGTTGTCCCCAGTATTTTATAGCACCCGGATTCCCCTCCACATTTATCATGTTTAGTATATGTATATTTCTCTTTTTGTTTTTAAGACCATATTACAATCCCATCCACCAGTCCACAAACCTCTTTATTTATAAACTTTTGCAATGTCTAGTACTTCTTTACATAAAGCTTTCAAAAGTCCTTTCAAAGTCTCTCTTTCCACTTCTGCTCGAAATTGTACGTGAATTTTCTTTTTTGTTTCTCTGTTAAATGCTTTTATCACATAAACATCCCATGGGTTACAGTCTTTGTTTTTTCATATTCTCCAAGAAAATTTTCCACTGAAAGAACAGTCTCAAATATAATGTCAAATTGTCCCATACATCATACTTGTCCATTTCCTTGTATTCTTTACTTTGAATCCTTACCACGTACTTCTGTTTTCATTTTCATCTGCCTTTTTCTTGTCTGCTACTCCCCTTTTGCCTTCTTTTACTTTCTCTGCATATGTTTTCTTTTCCATCTCACCACTATTTTTCAGGATTGTCTCTGCATCTTCGTTTCGTATTGTCTCAATAATGTCCCTCAAAAAACATCTCCATTTTCTGGCTCACTTTGCATCACCATTTCTTTAAGTTAATCATCCCACAGCCCTCCATCATTTGTCGACTCCTCTCCATCAAACAAATTTCTTTGAAACATCTCCCCAGAATCTTGCACACATTGTCCAGCCTCGATATTGGCTTTCCCGTCCATTTCTCTCACCACTCCATTATCTCTTTCTCCATCCATCTGGCTCACTACTTCTCTGAGCCACCTCTACACCTGGAATGGAAACAAGAAGTGCTCATGCAAAATGGGTCCCATTCACAACAGTGATGAGTAGGGGAAGTTCTATGCTGCCCTGACCAGATTTCCCCTAATAGTATAAATACCACCTTAAGTCTGTCCTGAAAAGAGACCACTAGCCTAGTGTGACTAACCTAGCTAACAAATGATAAATAAAATAGATATTCATTTGCTAACAGGACATAATTGTCCCTTTTCATATAAAAACCACTAGCACAATCTGACTTGTTAGTCATACAGTAAGTAAATGCAAATGGAAGGAATTGAATTCAGTATGTTTGAGTACAAGAAGCAACTTATTAACAGCTCAGAGTCTTAATATTTACTATTAAAATTTTAAAATTAATGTCACCTGCAATTTTGGTCAGTGCAATGTTTGATGAATCTGACATAGTCTGGCCCACTAAGTTTGCCCACCTTTCTTTGTACTGAGCAAGCTGTAACTTCTGGTTAATCTAAACATCTACCTCCTCCAACCCTGAAAACAGTGTCATGTCCTTCATTCATTGCTGTTTGTAAATTGTTTTCTTTATTCTGGTATGGACAAGTAGTCCCAGTGAGAACTGAAGCTATCAGTGCTGTCTTCCCTGGTCATCCAGTGGTTAACATCTGCCTCCAGCAACACACGCATGTGCACATGCCTACACACACACACACACACACACACACACACACACACACACACACACACACACACACACACACACACACACACACACACACATGCACACACATTTTCGGCCCATTTTCAGCTATATGCATTGCTTGGCAGCAATGCAAACCAAGTGGGGGGGTGAATGTGATCTGAGCTGAAATATATTGTGTACTTCCTGATTTTGTGAGGCACAGGCATGCCAAGGCACTGTGCTTGCTGCACATTGAGGGAAATCAATCATAACAGCCACCAGTTCAGGAAGCTTACTCATCCCTTCTCCATATGTCCCTATGTCCCATGAAAACTGTGTTCTCTTTGAAATCACTGGACACCAATTAATGTCCTGCAACAAATTTACTCTGTCATTAAAGGGCATATTGTGTCACCAGCAGTCATCGTAGTGCTGAGATAGTGGAATAATTCATTATGCAGTGAAAACTCACTGCACTGCTCTGCTTTACCACAGCTTACTAGCTTTTGTTTTATATATTGGACTACAATGCTCAGTCTAGGAGGACATATACTATAAGGTGAGGTGGAAAGTCATGCAGATCTCTAAACACAGAATAAGATGCTGGCACAGTATTTGATGCAAGCACCATGCTTCCATGGACTGCTGCTCTGCGTCCTCCATTTTTATTTAAATTTGGTAACTGGGGTAGAGTGCTGATCCAAGATGATTTATTTCAGGTTCAGCCCAGAGACACAGAATGGTAAAACCATCAATATAACAAGAGAGTAGTGCATTTTCTTATACGGTGATTAAAACACACACACACACACACACACACACACACACACACACACACACACATATATATATATATATATATATATATATATATATATATATATATATATATATATATATATATATATATATATATATATATATATATATGATTTTGGCTATACAATGCTAAGTAATAATACACACTAGCATACAAATTAGTTTTGTAATTAAACATAGCATGTAATGGGAAGACATAATCAGTGTAAACGCTGTTAAGGCAAGGATTGTAAATCATTTACAGAAGTTGGAAGAATATGTATCAGTTGGAATGAAGCGCGTTACGTAGATCATGTAAATGGGAAGAAGGGAAGAGTGTAGGTTAGTCTGGGTGTATAAGTGAGGAGAGTATGAAGTTGAGACCAGAACAGAAAAAAAGAGAAGAATATGGCTGTATTGTAAGGGAGGATAAGGCAGTGTATATTAGGAGGTAAACAATGTATTTACAGATATTTACAAGTAAGGAATTGTACAGAGTTGTGAACTTACATTGCATGGATATCTTGTAATTTAGGATAGGTGATCTTCAGATAGTTCTATTTAACTCTATCCTAATATTCCCTAGAAAATACAGGTAACTTTTATTTCATTTACCCCTTCAGATACTTCATAGTTTATGTCAAGTATGCCCTCTGCACAAGGAAAGATGTTGCGGTGCCTGCTTTTTTCTTTGCATTTATTATGCTGCAGAATCCTCTACATTTCCTTGTTTATCTTATTAAAGCATGTATGCATTGTATGAGCCGAGCATATACAGCTCAGACGTTCTATTAAAGATGTCACTGCACTGCTTCATGAGTCTCCAGGCTACAGCTGCAAAGTCAACATTCATTACTATGACTTAAGACTTCAGTGAAGGCTTTTGGAAGCCTTGAAAGAGGAGTCAAGCAACCTTTATAGCGCTGTACCAAATTTTAATAGGTATGCTTTTACCTTGAGTCTGCACTTGGCTGTACCTGCATGGATCTGCACTTGGCTGTACCTGCATGGACTTTTGTATTCAATTTACCTTGACTCAAACATGGCACTTGCTACCATTCTGCAGAAATTACCATTTCCCATTTCATCGGCTAGCATTACAGATTTAGATCCTGGATATATGAATGAATTATTTAACTGAGTTGGCTCTTCTCATGTATATTTTACTCTTAAATTAAAAGGAAAGGGATGTCCACTCCTAGAACTACTTACCTGGCCAGGTACACTGTTGGAGACAGCAGGCTGCTGCTTTGTAGCTGGATACCTCACCCGGCAACATCTTCTTAGTCACCATTAGTCAAAGGAGCGAGAACTGCATCTGGTTCATTGCCACTGCATCATTTTCTAGGGTACATGGAGCAACATCATTTTCCAGAGTACATGGAGCAAATTCCCACCAAGCTAGACATCACCTACCAGATGAAGTGGGCTTCCTTCCATCTTAACTAAGAAGCAGTGTCTTCCACATTATGTTTCTTGAAACAGGAAGTTTAGCTAATGAAAAATTGTTGGTACAAGAGCCCAACAACCTATATAACCCACAGCTACTTCATATAAAAACTATCTTTAGATTTAAAGCATAACAAAAATAGCTGTAGTTTTCTCACATGCCCATAAAACAAACAGATTAACATCAGTGAATTTTTCTAATGTCAGGCATGCTTTCCTTGACTAACCCCTGAGGTTACAAGATACCAAGAAATTTATATAGTTTAGCATCAACGCTGAACATCTAGCAAATGCCAGTTTGTTTCCCATCACCTCTGCTCCCATATGTTGTAGTGTTGTTCATGTATATGTACAGATGTGACATATTTAATACATGCATGAGCACTATCATATTACTCTTGTAACCCGGCAACTACAACCGTACCACTTGACCACTTCTTACAATTTCCATTAACTGGACTGCTACAGAGTTACTACACAAGTGAATTTTTCCAGTTCTGTAAGTACCCCTCCTTATAAGAGCAGAATTACAGATGAAAACAACTGTAATGTTGCTCAAGTATGCATATTGTTTGAAGCATGCCATGTTTCAGTGCTGTTGGATACCCCAGTACAAAGCTTCACATGCTAATATGTCAGTGCATGATAGGTTCAAGTTGGAAACAGTCTACACCTTCAAGTACCTGGACAAATCGGTGGATACTAATGATTGCAGAAAAACAGCATCTTGGCAGGATGACTGCTCCATCAGCTGAAACAGGGACTCCATCTACCAAGTCATCCCCTTTGTTACTATCAGCAAAGTCCTCCAGTGCAGGCTAATGATATGTGTCCAATTAGCTCCCCTTACCCCTCCAGTAGCATCACTACTTTGATGATACATTAAAATGAGGCCTCTTCCACATGAGTGATGGTAGCTGAGGTGGATGTAAGAGATTTGACAGCCGTTATTAAAAAGAGTATGAGAAGTTATCCCATACAAATAGGGTTACCACCTGTCCCACATTGCGAGGGACAGTCCCTCTTTGGGCAGTTGTGTCCTGCTAAAAAAGTGTACAAATGGGAATTGTCCTGAGATTTTAGGACAAAATTAGTTCCTATATTTTATGCGATAGTTGCATAAAACAGTTATTCTGTATCTGAAACACCTAAATGTTATAAGAAACAGAATAAGCAACTAAAATGCTACAAAAATAACCTTTTATTTAGGCAAAAAAGGGAAGTTCTGTCCTTTGTACTGGCTGTGAGTATGTTTTGGCCTGCAAAATCTGATGTTTGTACCAAAAATGTCCCTCTTTGGGCATTTAAAAAGGTGGCAACCCTACATACAAAGGACAAATTTCCCCTAGTTAGTATGAATATCACCTCCATTCTCTACCCCTGAAAATAGACCACTAACCTAGTAGGTCTAACCTGATCAACAAAGGGTAATTAAATATAACAAATATATAAAACCAGCAGAAGTCCAGTTCTCTGTCTAGTCTGCTCAAGTGTCACAGCTGCTCCTCCTTTTGTGTACCCCAACACCCACCACCACTGTGACGTTTCAATTAGTTATTATTTCATGTCCTTTCTTAAAAACATACATCAGTTGTTTTGGTCTGTACTACCCAGCCCATTTATCCATTATCCTGTCCATGATATAATAGACTTTTAATATCCAAGTGGAACCTGACAACGTGAACCTTTAGTTTGGAACTCATGCCATGTCAATATCTTCCTTTCCCCACAATACCATTCTATTCCTTTCAGTTCCTTTGCGGTTAATCTGACTGATTTGCAGACCCAAATCATATCACCTCTTGCCCTACTATCACCTGTGAAGAAGAACCTCACACTCTCAAACCTCTCCTCTTGCAACTTCCTATCCCATCCCGTTATATTTTGTAAAGACACTGATCTCATTCCTTACAATGATAACTCCTACTCATGTTACCATAGGAGATGGGATGTTTCATAGACCATGCCCCTGGACCAGTCTGCATGGAAGAATCTGTGAGACCACAGATAGTAAGTTTTTTTTCATGAATAAGAGCTGGCCTCTCCTGTTGTATATAACCCCCATAGTGTCTCTCCACCTTCTACTACTTTGGCCTGTGGTCTGTGTACTCTGTTGTTAGTATTCCTCTTATTGTTTCTCCACTATCTACTACTTTGGGCTGTGGTCTGTGAACTACAATTAAATTTTGCCCCAATAGCTGGCTCTTTCCTTCCAAGAAGGTTGCATATGTCTTTAAATATGTGTCTATCAGATTTGTTCAAGGTGTCTAATGTTTTGATATTTGATAGCCTGTGCAGCTCTCCCTGTAACTCCAGTTCTTCCCGTACCTCCCCAGCTGTGCTTCTAATAGAGTAATTAAGCATTGCCTGCACAGTGTCATGATTTATTAATGTACGGCTAACTCACATGAGTAGCGTTACTAATTCAGTTGCTTTATTTTTTAGTATAGTTGTGCAGGTTTTACAGATTCTTCTATTGCTCTTGAGTTTACTCTATGTTCAAGATGAACAAATGTACTTGCACTATGGGCCAAGCCTTGACTAAAGGAGTTTGTCTGTATCAACTGAATCACTCAGTTAAGAAATGAAATTGGAAGAGCTGGGTAGATCTTCATGCAGACAGTGACATTAAAATTGCTCCTTAAGAGTTAAAATACCTGTTGAATTTAGTTTATAAATGTGTGACTTGATCTAAACTGGATCATTTGATTGCAGCTATGAAATGGGAACAAATTTACAAAGGTACAAAACCTGACATTACAAGCAAGTGAACACAAAATACCAGTTCATGTAGATTACAACATAATTCATTCTTAAAAGCTGAATGAATCATGTTTCCAAAAAAAGAAGGTCATGTTAAAGGTAGATGGTCAGGGTAGGGCAGTATTTCTGAGCATATTCAGACTGCAGGTAAGGTTTTGGTGAAGTGTTAAAGTGAGAGCTGTGAAATGAAGTACAGGAAAGAGACTGGGAGAATGTTCCTTCACTCTGAACAGGGAAAAGAGCTTGCATGCCAAGTTACAGGTTTACATTAAGAGATCCTAAGTGAATGCTAATAAGATTGCCAGCAGTGATGCTCTATTAAGCATAGGCAATCATAAGGAATGCAAAATGGATAAGTAGTTGCAAAATAAGAATCTGAAAGTAACTAACTAAATAAATAAATAAATAAAACAGATGTGGCTGGTGTCTCAGACCACTACAAGAAGTACATTAAATGTAGAAAGTGAGGAGCAGTGTTATTTTGTTGTACGTGATTGCAGAATGAAATCTGCATATTTTTTTTTTTGGTAATTGTTTACAGTTGGTACACAAAACAAATATTGATGCTACAAGGGGCACACACACACACACACACACACACACACACACACACACACACACATATATATATATATATATATATATATATATATATATATATATATATATATATATATGGATTCACTTCATAATCTCGCAATACTGAAACATCGAATTTCTGTATTTCAAAACTATAAAACCGAATCCACAAAACACAGAAACTACAAAACCCCGAGCCCAAAACTGCAAAATTCAAAACACCGAACAAACCGCATACACTGCATCATACATACACCTCAGCACCCACATGACAACACAAACAAACACTACACACATACTCAGCTCATACACACATAAGCAGGGGGGCAAGCCCCCCCTTCACCCCCATGTGGGGGGCTGCACCCCCCACACACACCCCTACTTATATATACTAACTCCAAGATCACACAAACAGGAAACAAAAGCAAACTCACACACATACAATCTCCAGTCCCTCACACACACATCAAACATATTAGCACACTCAAACACACTCTAATCCCCACTCAAATCCCTTACAAAACACTCACTTACCTGGCAAAACACCTAGATCCACACACGGCACCGCGCACCATAAACACACAATCCCGGACATCATGTAGCGTAAGGCCATAACCGCAAATTCGAGATATTCGAATTTGCGATTATGAACTTTCGCTATTTTAAACATTCGGGTTTATAGTCTTGAAATACTGAAATTCGACATTTCAGTATTTCGAGATTATAAACAGCTTATATGTATATATATATATATATATATATATATATATATATATATATACATATATATATATATACATATATATATATATATATATATATATATATATATATATATATATATATATAGATATAAGGAAAATTCTCTTGACTAATCTGCTTTATGTTTAAGATGATTTCAAACAGATTAAGCAGTTTTTACATATGAAGGGATTAACATGCATAGGTTGTCCGAACCAATGCAAAATGCAAGGCAGATTCCATCCAAAGGCCAAGGAATTTGAAGCAGGACTACAGTTTAATTTTGTGGCATCACTCTGTGGTGCACGAGGTAACTAAATTGGTATGCATGACTTACACCAGCAAATGGAGATGAGCACATACGCTGTTCACTTTTTACTGATCCTTCTATTTATCAGAGTTGTAATAAATTTCATACATCTTTTCAGAAACCTCAGGCTCTTTTCTCGACCATATTGGTTATGTTTGTGATCTACCTGTTTTCTTCCTTGCTAACCACCACATGGCTATAACAGTATCTAGGGAGTGCGTAGACAATGATTCAATTCTTTGATTAGCTAATGGTAACACTGACAAGGTACCTGGTATAACGTGGAAATGTGACAGTTTTTCAATGGTGAATACTGTGAGTCTCAATACGGCAAACAAGTTATGCCAAAAATCACTTTTATGAAACCAGGAGTTCGCCCTTATTCCTACTATTGTGCATCTACACAGTTGGTATATATAAGTTAGAAGGGTATGGGAGTTTCTCACCTTATGATGGGTGCATGTGGGCTTGCCCTTAAAGAATATGTTATCACATTATTTAAAAAGGAATCTGCTCTATATATAGTAGTAGTATCTCACAGCGAATAATAAAATATGTTTTGTTTCTTCACCAGTGCGTTAAGGTCTAGCCACTGCATGCCTGTTGAAGTAGTATGCATTTCTGTTCCAGAAAGTTGATGTAATAAGAAAATAATGATCTAACTTCTGCATGCCAGAAGTCTGTCAGGAACTTAAGCACATGAGGCCAGTCAGACAGACATTGTGAACATTCCCGTTTCAGTGACGGTACAGTCGTTTATACATTTGGAGAAACGTACTTCTAATTGACTTATAGTGGTGTGTAATGCATTTTAATGACATTTAAGATATTGCTCTTGGTTATGTTTGTATCCTCATTGGAATCTGATGCATGTTTTTCAGAAGGAGAAAAACTGAGACCTGTATAATGCAATTTGACATTCACTGTACTGATTCCTGTATCAAGACAATGCAGTGTCTGCACAGGCAGAGACACAGGTTTGTCATAACAGAAGTACCTTGAGCTTGTCGTGAATCTGCTACTAAATTATACTGCTACAATATCCATAGCAATCTGGACTGTAACTCTTTTTATCTGGATTTTTGCATTAGATTTTTAGTCTGTTCCTCATAAAATTTGTGGTTTTCTGGCAAATTGTTGAGGATTAAAGCCACTAAATAATGACAAACATTTCAATTTCAGACGTAATTTTTTCAGAAAATGCATGCTAATGCAAAATCTGTTATTCTAGCACCTAAGTTTATAAAAGCAATAATTACAGTCTGACCCTGATTTTGTGACTTTGCCTTCCCATTGTTTTTGTGTTTGTTCAAATTTCTTGTTCTAAAAGGGAGAGAGGTACAACCTGGACATTACTGCTAAAAAGTTAATAAAATAGATCACTTTCCTGATATTTAGCTTCCTGAGAACTGCAGCTCGTTTGTCTCTTTAATCCAATCTATCATTTGCTGATAAATGCAACAGATGTCTAGCAGTGGCAGGTTAGTTTGTCAGCTGTGTTTCATAACATTCTCATAGTATGGAAACCATTTTTTCCCACCTGAGTGTACAAGATGGAAGTAGAACCTGCATTTATAGGCTACAAGTATTCACAGAATAAGGTTCTGAAAATAAGTAAATAAAGCATATGTGATTAATAATCCAATTCATAGCAGAAAATCAGAAGCAATGATACTCTGCAGATGATGACTGCAGAATGAATCTGCACTGCCTTAATCACCAGAGTTTCTCGATAGGCCTCCAGAACAGAGCAGTTTAAAGAGCAGAACTTATCAAAAAACATGCAAGATGGACAGCAAATTGTCTACAGTGGAGCATATTGTTGTTTCCTGGTCATTTACTTAATGATTAATGTAAGTTAAGTCTAGGTTTTTCTTTCAGTTATGTGGTTGCTACTGTTTTATTAATTAACGTGACAGGCTCCATCATGAGGAGCAGACAAATACTTCATGCTTCCAGTCTAGGATTTGAAAATCTTTTTTTCATGTATTTTATTAAAGTTAATAAAATATTTTTACATCTGTTCTTTCAAAGAGTTTAAGTGCAGCAAATATAGTTCTGGATATGTGTGGGTGTAGACAGTCTCCTATCAAGTAGCACTATGATCTGTTGGCCTATCTGCCAAAGCAGAGAATTCTTGAGATTTAACTGTAGAAATAACTCCATTCAGCTTCATCCTGTGAATAAGGTCTGTGAAGATTCTTATTTGTCTTTATTATAATCAGCCTCATTCAGTGATGCTGCAATAGAGGCCGAATACATGTATATCCTTTAGACATCCCTACAACAGAGGAGTCACAATAGAGGACCAGTAAAGTGCATTTACGCAATGATATTATTTCAGAATGGTAACAAATGTTTTTTCTTAAATAATTGCATTGTAAGATTACAGTAATCCATGACTGAGTGTAGATAATGCTGGATTTACCCACTGTTGGCATGGATTGATCACCAGGGGTGAAGTCCTAGACATGGAAGGATTCAAGGGACAAAGCCAAGCAGAAGGGCAGTGGCAAGGGGACAGTTGCTCTTCAAAAAATGTTATTTGCTCCAAGTTCTTATTACATTCCATTCTTGCTTCCTCATCTTCTCCCCTATTTCAAATCTGATGGGTGAAAAGTGACCCCATTTTTGAAAAAAATGTCTCCAGCTGACCTCAGACTAGTGATTTTAAAAGACTGTAACAGATGCAGATCAGTGGTAAATATGGATGAACATAAGTTGAACAAATGGATCCTCCTCAACAAAACAAGGAAATGGGGAAAACAAAAAAGTATATTTATCTGCATGCCCACACAATCACAAACTGCTGAAGCTCTGTTCTTATCTCCTCTGCCTAGAACCCTGAACAATCATTCAGTGGACCCAGGGCTCCTTTTATGCCTTCCTGCCCACACTTCTCTTTCAGAGAGTATTAGTAAAACCAAGGAGAGAGGGTAGAAAGTTAATTCCAAGACAAACATGGTTCTGTCATCTAGCAGTTCAGATAAGCTGCACTGATCCCTTAGCCCTTCCTTTCCATTGGACACACTACTGACCAATCAACACTTGACTCTCCCTAGTTCAGATTTCAGCTTTCACAGGCGCACAGAATATGAATGATTTCAGTTTAATACCATACAATCACTTGTTCTCTTTACAGGAGATTGCCAATTTACAAAAGGTCAGAAGGCCTAAAACTAGAAAAAAATAATAAAAAAAGATTCTCGGTGTGATGCAGTAATAAGCATATGGTTCCAGCTGCATTATCAGCCCCTGTGATACTACAGTATATCTCTGAACTCTTTGGTCAAGGCCTTACCTTTGCATCTGTCAAAGTATGACATTCTGCCATTCCAGCTCGCTTTATCCTTTATCCATGATCTTACATCGCTTCATCCTTGCCCCCAGTACCTCTGTTCCCAGCCTTTATTGGGTCTCCTATATATTACCCCTTACTGCCCAAAGACATCCTTATAACTATCATCTCCAGTTTCCTCCTGCATTTCTACCTTTTAGCCTCCTATTATTGTCCATCTTCCTCTACCTTTAGACCTACCTACAGAGTCTTCCTCCTCACTGATTGTCTTCAGCCTTCTTCTGCTGTCTTGTCTGGCCCCGCTTCGCTCCCCACCCTACCCCCATATCCCACACACCCCTAGGGCTCCTACATTTACTCCTCCATTCACCACACCCCCTACTTACTCACACCAATCAGACACAGCTATCCTAAACCACTCCCACCCCTACTTATAATCAAACTAATCTATACCACACCCATCCCTACTTCTTAGCAAAACATCTACTACATCACCATGACTATAACTATCTTCCAGTCACAACTGAAAATAGCTATCTCCTTCTTACTACTTTCCTCACTTATGACTACTTACTTCCTAACCTCCTACGAACACTCTCTAACTGTTTCTCTCTCACTTCCTTTGAAACACACCTGTACACCCATAACATCCCAATCCTCTTCCTTCTTAGATTCCTCCTCACAATCCACATACCTTCTTGCCAAATACCATAGGCTACTACACTATAAACTACTAAAATCAAAAACAAAGAAAATAATTGAAGCTTTCCAAAAACTTAAACCAGAAAAATATGCTATAGTACTCCTTCTACTACAAGATGGCGACATACACCCCAATCCAGGCCCACAAAATAATAAAACCACAACACATAGAAATCATACCAAACCCTTCTCTCCCTCTTCCTCCAAACCCACTAACCTACTATCCATAGCCCATCTCAATATACGTAGCATCTGTAACAAAATTAGTCAACTCCATGCCCTACTAGAAATACACAACTTTGATATCTTATGCTTATCAGAAACCTGGCTAAAGCCTTCAATTAAAGACATTGAGATTACCCCACCTGGTTATAACATTGTAAGACTTGATCGCTCCACCAAGAAAGGTGGGGGAGTAGCAATTATATATAGAACTAACCTAAAGCTTACTCTTCTTAACCTTACCCTCTCCCAAAACAACAATGCTGAAATAATTTGCTCCAAAATACAAATCAACAATAGTAAAGCAATAAACGTCATCTGTGCATATATCCCCCCAGGAAATAACATCCCTACCCTAGAACACATTCTAGAACAAATCTCTAATAAACTTCCTCAAGAAACACTATTTCTTGGGGACTTTAACATTGATTGGAAATCATGTAGCAATATTAATCCTACTTCCCATATAAACCTTTATGGTTTTAAACAACTCATTAATAGTCCTACCAGAATCAATAAAAAAAGCAAAAAAGAAACCACCTTGGACTGGATCCTTACTAACTCCCCCCTACAAAACTACCAAACTGGCATCCTTCCAGATGACATTAGCGATCACTCCCTCACCTACGTCATTAGAGCCAAAACTAACCTAAACTTTCCTACCACTCACAGAACACTATACTCCAAAAAAAAAATTATTCCTGAACAGTTTCAAACAGAACTTTCACAATACAACTGGACCCCTCTAAAACACCTCACACTCAACAAGGCCGTTGAATACTTCAATTCAGCATTCCTTGCAATCCTAAATCAACATGCCCTAAGTCGCACTATTAGAACAAAGACTAAGACAGCACCCTGGCTAACCTCTAATACTAAGCATAAAATTATTCTCAGAAATAAATCTTGGAATAAATGGCGTTCCTCTAGAAACCCAACAGATCATTAAACCTTTAGAGAGCTCAGAAACAGTACCAAAAAAGCCATCCTAACAGATAAAAAGAATTTTTACTTTGAACTGCAGCAATCCACCAAAAAAGAACCAAAAAAATTCTGGTCTACTATTAACAATCTAATTACCCCAGGCAAATTAGTTACACCCAATCCACAGGACTCAGACCCCGAAGATCCCACTTTAATAGCCAATAATTTCAACACTTTCTTTACTACTTCCATACAAAGTCTAGCTAACCACCTATCTCCTGATACTTCTCAACTGCTCTTAAGTAGCTTCAATGACTCTCTTCCTCTCCTTCAACTACAACCTATACCCACCTCTTATATACAATCTCTATTACACAAACTTAAACCCACTACCCCCTCAGCAGACAAGCTTCCTGCTGAATTCCTGCAAGTAGCAGCTAAAGCTATTGCCTATCCTGTCTCTATCCTAATAAACAGATCCATAAAAGAAAGAACTTTCCCAGCAATTTGGAAAATATCATACATCATACCCTTACACAAAGGAGGTAAATCTACTGACCTTTCTAACTTTCGCCCTATCGCACTATTATCTCCTCTGGCAAAAATTATGGAAAATGTATACACAAACAACTACTTAACCATCTCCTCCTTAACAACCTACTAGCTGACACTCAACATGGATTTAGGCCTTCACATAGTACTACCACTGCACTACTCTCTTTCACCAACACTATCAACTGTAACCGTAATAACAACAAACTAACCTCTTCTCTTTTCCTAGACCTGTCAAAAGCCTTCTATATGGTAAACCATACACTTCTTCTCCACATACTTAAATCCCTTGCCTTGGATTACTCATCTTTAACCTGGCTTTCATCATATCTAGAAGACCGACATCAAGCAGTACTCTGGAAAAATTCTCTATCTACTCTACTACCTATCTCTTTAGGAGTACCACAGGGATCTATACTAGGCCCACTTTTATTCTCCATCTTTATTAATGATCTCCAATCATCTATCCAAAACACTACCTGCATACAATATGCAGATGATTCCACTATAATTTGTACAGCTTCCTCTCAAACAGAACTCCAATCCCTTACACAAGCAACCTTTTCAACCGTTGAACAATGGTTCTCAAAAAGATGTCTTCTCCTTAACCCCAAGAAAACAAAACTATTACTTTTTTCACCTACACACAAATCTACCCAACTAAATTTTACTATCACTGCAAGTGATAACTCTCACATTTCCCCCGACTTCACTACAAAACTGCTTGGTGTTACTATTGATAATAATCTTAGCTTTGATCATCACATTAATAACACAATAAAAGCAGTTAATAAAAAGATTGGTTCACTATACAGAATCAAACCCTTCCTTACACCCGAGGCACGGACTACCTTAGCACAATCACATCTTATCTCTACCCTTCTGTATGCTTCCTCTATCTACACTAATCTCTCTAAAGGTAACCTTAGGAAACTGTCTACATCTTACCACAACATAGCTCGATTTGCCACTGCATCTCAATATAGAACTCATCACTGCCTAAACTTAAAACAACTACACTGGCTGGAACTTCCTAACAAGATTATCTATCAACAACTCTTAATAGCACATAAAATTTTATATCAACCCTCAAAAACACCAGCTCTTAGCAACCTCTTGACTCCCTATAATAATTTAAAACAACTATGCTCCTCCCAAAAGCTACAAGTTAACATTACCAGAATTTCAAACTCTGCAGGGAACTGCCTTTTCTCCAACTCAGTTGGCAAAATATGGAATAACCTTCCCTTACATATCTCCTCTTTAGCCACTTTTCCTTTCTTTAAGAAGCAACTTCTTTCACATCTGAACAATTTCTGGCTCTGCTCTTGTACCAGTCCAGACTAACCTACTTTCATCTTTCAACTATATTTGTATTTATCTAACACTCCAATCTTTCTCTCTAATCACAAATAACTTTATGATTCTATTGTTACTACTGTTGTAAAAAAAAAAAAAAAAAAAAAAAATGTATTTTCTTGTTTTAATTACATAATTAGTATTACATAGTTAGTATTATTTGTTTGTTGTTAGATTTGCATCACCTGACCTGAACTAATATCCTTGTATTATTGCTCTTTGCCTATATCATAAGTGATTATTTTACATGTATTTCTATAACCATGCTTTAATCTGTGGAGCTTTTCTCCCCGGGCCTCCACTGAAAATGGACAACGATCCAGTTGGACTAGCCCGGTCAACAAATGTAAAATAAATAAATAATAAATAAATTATTCAAAAATGCATCAGTTCCAAGTATCAGTGAAGCAGCCATTTGGACTTTGGCCCATACCTTCTCCAAAGATGATAGATTTAGCATTTATTTTGGAAATCTCATCATTCCTATCCTAAAAAGAGTGCTGCAGTCATCTATCAGTGGTTGGGATCAGAAACCTCTTGTTCACCGAGTGGTAATATCCCATGTACTATGAGTACACCAAAACAATAACCCTTACAATGAAAGTGCACACACCAAAACAATAGATATCCTAATAAAATGATTACTGTTACAGTATTGATTCCTATGCATATTTTTCCATGCCTTTCCTTTATGAGGCAGATTTCTGGCATCTGCATGGGGGTGTTAACACTTGGACAGCATCTTAATTCTTTATTATGGTTTCTTTCTTTCCTTATAATATTAAGTTCATCCTTTTCCCTGGGGTAAAAAATTTGGCATCCACAGGTGTTAGTTTAGTGATTATGTTCTTGTAGGACCATTCTGATACTGATCAGGAGTCCAGGCACAACTGTGAGTGGTTTCCTGCTCCAGAAAAGAACGTAAGGGATTACTCTCCCTTTAGAGCTGAGTTACCAGTTCACATTCCTAGTGTGTAGACATAACTAAATGACATACCATTCCCAGTTTGCATACCTAGTGTGTAGATATAACTAAACTGCATACCATTATCAGTTCACATTCCTAGTGTGTAGACATAACTAAACGACATACCATTACCAGTTCACATTCCTAGTGTGTAGACATAACTAAACTGCATACCATTACCAGTTCACATTCCTAGTGTGTAGTAACTAAACTGCATACCATTACCAGTTCACATTCCTAGTGTGTAGTAACTAAACTATATACCATTACCAGTTCACATTCCTAGTGTGTAGGCATAACTAAACTACATACCGTTACCAGTTCACATGTCTAGTGTATAGGCATAACTAAAGTACATACCATTACCAGTTCACATTCCTAGTGTATAATAACTAAATGACATACCATTACCAGTTCACATTCCTAGTGTGTAGACATAACTAAACTACATAGCATTACCAGTTCACATTCCTAGTGTGCAGACATAACTAAATGATGTACCATTACCAGTTCACATACCTAGTGTGTAGACAGAACTAAACGACATACCATTACCATTTCACATTCCTAGTGTGTAGACATAACTAAACGACATACCATTACCAGTTCACATACCTAGTGTGTAGACAGAACTAAATGACATACCATTACCATTTCACATCCCAAGTGTGTAGATATAACTAAACAACATACCATTACCAGTTCATATTCCTAGTGTGTAATAACTAAACTACATACCATTACCAGTTCATATTCCTAGTGTGTAATAACTAAACTACATAACATTACCAGTTCACATTCCTAGTGTGTAGACATAACTAAATGACATACCATTACCAGTCACATTCCTAGTGTGTAATAATTAAACTACATACCATTACCAGTTCACGTTCCTTGTGTGTTGAAATAACTAAAGTACATACCATTACCAGTTCTCATTCCGAGTGTGTTGAGAAAACTAAAGTACATACCACTTTGGGGATGTCCACAGCTTTTGAAGTCTGGCCGTAACACTAATGACTATCTGCACAGAACAGCTTGTTTATCTTGAAATGCACTACAGCACTCATTTTGTTATTCAAGTACCTACAGTTATGGTGAGTACCCTAACGCAACTGTAATTTTCTACTAAATTAGATAGTAGGGGTAAGATAGAAATAGTCAGTGGTTAGCAATGTCTGACTTTGTACCACCTCTGTGTGGCTTGTATGCCAGTAGTGGGAATCTTGAGAGAGGTTAGTACACCTGTATGTGTGAGACACTGTTTTCCAATAGCACAAATAGGTTATAAAATAATATGACACCAATATAGCCAATAAAATATATCTGTCTCCCACTGTGTTGAAAAGGCAAGCAAGAAAAATGAGGGGGAGAATGACCTTATCTGCCAGAAATTCCGATTAACAACATGCCTACTGGGAATATTGTCTTAATTCTGATTTTCTTTTCCCGATTATGGTATAGGAATTCTCAGTGACTAGATATATAATGCATAGTTTTCTAAAAGGAGAAATAATCTTTGTAAAATTAAGTGACTATGAAAAACACTAACTGAGGTAAGTCTATTTTCAAATGGGAAATCTACAAAGTTAAATCTTTAAATATATATGAAAGTATAGAAAAGACTAGAAGAGACATACAGAGCAGTTTAATTGCAAGCTTGAGAAAAAAAAGAGACGTGAAATGTTTCATTTGTGCTAAGCTAAATATGGAAATTATCTCTCTCGCTTTTTTTTTTAACAGCCCAAAGGAGCAGATAGGAAACAGAAAACCGACAGAGAGAAAATTGAAAAACGATCACTGCAGGAGAGGGAGAAATACCAGCCCTCCTACGAGACGACAATCCTGACTGAGGTGAGAAATAAAGAGCAGTACCACTGTTCCTGCTTTACAGTCTCATTTAGACTTTAGAATAAATATACAGTTTACTCTCATTAGAATGTTCTCCTCTGGAACACTATTAATGTCACATAGCCTGTAGCTCCTTGGAGACCTGTTAAACCGCCTTCATTATCACACAAGAAGACAAACCTACAGATGAGGTGAAACTGAGGGTGGAATGCAGGTATAGTGTCTGAATTTCCACTAAACTAGTGTTTGCCCTCAAGACAGATCCTATATCATTTTGCATTTTGGATTGTTATTTTTTTCTTACAGATTTCCTGGTTACTTTCTGCTAAATGTTGAAAGAGAAAAATAAGAAAAGCCATGTTGGTCCACTAATGGAAAACACAAAGACACTGCAACGCAAACGTGATGCGATACCTTTCATAGGACCAACATAGGTTTTGCAATTACTCAAGCTTTCAAGGGGCTAGTGTGAGCCCTTTGTCGGGAACTATAACTTCCGATGAAAGGCACAAGCCAGGCGAAAGTTTGAGTAACTGCTCAAGTAACTGCAAAACCTATGTAGATCCAATATAAGGTATTTTATAAAACTGTGTTAAAGAGTCTTTGTGTTTAGTAGATGTTGACTGTTTTTAGGCTAGCATTGTCAATGACTAGCAACTAACACTCACATCTAGAATGAAAGCAGTTCTAGCCTCACATGAAGCACTTGATACTGCACAAATAAAGTAAATTATTATGAAATAAGAGGCTGCGCAGGATAACATAACAGTCCAAGGTCTGTTCTGCTCATACAGGCTCAGTGTCAAAGTGGAGATCTAAGTGGGAAGGCATGGCAGTGCACTGGTTATTAGATTTTCTGCCACATGTCACTATAGTTTGTTGATTTAAGGCAATGACTTGCTAACAAACTATATTCAGCTGACACAAGTTTGAATCCCACAGCCTCCGTTTGTTTACTCTGTGATACTAAGTAAACCTCTAATCCAGACCACTTTTTCTGGCAATTTCTTGAAAAGTGTCATTTTATGCATCTTACCCAATCAACATGTGTACCTTGGGGGTATAACTTTTTAACAAGAGAATAAAATAAAAATAAGTAAGATTTCTTGTCCATGATTCATCTCTGAATAATATGGGACATATCTTACAGACATCAGCATATGACAAATATACAGACTTCATCTAACCCACACACTGGACTGTTCTAATGTAGTTACACAGTAGGGTCTTAATTAAAATATGTTTTATTCATTTTGTAAATAACAATTCTCAGATGTGGGACAATGGATAGAAATCAATCATACATGCTTGCTTTTCTTCAAACTCTGAAGAATACTTTAGTAGCAAAGATGTTTTTCAGAATAAACGGTATTCAGGAAAACAACAAAAAGCTGCAACATGCCAAACACACATGCATACACACACATGCGTATACACACACACACACACACACACACACACACACACACACACACACACACACACACACACACACACACACACACACACACTGCACGTGTATTTTTATATTGGAATGTAATCCACCTTCTCAAGGTCCAGTTTGGCTAAAAGCTGATGCAAATTTCTAACCGTAGTGGTCTGGGAGTACTAAAGCAAATTTTACTAAGAATTCTGTATTTACCACATGCTATCAAGCAAGTTTACCAAAACATTGAGAGGTAATAGGCAGCACCACAATACAATACTGCTCTAGTGGTAGATATGTAGGATCATATTTTTAATATATTTATTAGGGTCTCCATACATTTAAAACTCCCTATCAGATTTTTTCATCAAATTTTGAGCTCTTCCATGAAGGTGGCTTTTCAAGTCCATCAATCAGTATAGCTCCAATGTTCCCTAAGAGAACAGAGATCCCATATACCACCAATTAAACCACAACCTGATGTGAGGTTCACATTAAGGTTCAGCTATGTGGTCACTATGGCCTACTGCAAAGTTGATGGGAGGGAGCTTCTTAAACAAGGTTCATTACCCTGACCAAAGTTATGCTTTTCCTTTGGTCCCCCTGAGATACTTACAATGGTGCAATGGCAGAATCTGTACATTCCCACCTGTTGTTCCTCCTAATGGATTTTTACATCCGTCAGCATTTGTATGTAGAGCATCTTTTCTCCCAGTCTCCAGCATGAGTTTGCAGTGCTGTCAACCCACCCATACCCTCTTTTAATGGATGCCACATTGTAAGTGGACATTTTTCATCTGCAATGATGGCTGGCAAAGTCTGAGTAATATGCATGTTGTATGAAGAAACTCATGTTGATTTTTATACTGTTACTACAGTAGTAGAAGCCCTATATTTGGTCAAATTTCAGGTTGGTATGCTTTTTCATTCTAAGCTCCAGAATCCTTCACTAGCCAATTGTGGGAGAGTCAGTAGGCTGTAGTCCATGCTGTTTTTCATATACTGACCTTAAACACAATTTGTCGTATTTTGCTCATTTGAGCCTGGGTATTTGCTGTCAAGGAACTTTGCCCATACTAACCTTCCATTTTACAAACAAGTATATATAAAATGTCCTGCGTATGTACTGGGAGCAAACTAAAAAGGTATCTCTGTTGTAAGTTGGCCTATGTTAACACGTTTTGTGGCGTAATCAATATGTATGCACACAATTTTCCTATCTGCATTCCTGAAATAGCATCCTTTAGAAGAGATGTTAAATTGAGGTCTTATCTATGAAAATCGTTTGACAATTCATGTGGATATTAAAGTTTCCATGACACTCGTTTAAAAGTATGATGATTTTTCCACTGCATTGACCAAACTTCCTCTTTTTGCTTCAGGCACCATCCTAGGTAGAAAAGGAAAAGGGAGCAGTGGATCATAGTAGATCATAGATGAAAGCACTTCCCCATTTATCAAATAAAATAATAACAGTCTGCTCTATTACAGCAGAGGCAACATAAGAAAGTAAACATTCTTACGTACAACGCAAAGGCTGAGTGAAGTAGTATCACACACTTCTTTCGAGTGTCTCACCCCTTTAACATTTTTTTTTAGTCCCCACTCACAACCCTGTTTCTGATGTTCTTTCTTCACACTATACCTTATCTCAAGAAGTTTCCCAAACTGCCATGGAAGACAACGTTAAGATGGTGCTCACATCAAACTTTGCTGTGGACATTGAAAGAATTAAAGTGTTAACAGCCAGAATGTTTTACCCTAGTTTACTGAAAACTGACAGTTGTTTTGTTAAAGACTGTATATGAAGTCAATGGTTTACAGTATATGTGGTAAATAGTTAAGCCCTAATCTGTTCACCAAGGACTGATCCAGACTAAAAGAGACTAAGTGACATGTCAAGTATGTCTTGTTCATTTAGCTACCACCTATGGGAGTTAACTGAAAGTTTGTGTTAACTTTTCATAGTCAAACATGCAGTGGGAGAAGGTCTTCCAATTCCATTCTGTCAATAAACTGAGCCTGCAGGTTTATCAACCTTTAGCTAGTTATGGATGTGAATAAAGACTAGTCTTCCTGTCACTCACATGTATTTCTACACAATGCTGTTAAGAGGTGGGATTTAAGATGGAGCTTTACGGGTCTATATTGTAAGCACAAAAGTGCTTTTGTGTGAATGCGAACAGAGCGACACAAATATATCGAAATGCATTTGAGCATTTCAATGTATTTGTCATAGGGCAAGGAGGTAGTTGGCCAACTACCTGGAGTTGCCCTTTGTGTAGCTATAGTGTGATCTCGGAGTTGGTATATTTAGTTAGGGGGGTGTGGGGGACACAGCTTCCCACGTTGGGGAGCATGGGGGGGTAAAGCCCCCTACCTATTTATGCTTTTAATTTAGGGGTTTTGTTGTGAACAGCTGCATGAATTTTTTTCCCTAGGAAAAAGTCGATTTTGTAGCCATTTGCAATTTCCAGCTTTCGTGCATTATGTGTCGATTTTTATGTAGTTGCACATATGCACTTTCGCTGGCATAATATAGACCCAAGCTTTACCTGCCAAATGGCATGCGTGATCACAGGCAGGTCAACTGCTGTGAGGGAAGAAGCACATTAGATGTTCACAAAGTAATATAATGACACAGTGTGTCGAGATTTTAATATGCAATCTGAGGAATCCCAAGCATTGCCTCACCTACAAGAGTACAGTTACTGGTGCGGAGTAAAAAAAACATGCGGGAACTAGAAAAAGAACAGTCCATATAGGTAAAGTAATAAACTTAGCAGCAGCAGGAATCTGACGTACAAAGGACATCTGCACCTTGTATTCCAATGTACCTCCACAGTACCCAAAGTGGAAGCTAAAGAAAAAGGCAGGAGTAGATTATAACAGATATTTGCTGCACTCTCACAACACTGCACTCAGATGACACCCCAAGAAATGAGATATATCTGAAAAAAACATTACTGCATATTAAAATATGTTTTATTCATTTTGTAAATAACAATTCTCAGATGTGGGACAATGGATAGAAATCAATCATACATGCTTGCTTTTCTTCAAACTCTGAAGAATACTTTAGTAGCAAAGATGTTTTTCAGAATAAACGGTATTCAGGAAAACAACAAAGAGCTGCAACATGCCAAACACACATGCATACACACACGTGCGTACGTATACACACACACACACACACACACACACACACACACACACACACACACACACACACACACACACACACACACACACACACACACACTGCACGTGTATTTTTATATTGAAGTGTAATCCACCTTCTCAAGGTCCAGTTTGGCTAGAAGCTGATGCAAATTTCTAACCGTAGTGGTCTGGGAGTACTAAAGCAAATTTTACTAAGAATTCTGTATTTACCACATGTTATCAAGCAATTTTACCAAAAATTTGAGAGGTAATAGGCAGCACCACAATACAATACTGCTCTAGTGGTAGATATGTAGGATCATATTTTTAATATATTTATTAGGGTCTCCATACATTTAAAACTCCCTATCAGATTTTCTCATCAAATTTTGAGCTCTTCCATGAAGGTGGCTTTTCAAGTCCATCAATCAGTATAGCTCCAATGTTCCCTAAGAGAACAGAGATCCCATATATCACCAATTAAACCACAACCTGATGTGAGGTTCACATTAAGATTCAGCTATGTGGTCACTATGGCCTACTGCAAAGTTGATGGGAGGGAGCTTCTTAAACAAGGCTCATTACCCTGATCTAGGAGTGGCAAAGATGTAAGAGATTATTATCTTACTTATTTTTTAGCCACAGCCTGCTTACAAAAACAGAAGGAAAAGCATTTCTTGATCAAGAAGCAAACTATCATTATTGCACAGGAGATCCTTCATGCATTTTCTACATGTTAAATGAGATCAATTTTTGACATAAAAATAAAAAAAAAAAAAAACAGTTATTGACTTTGATTTGGAGGATTTGGTCAGTTATAATCAACAGAAAAACAATAAGAATTCGTAAATCATGTGTTCACAGATTTTGCATCTAGTTAAAACAAAGAGCTCATATGAAACTGTCTCGTTTATCAAATCTCATGCTGTTTATTATATACCAGCTACATTATTTAAATAATTATCCTACAGCTAAATGATTATTAGTCTTTTCACATTCACTTACAGTATATAATGTTGAAATACTGAGTTAGTTGCTATACATATGTATATTAACATCACAAAAAGCATAACCCTTGGTACATGGGGGATGAACCCGTTTTGGTCTTTGCTTGAGTTTGACTACATAAGGCTTTCCGAACCATACTGTTTGAATTTAGTTTCTGCTGGCCCATTTGCCTCTGCCAACTGTTTCCAGTTCCATACACACCAATACAGTCTGTCTTTCTAAGAGCCCAAGGACAGTATTTAGGAAACTACATCTTCCCATTAAAGCTTTCTTGTTTAGTTATTTATTTGTTAAGAGGGTAATTAAGCTGATCAGAATGGGCATTTTTCAGCCAAAACCTGGGGCAAAACCAAAAAGAAAGCAGTAATATAACAAGGGTATATTGCTGGAATGAGTGCAGATTGCACAAAGGCAGAAGGCAGGTTAGGAAGCCACAATAAACATGTAGGTTAAATAAAGCAAAGAGTTAACATGCTGCAAACTGACAGCACAGCACGAAGCAAAGCACACTAAAATCAGCAGCATAAAAAAGCACTCGTGTGTATTCTCTGATAGCACCCTCTACATATTCAGGGTCACAGGGGAGACGGAGATTATCCTCATTATCCATCTGCCTGTCTATCTACTTATCTATCTGTCTGTCTATATACCCATCTGTCTATCCCTCTATCTCTCCATCTATCTATTTATTTTCAGCTTTCCTTTGACATTTGGTTCTATGCATGCTCCTTAATGATTCATCCTTTTTTGGGGCCATCCCTAGTGGGAGCAATTCCCCAGCATATCCATTTTCTGGGTGGGTCCTCTCTGTCCAAGGAAAATATCCTCTAGGCCAGCAGTGTTTGAGTGAGTCAGACTCTGAGACATGAGGTGAGTACAGCCCCCCCCCCCCACCACCATACAGTAGCTGGCTGTGTTTTCCTCCTTTTTTTATGCCCTATGTGCACTCCTCTAAGAAGTGGTGTACAATGACAAAATCATGTGCATACACTGTGTAGACATCATTAAGTACTCCTTAGAAATTCTTGTTATGATGAATAATAATTTATATCTTATATAACTCAGGTTCTTGGACTAGTTCACATACTTGCATACAATCTGTAATAAATAAATACATGTTTCTCTTTAATGATACGATATTCTGCTACCACTGGAAAGTGATGCTGTAATGGGGTAAAATCCTTGCTCTCCATCAAGGTAAATGAGCTGCTCATCATTTTCTCAGAAGTGTACTCCAGGCCAAGCCTCTCATCCCCCAGACCAATAATCAGGCCAAGATCACTAATAGCATAGACAGATGCCGTACCCATGTGCCAACAAGCCAGAACCAATGAACACTACAGACAGCTACTAAGACAGGTAAAAGCATATCTTCGGGATGTTGGAGGAAACTGGAGCCAGCAAAACTTGCAAAGACATGTGCATTCCACACAGAAGGCACCCCATTTGGAGAAAGAACCAAGTGCTATGAGGCAGCAGAGCTCAATGCTGTACTGTGATGCTACATATGTACTGAAATTATTTTACATAATTTATGAAGCAGCCATTGATAGCTGGTCAGCAGTGATGCCTCAAAAGTAATGCAATTTAGTAATCATAGTACCACTGAATATGGTATGCCATTTCTTTTGTGCAGACATCTGTGTCCATTTAAGTCAAATGATGCAGGACACTCACTCTACTCCCAGTACATTGCTAAGCTCGGGAATAGTGTCCTTATACAAATAAAAAACTCCTTCAAACTCAGTAGTTTTAAATGACTGCTTAAACAACATTGTAACATATCCTAGTCCAGGACATGACCGTCACCAAGTTAAGACTTTGTGCTCACTGTACAATACTCTCCAAATACTCTCCTTAAACAGAATACTCTCAACGTCTCAATGAAATGCTACAACAATTTTTATACATAACTGCTGCCTGTACAATCCCCTAAATTGCACACGGGCTTTCTCTTTAGTAACTTCTACCTCATGTAAATCATAGAATGTATAAATGTAAGTGCTGTATGTGCATAAATGTAAATAGAAAAAACTACTCTGTGTTTAACTAGAACTAAGTATAATGCAATATAAACAAATGGAGCTTTCTCCCCAAGCCTCCACTGAAAATGGGTATTACCCATCGGACTTTCCTGGAAAACAAAGACAAATAAATAATAAATAGATAAATATGTCACAGGCTGTAATACCCTATGCAGAAGTAGCTAAAGGTAAATTCCTGTCAACTGCTCTATTTCACATATTTGCACTCGAGAGTTATCTTAATCCTACTCATGCTTTCCTTGTCATTATTCTGTCATGTCTGATTTCTGAGCAGTACATCACAGGTAATATGACACTTCTGTCTTTCACAGACATTGCTGCTGAACTTAAAGGGCATTTTTTACAACAGAAGTTTACAGTTTTGCATTATCTATGTACAGGCTAGAAGAATTAAGCCTGCTGATGGTTCATGTTTCCAACCTGTTCCCTAAATGTGTGCATAAAATGAGCATTTGTACAGCTGGCAGGATTTGGACTTACTACAGTTTTCGAAGGAGACATATAACTCCACAGTCCTTAATAGACTAAAATAAAAAATGACAACAAACTAAGGGTACCAGTGGAGTAGATTCTGAACCCTTTAACAGTGGTACAATAGATCTAACTTTAGCAGAGCGGGCAACCAATGAACTGAGCAGATGAGAGTGAACAAATAGAGGTGAATTCTCCCATTCTGAGGAAGGAGAAGAGAGCTCATACTACAAGGTACCATTCTCTAGTAGAGATAGAAGATTAGTTCTAAGTACATGAAATGTAAATGGCTGGGCCTGTATGAGACAGCAAGTCTAAATGGCAAAAATAGTGTAGTGGACATGTCCCAAGTACAATAGGCCCTGCATATATTACATTCTCTGTATTATGCAAGAGCATTCAACTGAAAGGTACAGTATTTAAAAAATAAGAAAATCTAAGTTTACAATACCTGATGACCAACTAATACCTCACCATCACCTTCATGGTTAGCCAGGATTTGGAGACAAAATGGTTAGTCATTGAGCTGTTTATGTGACTAGTCCCCACAAATGGTCAAGGCTGGTAAGGGCCAAAAATGTATATTATTATGATATTTCACTGACTGGAGTAACCATAGTTTTGCCAGTTAGAATTCAGAAAGTCTGATAGCAGAGGAGGTGTCCTTGTGGATGTTCCTTATAAAAAAGGTTCCTGAAATATTAAACTTGTGAATGTCAATGCAGTTCACGAAAAAAGTTTCCTGAAATGTAAAGATGGCATATTCCTTATTCCTTTGATCTTTCTGCTTTTTCCTGGTTAGGGGTCGCCACAGCGGAACTCCGGTCCGCTAATGATTGGCAGTAGATTTTTATGGTGCTGAGGTGCCAGCTCAACGCCCAACCTTCAACGAAGGCACGCCCATTCTACGCATGTCTTTCAAACGCCACTCGACCGAAGGGAGGACATGCAGACTCCACACAGAAGGCGCTCCAGCTGAGAATCGAATGGGAGAACCTCTTGCTGTGAAGCAACAACGCTACCGCTGCACCACTGTGGTTATAAATCCAAATATCCAACTCTTGCCACTCTGTTAGGACATCTCAAGCTGATCCCTTTGCTCATGTTAAGGAAATTTTTTTTAATTAATTAAATAAATAAACAGTTTTGATAAGAGTTTTAACATTTATTAGAAATCACACGTGTGGGAGACAGAACCAGAGTCAATAATGTCTCCCCGAACCAACATATCCAGGCATTTTTATAAGAAAATATAAGTGAAACTAAGTGTTATCTATCAGACCACTGCCAGTTATCCAATAAAAATTTACTTACCATCAATTATCTGTGAATGTAGTTATTTATTAGAACAGTGCTAAATATTTAAAATGAAGTATGTCAATGTCCTAAAAATAGGTTAGTTAAGACATTCTTTTCCCAATTCAGCATTAGTAATGTTACAATGGTCAGACTGCAGCTGAGAAACTAGAAGGAATGCAGTTTTAAGCAGCCTAGTTGATACATTTTAATCCATTCACATGTTTCAGCAAAATACATAAACATGCGCAGACCATAATATGCATAAAAAAATCTGCAGACATGGTTAAAAGTTTGCACTGACCACATACTCTTTCTTCTGACATGCTTATTTTGCTCTACATCGTGTTTTAACTTTCTTATCCTCCACAGTCACCTGTCCAGTAACATGAAATACAAAAGTCTCTACTTTTTAACTACTGTTACCAACATAAACATTTTCTCCCCATCTTCATCAATAGTCAGCAGTCCTCATATTCATTTAATATGCAACGCAATATTACTGGAAAATGATGTAGCAAAAGTGACTCCACCACAGTCCATAACCTCCTCCTTTCTTATGCCCACATCTCTAACTCTCCCAGGTTATCACCTTTCTTTTAATCTTCTGTTACTGCACAAAACTAACAGGGCGCCTCTAATTGCCAGAAGTGTAGTTATTTCCCTAGGCCCTAATACAACCTGCATTATACACATTACTGTCATATGTACTACTTGTATCTAAATATTAGATTCATTTTTCTGTTGCCTTCCTGTTACTCCTACAAAGAAATGTGCTAGGGTGTATCTGTGCTCACTACTATTAATGTTCTATATTTTCACATATACCATTGTTCTATAGCATAAGATCTTTACTACTCATAGTTATTTCTTAATAGTCATGACCTGAAACTCTACCAGATAGTATACATTATTCACAATATAAATAATTTACCAAGACTTGCTTGAGCTTTATTCGCTAGATCTTGAACTGCACAAGTGGTATTTGTTTGAGTTGGTTCCACAGCAGTAACTCATTTGCTACTTATTGTAGCAATGTGTAAGAGCTCACAGATTAAGTATTCATGCTCCCCAAAAACATGAGTTTACAGAGAAAGAGCAACGATTATATTACATAATAAACAGTCTTTCTCAGAGTTCCTATTACCTGGAGTGGAACAGTATAAAACATTGCTGTTACATCAGGCAAATTGTCCTTCGACAAAAGTTTTCACTATAAAATACATTGGTGAGCACAATTCATTAAATATTAATGAAAGTCAGACCACACTAAATATATTGTAATCTTATAGTACTAATTCTAATACATGTTCCAAAAATAAACACATTTCCAAAACAAAGGAAATATTCAGCAAAATAGTTATTAGCTCAAAGAAACTTAACTGTTTTGCGAGGCTAAAAAATGGAATTCTATAGGAAATAAAAACACCAGCTGTATATTATATAAATAACTAGGGTAATATGGTGTTTAATATGGTTCTGCTCTCTGCAATCGCCACCTTGACTGTACTGAAAAAAGCCCTTCATGTCTTTTATGGTCTGTTGGTGTTGCCAGGCAACAAAGAAAACTGCATTACATGGTTGTGTTAAATATACATTACTACATCTTTTTTTAACTCCCCCTCAGGCTAAAAGAAGCTATGATCTGATGCCTAACTATGCCATAATCTAAGGAGCTTTAAAAGTATGCTTTTATATTTCAGACAAATTATATGACAGGTACAAATAATTTTAATACCTAAAGGTGCAATATATATTTGTATCTAAAAGAGGTGTCTGAACACAGCTTAGATGAAAGAGCCATAGCTGAACCAAGATAAAAAAAATGCATGGATGTTTTCACAATGTAAATGCATCCTTGTTTTCACAATGTATTCAGTCAATAAGGAATTTTGCAGGGGTGGGCAGTTATAATCTAAAACCCCTTTAATGAACGTTTTCCTTCACATTAAATGATTATCCCATGATTGTTACTGATTTTACTGGCAATCGTGAATCATCACCATTTTCTGTAGCAGCTGTTCCCTTTGTAAATACTGAGGTCTGCTGCCTTTTTGACCTATTGGAGATTCAAACCTTGCAACTTTCATGCTAAATCCACAGGCTATGCATTTTTAATTTTTTATTACAGTTTTCTTGCAGAAGCATTGCCTCTTCTTTGGTCATTAAGAAACAGGTTATCCAAGGCATGCAGTGGTTTTTAGTGTGGTGATCTGTGAAGCTAGGTGGGCTTTGTCTACCCCTAACACCATGGCATCTTTTCTTATCCATCTGAATAACACTGAATTCTACCATCCAGGGCTGATGCTGGTGCAAGTAACAACAAGTTTGTATCCCTATCCCTAAAAACACTCACTCACACTCACAGACGCACACACGCGCACACTCACGTGCACGCTCAAGCACACACACACACACACACACACACACACACACACACACACACAAATGTGGGGGAACTGAATATTAACAAATCCTCCTTTTGATCAACATGCGTTTAATTGACTACACAGATGGTCGATGGGTGTGAGACATAGACAATTCCCAGGTAGGAGAATATTCTCTTTCCTCAGAGACTGTGCAATCTCAGAGCTAGTATATATATATATATATATATATATATATATATATATATATATATATATATATTTAGCAGGTGATGGCAGGCACAAAGTGGCTTAGCCCTTGCAAAAGATAAAGTTTTACTCTGTTTTGTTAACAATTTTTTTTTCCATGTACCAAGAGGTTTGCTCAGCATATGCGTCATAGCATGTCGACCTTTGCAAAGTTGACATTTTGTGGTAGATCTTGTGGACATCAATGTTTGGGTCATTAATTCTTTTTCAGCAGACCCATGTACATATATACATATAGACAGATAGAAACAAACATACACACACACATACCAATATTCAGTGCAAATCAAAGCCATCAGTCGTAAACCCAGAATGGTTTAACTCACTTCCTAACTACTGAACTATAGGTTGATGCTGCAGATAGAAACCTAAATGAAAAAAAGAAAAAATGGGTACATGCTCAAAATAATTTCCAAATCTAATCATTAAACAGTAAAGTCTACAGATGGTACATATGGCAGACTGACATAAAGTAAAAACAGAAAGCAAGGAAGTAAGGCATCAAAAAGCAAAACCAATTGGGCATAGTTTGTGTATCTTTATATGCATACGTATGCTTATATATCTCAGGTGAAACTGAATAGAGTTGCCTCTGCAATGACAATACTAATCATAGGAGGTTACTAGGCTAATGGCCCCGGGGCCCTTCAGAGCCTAGCCAACAGTTTATCCCCAAAAAGGAAAACCTCAGTCAGCACCTGTCGCCCCTGTCAATGAGAGACACAGGTGGAACCCCTGGGACAATTTGTGGTTTCCCATCCACTCATCTAGGTTATGCTTGAAGTTGTAGTAATCTGTGAGTATTCTGAGCAGAACTGTTTAAGAAACATGATTATAGAACAGATATAGATTACAGTTCTCCACTGTTTCTTTCTACCAGACAGTATTTGTGCTCCTCTTTCTTCATCTCTTTTATTATTGACCATGTTTTTTAAGTGGTTGCGTGCACATCTACAGTGAGAAAACAAAATAGTCTTTTAGCAATCTGGGCAATTGAGTATAATCCAAAACAGCTTTGCTCCAGCACTATATTGTGCACAGTTTCCTAAGCATTAAGCATTAATCTAACCAGCTGTTCAGTTAAATCCTTCAAATCATTAAATGAACTAAAATCCCCTCAGCAGAAGAGACTTTTACAGGTTCCATAGAAGGACAACATTGCCCTTGTTAGGTATTTTCTCTATTAGTAATAAAGTTCTGCAACAGGACTGTGTTTGAATGGAGCATTAGTTTCTGATGGCACATAATCAAAAATGATTCAGCTGAATCAGTCATTGCTTGTTTTCATCCAGGTCCAGCAAATTAGCTTTAATGAAGATGTGTAATGCAATATGATATTATGTCCCTTTTCTTTCTTCAAGGATGCAGAAATCTTGGAATTTACTGTTATAGCTAAGTGTGTTGAAAAAGCAGAGTATTATGCCAGATTTGTGTTTGTCTCACAACTGAATATCTTTCTTCTTGGTGTGAAGACAGAAACATATTCAACCAAAAATCTAGGAGGAGGTGGAGGCCAAACTTACTACAAATGAGAAAAGGCCCATACAACCATACTTTCAAAAATCCATCAGTCACTGATAATGAACTAGATACATACCATATGTGGCACTATCTTCTAGGAAATCAAATGCCATTCACTATGTAAAACAACATCATGTGCATCTAAGCAGCTGCTGACACACCTGTACCTGTAATATTCAGCTGAGAACTGATCTCACATAACTCTGAAATGTTATTAACTGTCATTCATGTATCTGGTATGGGTCTGTGGTTAATCTTCAAATGGACTAACCATCAAAAGGCACATCATCGAAATCCAGTCGTCAAACGTCCATCCATCAAAGGAGCACTTTATTGAACCTATGAGACAGGGGAAAGTAACTAGTTGGCCAACACTTCCCCATTTCACAAATGGCGGTATTTCAAACCCATCCATGTGACACCCCCTAACTATATATACCAAATCTGAGGTTGCACTACAGTGGGGAAAAGTGAGACAGGGAAGTGATGGCCATCTAGTAACTTTCCCCACCTCACTTGACTCGATGAAGTGCTCATTTGATGGATGGACATACCATGATTGAATTTCGATGATGTGCCGTTCGATGGTTAGTCCATTCAACGATTAACCCCTTAGTCCTTCCTGATTCTACATAGCAGCATTTATTGTTTGATTTTACTCTGGTTCTACAGTTGAAGGAAACTGACCTTGCTTCACTCCAGTGTTGTACCTTAGAAAACAGCAGGTGCAGACTCTGAAAGTGGAACTGTTGGGTTCCTAACAAGGGATTGTACACTCAAAGAAGAATAGACTGCTGTAAAAAATTACTTCATTTACTAGGACAAACTCTGTTTTTTGGTATAACTTACTTATGAGTTTATAGCTAAAATTTGTGCTAGCAAATTTAAGTTAGGAATGGGACAGGCTCTAGCCAGTCACCCAGACATACCTCTCAGCTGTCCAAATTTTCACAGAATGTCCTGATTTTTGTCACATATTTTTGGCCTATTCCTCATAAAATTTGTGGTTTACTGATATACATTTCAGTTTCAGACTTTGTGTCCTTCAAAAAATGCATATTTTAGCAACTTTCGAGGTTGATACGAGGAATATTTAAAATATGACCCTATTTTTGGCCCTTTATCCTCCAATTATTTTAGGCTTTGTCCAGATTTATTGTGCTAAAAGGTTGAGAGGTCTGTACCCAGGGGAACACTTCACAATGCCGAAATCCTGAAAGATTGAATTTCATATGGCCGAGACCATATGATTGAACTTTTGGAATCCCGATATTGTGAATGGAGATCTGCATACAGTGCAGAATGGGAGATTTCCCTTTTCCTCGCTGTAGTGAGATCTCAGAGTTGGAATATTTAAGTAGCGGGGGTGTGGGGGTTGCAGGGTGTCTTGTCCCCCTGCAGAAATATTTAAATTGTTTTTTTTGGGGGGGTTGATTTGTTTCGGAATTTTGATATTCCAAAACATCAGTCATATGGTCTCGATCATATGAAATTCGATGTTTCGGAATTTCGAGATTCTGAAGTGAATCCGTACCCAGATATCCTCATACACAACAAGAAAAGCTGAGCGATATGTTATCTCTTTCATTTCCTTTACTGACTTGTGTATTGTATTTTGCTAGTTAAACTTGATTCATCTGTGCTGTCTTAACATCATGCACCACTTTTCTCCCTAGTGTGCCCCTTGGCCTGATACCTCATACAATGGTTCCAGCCCTCCAAGCACACCAGGACTTTCAACTTCAGGCAACTCTTTTAATCTGCCAACACCAGAAAGGTATGTCAATTAAAAATAACACTGATGACTGGCTCTGGAAGACTGAATATGATTTTTTTACATTTAAAAATCTATTAAATCTATTGCTTAATCCCTACAGCTCAGACTCTGCAGTGCTCACACTACTTCTCCATGGTAACAGATGCTCCCATACCTTTCAGCTAAACATTGTACTCCTTCACCCCATTTAACATGAAATAATGTCTAAACATTAATTTCCATAAACTTTACTCATCTGGAGAAACCAGTTTTTCTTGTGTTTCACCTGATCTGACCCACCCTATTTCGTCCTTCATGCACATCCTGAGAAATATGTAAGCCTAGCTGGCTAAATCTGAGTGCTTTTCTCTCCACATAATGTCTGCAAGCTTTCACAGTTCACTGGATTTTTGTTGATTTTTTTTTTTTTAGCAAAGCTTAGTAGTATAGGAATTTAAAAAAATCCTTTCTTTAAGTACTGGAAAATTGAGCTTCCTGTGAGCACTGCAGAGTGATGAAACTGATTAACAGAGGGAAAATCAGATAACATAATTTTCTAGTGCGGAGACTTTTATATTACTTCAGTTCTCATTCCTTTTCGTTAGACTGAAATGAATCAATTTCTCCTTCTGCGTACTTCAAGACCTTGATTAAGTTGTTAACTTAGTGCTCAGTATGTATAATTTTAGGAAAACTAACTAAGCTGCTCTTTCTCACTCACTGAGAGAAAGACCGAATCATTATTAAGGTCTTAAAGTCTTTATAGGTATAGCTGGCCATACTAAAGTTAACGTCATGCAAATTCCAAGGAATATTTTATGCTTCCTGTTAATTCGGGGCTTCTGTATCTCATTATTAGTTATTAACATGGCAGAATGCAGGGACACTACATGCACGCCATTGTTATGGGGTTAAAGTGGTCAATACAACCCAGGTTTGAAAGTGGCCATTTGGATAAGGAAACAGCCAAGAAGAAAGGCGAGTGAGAGGCTGATAGCAGCTCACCCATCCTGTAGAAGGGCTGGAATATGTCCCACTGCAGAGGGGCTACCTGATAGAATGCCTCAGGTGTGCATTCCACGCATGAAAGGCAAGACTTGGAGCACAAGCCTAACCAAGAAATGTAACATATTTCATAAGAAAAGAGCGAGTGTGTGTGCATTACATTATGCCTCTGGATGAATAGAAGAAGCTCCTATTCCTTCCAGATGGCAATCACAACCCACAGCTCTCACCTGTCTCATCTGACATCCCTAGATGCTTTGAAGAATAGAGAACAGTGAACGCAATGGCTTCCTAAGGAATTAGGGCAAGATGCTCACAGTGGGGGAGGTTGGGACTTAAAACACACACACAAATGTAAATGTATACGTATACTATATGGGTGCAGTTAATTTTCTCAAGAACTGCTTTAGTCAAGTGCAGATTTTGTTGCAAGAGCTGTCAAATGGTACACTGTTCGATTTATGCTATAGTTAAGTAAGATACTGTTGACTAGAGTATAAATGTATTTTTCACTTTGGTCATAGTTTTGCAATAGTTGAGTGGGTATGTATAACTAAGGGAGTGTGAAAGGGGAGTACATGTTTGCGGGAGAAGGAGGGTTAAGCTTCTCTTGTCAAAGCTGATAGATTTGCTGACATTAGTGAAGGACTTGTGTGTGGCTGTGTTTTGGCTGTTGTCGATGATGATTGCTGCTATTGTGTTTGCAGTTATGATGTGTGTTTATTTTTTTAAAGTATATGTTTGGGGTATGAGATAGGTAGTATATGGTTAGTGCTGATTTATGTAGTGTTTATTGGTCCATTTGATATTTTTACTGTGTTTGGCATGCTGTTTAAGGTCTATCTATCTGAAGGTGTTTTGTTTGTTTATTTTCAATAGCTTGAAATGCAATGAAGAAATTTAGAGATGTATGCTGCATTTGATTAATATTTCCAATTATTTCTGATTCAGTTACTGGGTTTCTCAATGAAGTTTATATATATATATATATATATATATATATATATATATATATATATATATATATATATAAATATATTATAAGAGAGAGAAGAGAGAGATCTATGATATTTCAGTGAAATATAACATCAAACCACAAAAGGATTAAATTCAAATCAATAATCCACAAAACATCGATGAAAACTTAAAAAAGAAAGAAAATTCCTCTTTTGCACCCCTACTCTCACTGTGATATATATATATATATATATATATATATATATATATATATATATATGAGAAAAATAATGCCCTTCCGCGTGGAACTGCCAACTAGTTTTCTAACTACACACAACTTTGTCGCTGTGCCTCCCTCAGCAGAAGTTTCCTGTGAGTATTTTTCAATTTTGAATTTTGTCAGTTCCACGCGGAAGGGCATTATTTTTCTCATTTTTGACTTTTTGGGCACTACTGTTTCTGTTTTATATATATATATATATATATATATATATATATATATATATATATATATATATATATACCAACTCCAACATTGCAGTACTGTGGGGAAAGGACAAATTTCCCACTCCCTGCACTACTGTAATCTTGCTCAGGAAAAACAGATACAGTTCAATCTGTTGATTTTTTGATTAGCTGTACCAGCTTTTCCATACATCAATGAAACAACTCTTCAACATAATGTCTGTATCCCAACTATATCTATATCCATCATCCTCTACCCCTTTTCCCATTTTGCACATGGGGTCAGGGTGTCACTTCAGCAGTGACAATGATCTTCAGCCAAGGTTTACACCACCAGGTGGCTAGCCCTGCAGTCGTAGTTCATTCATACCAAGCATTTGCGCACACACTCACCCATGGCCAATTTAGAGTGTCCAATCCACCTACTGCATGTCTTTGGAATGTGGGAGGAAACCCAAGCACACAGAGGAAACCCACGTGTACACAGGGAGGACATGCAGACTCCACACAGAAGGCACCCCAGCTGAGAATCGAACCAAGAACCTCTTGCTGTGAGGTGACAACACTAACCTGTTTACTCAAAAAAAGAAATCGGTGATACATTGCATCAATTCCTCCATCTTTGATATGTTTGTATTTTTATTTTATATTTATGACAGAGTCAGAAAAGGGTGTTTTAAGCTATCTAATTATGTTTGTTCTCATCTAGGTTGGGTGGATTTATGGTTGTAATCTGTATTTGTCACCACGTGGGAAGTGTTTTATACATTTCTGCAGTAACAGTAAGATCTCAGAACAGTGGGAAAAAAAGGTTTCTACTTAACTCACTCTTGCACAGTCTCAGAGTTAGTATATTTAGAGATGCATGGGTGTAAAAGCACAGCCTCCAAGTAGGGAGGTTACATTTTACTTCAATTTGATCTGTAATGGATCAGAAATCAATGTATTTCTATCATCAGAATGAGTACTAATGAAAGTTACTTTTGCCAGCATGACATAAACCCGTATACAGATTATATATTTACTATAAATGTTAATATAACACAATGTGTGTGTGTGTGTGTGTGTGTGTGTGTGTGTGTGTGTGTGTGTGTGTGTGTGTGTGTGTGTGTGTGTGTGTGTGTGTGTGTGTGTGTGTGTAAATGTAAAACAAAACTTTACAACGTTTTCCATCTACAGTGTTAATCTATTAAGAATTTACAGCTAGCAAAATAGTATAGAGTTATACATATTGATGTAAATATATTACTGTATATAGCTGTATTGTAACTTCATTTTTTTCTGAGAACTGTCTGAAATTCACTTGGTAATATAAATGTACTATGATGGAGTATTTCTTCCCAGACCTCCACTGAAAATGGGCTCTGCCCAGTTGGACTTTCTTGGTCAACAAAGACAAATAAATAAGTAAATAATCTAATAAAGGGATTTAGCTGGTCAATAAATGTAAGGCAGACTAGAAGAGATGTTTCATGCTGTCTACTGCTGCACGAGTGGTCTGGAAATGTGGACGCCTGCCAAGCACCACATAAAATCATAAAATTCCTGTATACTCAATAGCTATGGTATGAACTACACCTCCTCTCACCTTATTAAACTCCCTGAAAAGACAAGATACTTATTAAGCAGCTAATCATCTACGAGTCAGTTTTCATTGTTTGAAACAAAAACTGTTGGGTATAGTGGGTACACTCCATGCACAGACAGTCTGTATTATTGGGTATACTATGCACACAGTCTGTATTACTGGGTATACTATGTGCACAGGCAGTCTGCATTACTGGGTATACTGCTCACACAGGCAGTCTGTATTACTAGGTATACTGCTCACACAGGCAGTCTGTATTACTGGGTATACTGCTCACACAGGCAGTCTGTATTACTGGGTATACTGCTCACACAGGCAGTCTGCATAACTGGGTATACTGCTCACACAGGCAGTCTGTATTACTGGGTATACTGCTCACACAGGCCATCTGTATTACTGGGTATACTGCATGCACAGGCAGTTTGTATTACTGGGTATACTGCACACACACAGGCAGTCTATATTACTGGGTGTACTGTGCACACAGGGAGTTTGTATTACTGGGTATACTGCTCACACAGGCAGTCTGTATTACAGGGTATACTGCTCAGACAGGCAATCTGTATTACTGGGTATACTGCTCACACAGGCAGTCTGTATTACTGGGTATACTGCACACACAAGCAGTCTGTATTGGTTTACTATCATAATGACAAGCAGAAGTTAGACAAAAATGGGAACGTCAAGCAACAGTTGGATGATTCCCATTTCGTCTAACCTGAACAAGTGTGAGTGTTCAGATTCATGAATGCCACAGTGCATTCGCACAACTGTCTTCAGCATTCTGAATACAGATTACGGCACAGTGGAGGTTGGGAAATTACCCTCTTCCCCACTGTAATGCGATCTTGGAGTTGGAATATATTATTTGTGGGGGGTGAGGATTGGTGTGTGGCCTCCCTCAAATAGATGGTATTACGTTGTGTGCAGTAGTGACTTGCTTAACAGAATGTCAAAAGTGTGAATTTGACTTTGTTGGTATGTGCACTTCGACATTCTGTCTAATTGATATGTTGAACTTTGCACAACTGATTCGAAGATGTGGATAGATTTTGTTGTGTACTTCGACAATTTAATAGTAAACCATCTGTATTACTGGGTAAACTGCATACACATGCAGTCTGTATTACTGGGTATGCTGTGTGCACAGGCCGTCTGTATTACTGGGTATATTGCATGCAACTGCAGTCTGTATTACTGGGTATGCTGTGTACACAGGCCGTCTGTATTACCGGGTATACTGCATGCACAGGCAGTTTGTATTACTGGGTATACTGCACACACACAGGCAGTCTATATTACTGGGTGTACTGTGCACACAGGGAGTTTGTATTACTGAGTATACTGCGCACACAGGCAGTCTATGTTACTGGGCATACTGTGTGAACAGGCAGTCTGTATTACTGCATATACTGTGCGCACAGACAGCTTGGATATACTGCACGCACAGGCAATCTCTATTACTGAGTATACTGTGCGCACAGGCATTCTATGTTACTGGATATAGTATGTGCACAGACTCTCTATATTATTGGGTATAATGCTCATACAAGCAGTCGGTATTACTGGGTATACTGCATGCACAGGCAGTCTGTTTTACTGGGTATACTGTGCACACAGGCAGTCTATATTACTGGGTATGCTGTGTGCACAGACAGTCTGCATTACTGGGTATACATTGTGCACAGGCAGTTTGTATTACTGGGTATACTGTGCACACAGGCAGTCTCAGACAGTCTATATTACTGGGTATGCTGTGTGCACAGACAATCTGTATTACTGGATATAGTGTGCACACAGACAGTTTGTATTGCTGGGTATACTGCACACACAGGCAATCTGTATTATTGGGTATAGTGCATGCACAGGAATTATCCTAAAACATAAAACTCATATAGTTATAAATAATGTTTGTTGAACATTTATTTTATTTTATTTATTTATTTTTACATTTGTTAACCGGGATAGTCTGACTGGGTGAGAGCCCAATGTCAGCAGAGGCCCAGGGAGAAAAGCAACAGAATTACAATTTACATAGGTTTTATTATAAAGGAATAATTGCAGTGATGTGATAAAAGAAACAAAACTGTACAACTGGCATCTTAGGAAAAGCAATAACAAATATGAGAATAATTAATAATACACAATGATAAATAAACATCATGAAAATGTGTTGATGGAGGCAATAATTTTTTCTATTACGTAAAAGTTATTTAAGAGAAAAAAATAGATTGTATAAATAAAGAAAGAGGAGAATGGAGTTGGTGGAAGGAGATGCAAAGGAATAAAAGTATCGATTCAAGGTTAGATAAGAAGACATATAGGGGAAGATTAGCCAGGGTCGATACAGGACAGATCCATTTGCTATATAGATACTCTTTTAGGGGCTTCTTAAATAGAGTTTTGTCTGTGATGCTTAAAATGTGTTAGGGAATGTTGTTCCAGATTTTAGAAATGTAGTGGGAACAGAGGGAGTCCCCAGCCTTGCTTTTGCTTTTGGAGACTTGTAAAAGGTTTTTGTGAATAGAACGGAGTTGACAAAAGGTTGCGTATGGTTGGGGAAGTTGTTGAAAGGCAGGGATTTTGTCTGAGTGGTATACTAAGTTGTGGGCAAAAGTGAGTTGGGTATAGATCAGATGTTGGGAAAGTTCTAATCACTTTAATTGTCATAAGGAGGAGCAATGACATGACATTTGATGGGAGTTAGTGGCAAATTTGGCCATTTATTAATAAGTTCATAATGAAGTGGTACTAGTTGACTTCTCAGTGCAGTCTGCTTCTTCATAGCCTGTACTAGCAGAAATCTGTGGCCAGTGAAAGGTCCCCATAGCTCAACTGAGCTTTGGTTAGCATCTAGCAAGACAGTGCCTGGAGAGAGTCCCCCATCATGGGTTTCATAGTAGCAGTTTAATAGTATTTTGTTCTGCAGGAGGTAATACAAAGAGCCTTAGACAATGGAACAAGATCTGATGTGATCATCAGACATTCTTTTGGCACACATCATGGTCACTGCCAACCAAGTAGTCCTCACATGGTCATCCATACAACTGTGGTTACTAGTATGGCCATCTTTGGTGAGTACAGTGGTCATTCTTTCATCTATGTTGGGGAATTTGGCGAGTTATACATATGGAAATCTATTTAAGAATATTTCAGTAAGACTGGGTTTAATTTTATTTTTTATGAGTTACTTTGGAAAAGAGCTGGCAGATAAACACACTGAAGTTTGATTATTCTGTCATTCACTTTTGGAAGCATCATAAAATAGCCAGAATAGTCTAAGAGAGCTTCTCTATGTTTTTAAATCTTTTTTTCAGATTATAAGATGTATTAGTTTTTATTTATTTATTGCTTTTGTTTACCAGAAAAGTCCAACTAAGCACAAGACTCATTTTCAGCATAGGCCCAGGAAGAAAACTCCAATAAGCCTTTATTTTTAAAAGATACATCATTTGTCTTAGTGTCCATTTTATGCTGGCTTGCTGTTTGTGCACAAACTAATGCAGTAATTCCCGAAAGAGTAGAGCTTACCACTGGCCTCCTCAAAAAGTCAATCTTGACATGACTGAGTGCAGTCCACTAGTCAGGTGTATTACTCACAGGTATACAGTGCATCTGATCATTTGCACTGAGATAGTGGTCAGCGCCATGAATTTTGAAACAGAAATCTCATGAGCTTCAATGTTATCTTTATATTGGAGACTACAAAAACAGAAGCTCTCCTTGAAGGTCTGCCTAAAACTGTGCGGACTTCAGTCTTTTTGTTGATAGTCCCAACCCCACCCCCACTCCACCCCTCAGTTTATGTAATCATGGATGTTCTTCGTGTTTCACTGTTGCAGTCATTACATTCGGGTAATCCTGCTGGCAGGTTGCCCTCAGTCAGCCTGAATCCCAAAGTCTTGGGTCCTCCGTTGGTTGCTGTCATACCTTCCCTGACATCAGGTCATCAGGGGTATAAAAGATGCAGCCAACCCCATTTTATTTCAGTCTTTCTTGTCGCGCGGTACCCGAAGCAGAAGCAGTTCACAAGTGCCGGTCGGCCGACTACTGAGATTTTTGGGTTCGAGTTTCAGATCCGAAGTCTTCATTAAAAGCTAAGTACCCCGTTGGGGAAACTTTTTTCTTGCTCCAGACCGATGTCAGAAAAAGTTAATAATTGTATTTCTTGTGGGAAGCAAATACCTCATAAGGACTTTCATTCTTACTGTATTCCTTGCCTAGGCCCTGACCACAACGTTTCAAGTTGTCGGTTTTGTGCTAGATTTGACCAACACACTATTAAGCGTCGGTATGATTTTGCACTAAGGTATTTTGGGCTCAGATTTAATTATACAATGTCATCGGATAGCCATCCAACTACCGGAGTTCACAAAAAGCACAAAGAAAAAGAAAAAGACAGGCAACCGAGATCCATAACCGATGACGAAGCTTCTTCTAAGCCAGTCGCCGGTTCATCGGTTCTCAGTGAGGCACTTTCACAGCCCCTGACGCCCGCTACTTAAGAGTTACATGCCGCTACCGACTCCCACGTGGAATCGGACAGGCCGCGGGAAGGTATTGGAGGCTCGGAGACTACTCCCTCAGATGGGTCCGGAGCCGCTGAGCAGGCATCGGCTTCTGAGGGTGTTTTCAGACCTAACCTATTATACATTAAACCGACTACAGCTTCAAAGGCAAAGACTAAAGCACCTTTAAGGCAAAGAAACAAGTTCACCAGCCTCATGGACAGGCCTCCATGCCCAAAAAACAGATGCTCAAAATGGCCGAAGACTTAATTACCTTGATCAGGGGGTTCCCATCCCCCTCCTGATAAGAGGCCTAGGCAAGAGACAGACTATGAATCTTCAGATCAGGTTTCCATTTCCTCAGATTCCTCTTCTGATCAGGAATATTCTCTTTCCCCATGAGGATTCGGATGCTGAAGAGTCTATTCCTTCAGCTTCTCCTCCTGAGGACTATTTCTTTGGGGAAACTTTGCATACCATGAGGGAGCATTTCCACTGGGAGAGCTAAGATTTTTCAAAATCTAAGAAGAGGCTCAGGGACTTCCTTCTTCTACCTCAACACAGGTTATTCCACTTGTGTTGGACTTTGTAGATGATGTGTTTTCAGAGTCTAGTCTGACCCCTGACTCCTTACCTCCAGCTCCTATTAAGCCTGACAGATACTACAGGGTTCCTGACTCTCATAAATTCCTTTTCAAAAACCCTGCTGCAGACACAGAAACTATTTCTCAGGGTCCCAAAGGGGTTAAGGCTTCCACTGCAAAAAACCTTACCCCCTCTGACAGAGATTCTAGGGCACTGGATAGATGGGGAAAAAAGATTTACACATCTGCTACCTTGGCTATAAGGGCCTTAAACTGCAAGTTTCATATGCTCAGATATCAGCAATATGTCATGACACTGCTTAAACAGAAAATGTTGGAAAATTCTGAATGTGCAGAAAACAAAGAAATGCAGGATTTATTGCATGCAGCTGAACAAGTTGGAAAGCATACTTTGCAATGTGGTTTTGATTCTCTGGAGGCCTCCTGCAGGGCCGCTGTTATGGGTTCTGTAATTAGGAGGCATGCTTGGTTAAAGGAACAAAATCTGCCTGATCATGTCAAAGCCAAATTATTAGATGCACCATTACAGCATGATACCTTGTTTGGTGTTAAGGCAGAAGAGGTGTTAAAGGAAATGGAGGACAAAGCTAAATCTATGCAAACGGTCAAAGATTTTTTACAAGTACAGCCACCTAGGTTTAGCAGACACTGGCCAACAAAGAATTGGTCCTTTCCGGTGTCAGACAGACCTCAAAGGGGCAGATCCAGATGCCCTAGAGGCAGATCCCAGCCGCAAGGTTCGTACAGGTCTAAGCAATGGGGTGCTTCGACCTCCAAAAGTTTAGAAGACAAATCACAACCATACAGGAAATAGTCCTAATGACTTCCCCCTGCCTCCACCAAGCACTTATCTACTGGCAGCACCCTTAGGGGGAAAAATAGCACTTTTTTCTCAAAATTGGCACATTATAACCCAGGACAAATGGGTTCTAGACATAGTGTCACAAAGCTACAAGTTTCACTTCCATACCCTGCCAAGGGCAAGCGGTTGGCCAGACCTGCCAAAAAATCAATGGGCAGAGGCTCAAAAACAAGTCTCATCCCTCATGGACATGGGGGCTATTCAACAAGTGCCACAGCAAGAGCAGGGACAAGGATTTTACTCAAGACTGTTCTTGGTACCCAGAAAGGACAAAGCATGGAGACCAATACTGGACCTATCTATTCTAAACACTTTCCTGGATATACCAAAATTCAAGATGTTGACCTTGCAGCAGCTTCTGCCCATGCTGGACAGAAAGGCTTGGCTTGTCACTTTAGACCTAAAAGGGGCATACTTGCATGTCCCAAAACAGACAATCATGCAGAAGATACCTCAGATTCAAGGCTGGTTCAAAGCATTACCAATTCTCTGCACTCCCCTTTGGCTTATCTACTGTGCCCAGGGTCTTCACAAAGTGCCTGGCACCAGTAATTGCTTTCTGCAGACAAAGAGGAATACAAATATATCCTTACTTGGACGACTGCCTCATTCAAGCAGAGAACAAGGACATTCTACTACAGCATCTGGCATTTGTGAAAAGACTTTTAACATGCCTAGGGTACACAGTCAACGCTTAAATGCAAGCTTAAATACAACTGCCCAGATGGCTTATCTCATGCCAGACAAACAAAGGCAACTGACTACCTATTTCAAGGAAATGGCAACAAAGGCCCAGATGTCCTTCAAGAATGCAACTGCAGTCATAACATATGGGTTGTCCTGCCTCAGGCAGCCCTCGGTCGGCCGAATTCCAAAGTCTGGGTCCGGCGTCGGCTGGTGTCGCCTCCTCTCCGACGTCACAACGGCTGGAGTATAAAGGCATCGGCCGACGCCATCTTCTTCAGTCTTTCTTGCCGCATGGTGCCCGAAGCAGAAGCAGTTCACAAGTGCCGGTCGGTCAGCTCCTGTATTTTCAGTACCGAAGTCATCTAAAAGCTAAGTACCCCATTGGGGAACATTTATTCTTGCCTCAGCCGATGTCAGAACAAATTGAGAAAGTTAATAATTGTTTGTCTTGTGGTAAACAAATACCTCATAAGGACTTCCATTCTCTCTGCCTTCCTTGCCTGGGCCCAGACCACGACGTCTCGGCCTGTGCTGCCTGTGCTTGCTTTAATAAGCGCACTCTCAGGCGCCAGGCAGAACTCACCGAGGACTTTTTCAGTGAATCCTTTGCGTATATCATGCCGTCGGATCTACTGACAACCCAAGGACCGGGACCGACATCCTCGGCCCGCGTCCACTACCGATGCTACTCCCAAATCCTCTGCTAGCACTCCGGTCCCCTCGGAAGTGGTAAATCAACTGCTCCAGGCCGACGACACAGCGTTAACACGACCTTCGGTCTCGGAGATCTCTCTGGTGCCGGTTGTGGATTTTCCTCCAGAAACCGAAGTTCTGGATCTACCCAACACCATTCCTGTGGACAAGGTAACGCCTGCACGTGGGGCTGTTAGGCCTCCTGTTTCCATGTCCATCAAGGCCTTTGCACATGCTAAGGCCGCCAGTCAGGCCAAGGCCCATCCTAAACCTGCCCAGGCCCCTTCATCTGATAAGCAGATCATGTCTCTGGCTGCAGATCTTATTTCCCTTATCAGGTGGTCTCAGCCTCATCCGGACAGGAGTTCTCAGCCACCTGCAGAAAAAAGGCCTAGAACTGAGCAGGCGGACGACCTCTCCTCGGATGAAGCCTCTGGGGATTCTGAGCATTCTTATGCCCAAGAAGAACCCTTCCAGGCCTACGAGGACTCTGATGCTGAGGAATCAATTCCCTCTGCCTCCCCTCCAGAGGATTTCTCTTTTGGTGAAGTCCTGCATTCCATGAGGGAACATTTTCAATGGCAGGGTCAGGAATTCTCTGACTCCAGGAAAAGGCTTCGTACTTTCCTCAAGCTTCCCCAGCACAGACCCTTGGCTATCCCTCCAGTTATGGATGTTTTGGATGATGTTTACTCTGACTCCAGTGCCAACCCTGATTCTCTTCCTCCTGCTCCTGTCAAGCCGGACAGATATTACAGGGTCCCTGACACTCACAAGCACCTTTTTAAGGCTCACTCTGTGGACCTAGAAACTATTTCACAGGGCCCCAAGGGAGTGGCTTCCTCCTCTGCCAAAAACCCACTGACAGCTGACAGAGAAGCAAGGTCCCTGGAGAGATGGGGTAAAAAAGTATATACCTCTACTACCTTAGCCATGAGGTCTCTTAACTGCCTTTTTCACATGTTTCAGTACCAAGATTGTCTCCTGGATGATTTACAGAAAAAGTTAGCCTCTCCTGAGCCTATTGATAAAAAGGCACTGCAGGATCATATTCATAACACTCAGCAGGTTAATAACCATTTTCTGCAGTGTGGTTATGATGCACTGGAAGCTTCATGTAGGGCAGCTATGACTGGGGCTGTAATATGTAGACATGCTTGGTTGAAGGATCAGTCTTTGCCTGACCATGTTAAAGTAAAGTTACTGGATGCACCTTTGGAAAAACAAAAGCTTTTTGGTGCTACTGCACAAGATGTATTGAAATCCATAGAGGAAAAAGCAAAGTCAGTACAGACAGTCAAGGATTTCCTTCAGGTTCAGCCACCCAGATTCAGCAGAAACTGGCCCTCCAAGAATTGGTCCTTCCCCGGCTCTGTTAAGTTTCAAAGGGGAAAAAGCAGACATGCCCGAGGTAGAGGGCAATACTGAGGATCTTACAGGGGACGCCAATGGCAACCTTCAAATCAAAGAAGTGGCGCAGACAATTCAGCTGCACCACAAGGACAATCACAATGACTTGACTTTCGTACCGCCTACAAAGGTTCAAAGAGAAGCACCTTTGGGTGGAAAATTAGCCTTATTCTCACAAAACTGGCATATCTTAACCAAGGACAATTGGATTCTGGATTTGATAGACAAAGGCTACAGATTCCACTTCCACACATTACCAATAAAACAAGGCATGCCAAACCTGCCACATCATCAAAGGGCAGAGGCACTCACCCAAGTTTCCAAGCTATTAAGTATAAAAGCAATAGAAAGGGTTCCTCCTCAGGAACAAGGCCAGGGATTTTATTCAAGATTGTTCCTTGTTCCAAAAAAAGAAAGCAAGTGGAGACCCATACTGGACTTGTCAACTCTAAACACTTTCCTCGTTGTGCCAAAGTTCAAAATGCTGACGTTGCAGCAACTTCTTCCCATGTTGGGCAAGGGGTCTTGGCTGGTCACTCTGGACCTCAAGGAGGCATACCTGCATGTCCCAATCAGACAAAGATGCAGAAGATACCTCAGATTTCTTGCAGGGACAGAGCATTATCAATTCTCAGCATTGCCGTTTGGCTTATCTACTGCACCCAGAGTGTTCACGAAATGCCTGGCATCAGTAGTGGCACACTGCAGACTGCAGGGGATTCAAATATACCCCTACTTGGATGACTGTCTCATACAAGCAGACAACAAACAAACCTTAAAAGGGAATTTGGACTATGTCATGCACCTACTGCAGGCCTTGGGATACACAGTCAACATTCAGAAGTCAAACTTACTACCATCCCAACAAATTATATTCCTAGGAGCCAAACTGGACACGGAAAAACAAATGGCCTACCTCACAGAGGAAAAACAGCAGCATTTACCAAAGTACTTCAAAGGCCTAGCAAAGCTTTCCCAGATGACTGCAAGGAAAATCCTGCAGGCCCTGGGTTTCATGGCATCTTGCATCCTTCTGATACCTTTGGCAAGACTTCATATGAGAAAGCTGCAATGGTATCTAAAAAACTTATGGTCTCAACACAACAACAGCCTAGAGGACATAATCCCACTTATTCCATGTCTACAGAAGGAATTTCTATGGTGGGCTCAAGCCAGTCAACTAAACGAAGGCATGCCTTTCAACAGACCTCAAGCAGATCAAATGATAACAACAGACGCCTCAGACCATGGATGGGGGGCACACATGGAGGGCAGATGCATTCAAGGTCTTTGGACGCCAAAGGAAAGACATCTGCACATAAACCAAAAGGAGATGTTGGCAGTGATACATGCCATTGAGACTTTCGAAAAAACACTAAAACAGGGACATTTGCTAATAAGGACAGACAACACTACTGTCATGTGGTACATAAACAAGCAGGGAGGCACTCATTCTTACCCCCTCTGCAGACTAACAATGCTTCTCTGGGAAAAATCCCTGAGCCTGAGGATACATTTACAATCCCAGTTTGTACCAGGCAAGGACAATGTACTGGCGGACAATCTGAGCAGAGATTTCATGGATCCACACGAATGGATGCTGCACCCTCACATTTTTTCTCAACTGGCAAGGACATGGGGAAGACTGGACGTAGATCTTTTTGCTTCCCACTTAAATCATCACCTGGAAAAGTTCTGCACAAGGACTCACCACCCTCTAGCTTGGAAAACGGATGCTCTCTCCTTCAGCTGGAATTCTCTAAAAATTTATGCATTCCCTCCCCTGCCTCTGCTGACCAAGGTGATACTGAAGATCAAAGCAGAACAACCAACAGGCATCTTGATAGCTCCAGACTGGCCGAGGCAACACTGGTACCCATTGCTATTGACCATAACTCGGACCAAGCCATGGCCTCTGACCCTATGGCCCCTGCTCCTAACTCAACACAATTACAGGACTGTACATCAAGACCTGAAAACATTGCATCTGACAGCCTGGAGGCTACCATGACTTCAGCACCAAACTCTCTATCCAAATCTGTTCAAAAGATCTTGCTGGAAGCACGCAGACCTTCCACCAGAAAAACCTATTCAGCCAAGTGGAAGAGATTCAGTATCTGGAATGCCAACAGGGGTCAGGACACAGCATTACTGAGTATACCTCAAATATTAGAATACTTGGCAGAGCTATTTCATACTGGACTCTCATACTCCTCAATAAAGATTCATGCCTCAGCAATCTCAGCAAAATACAACTGTGACCCTCCAGTGTTTTCGCATCCTCTGCTAAGACAGTTTCTAAGAGGGATAAAGAATATCAAACCTCCCAGAAAACAGCCAGTACCTGCATGGGACCTCAACTACGTGTTGGAAAAACTAACTCTTCCTCCATTTGAGCCAGCAGCAACCTCAGAAATGCAATTTCTGTCATGGAAGATGGCCTTCTTATTGGCAGTCACCTCTGCAAGAAGAGTTTCGGAGATACAGGCACTCATGGCAGTGCCCCCCTTCCTCATTTTTCATCAAGACAGAGTCTCTCTAAGAACCAATCCTACATTCATGCCAAAAGTAATTTCCAGGGTGTCTCTAAATCAAGCTATTCATCTACCTGCATTCTTCCCCAATCCTCAAAATAAGGGGGTAAAACTACTGCATACTTTGGACATACACAGACAATTACGCTACTACTTGGACAGAACTAAGGCCACCAGAAGGTCTGATCAGCTGTTTGTAGCCTATGCTGCTGGAGTACAAGGGAAGGCAATCTCCAAACAAACAATTTCAAAATGGATTGGACATTGCATCAGATTTTGCTATTCTTTTCATGGAAAAGGTGTGCCAGCCAATATCAGGCCACATTCTACCAGAGCTATAGCCACTTCCACAGCTTTCCTAAGAGGAGTGGCAACAAAGGACATTTTAGAAGCTGCTACATGGAGCTCCGTGCATACATTTACCAAGCACTACAACCTGCCCTTATACTCCAGATCCCGAGCAAGCTTTGCTTCGGCAGTCCTGCAGGGGATTTTAGCTACACCATCCTTATCTTAGTTCCATCCACCCCCAGCTTGGCTATGGTACTCAACCCATATGTTATGACTGCAGTTGCATTCTTGAAGGACATAGTACAGTTTTGTACCTACCATAAATGTGGATGTCCGATAGATATGCAACTGCAGTCGGATTTTTCCACCCTCCTACCCCTCTGTATTCTTCTTTTTGGGTCCCTACCCCTCTTCCCTTCAGCTGGGGGTATCTCCTATGGTGTATCTGTTTATTACTGTTGTGCATGTTTTGGATTATTTTATCCATTTACCAAATTTAGCCTTCCTAGGAGGGCACCTGGCATCTGGGGCAAGAAACACTGAAGAAGATGGCGTCGGCCGATGCCTTTATACTCCAGCCATTGTGACGTCGGAGAGGAGGCGACACCAGCCGACGCCGGACCCAGACTTTGGAATTCTGCCGACCGAGGGCTGCCTGAGGCAGGACAACCCATATGTTATGACTGCAGTTGCATATCTATCGGACATCTACATTTATGGTAGGTACAAAACTGTACTTTATCTGCTAGAAAAATTCTGCAGGCTTTGGGCTTCATGGCATCCTGCAGCCTACTAATTCCATATGCAAGAGTGCATATGAGGAAACTTCAATGGTACCTAAAAAGTGTCTGGACACAACATTGCCACAGCCTGGAAACAATGATTACTCTCATTCCCTGCCTGCAACAGGAGTTTCGATGGTGGGCAAAGGCTTGTCACCAAAACAAGGGACAACCATTCTCACTACCCCCAGCCAGGCAAAACCTAACAACGGATGTGTCAGATTATGCCTGGGGGGCCCACATGGCAGGAAAAGGCATTCAGGGCACCTGGTCCACAAATCAAATGCATCTACATATCAATCAAAAAGAGATGCTAGCTGTTCAAAATGCCCTGACAGCCTTCAAGGACCTAATTCATCCGGGACAACTACTGATAAAGACAGACAATACCACGGTCATGTGGTACATAAACAAGCAGGGGGGCATGCATTCTTACCCCCTTTGCAGACTAGCCATGGCTTTATGGGACACAACATTGACTTACCAAGTTCATCTGCAGGCACAATTCCTGCCAGGAAAGGACAATACTCTGGCAGACGACCTAAGCAGAAACCTCATGGATCCCCACGAGTGGAACCTGGATCCACAAATCTTCAGCATGATAACAAAGAAATGGGAACACCCAGACATAGATCTATTTGCCTCCCCTCACAGCTATCAACTAAAAAGATTCTGCACAAGGACTTATCACAGACAAGCATGGAAAGTGGACGCCTTATCTTTCAACTGGAAAAACCTATCAGTATATGCCTTTCCTCCACTGCCTCTCCTCCCCAAGGTACTTCTAAAGGTGAGACAGGAGAAACCAAAAATGATTCTGATTGCCCCAGTCTGGCCCCGCCAGTACTGATATCCAATCTTAAGGAACTTATCTCAATGCCCAGCCTGGACCTTACCTCAAATACCTCATCTACTGTCCCAACAAAACAATCCTATTCTGCACAGCCAACTCAGGACTCTAAACCTGGCAGCATGGCGGATAATGTAGCCATACAAAGCATGCCTCTCAGTAAAGCTGTGATGGATGTCATTTTGGAAGCCAGAAGGCCTAGTACTAGAAAATCCTATGCTGGAAAATGGAAGAGATTTTGTGCTTGGAACCAAGCTCAAGGAATTGACAGAGCTGCTCCAAATATTCCTCAGATTTTGCAATACTTAACTGAGATTCTGGACAAAGGCCTATCTTTTTCATCAATTAAAATTCATGCCTCTGCCATTTTGGCTCATTACAATACAGAGCCACCACTCTTTTCTCATCCTTTATTAAGGCAGTACCTCAGAGGAGCCAAAAATTTAAGGCCTCCAAGATCGCCAATGCCTGCATGGGATCTCAATTATGTCTTGGAAAAACTCAACCTACCTCCTTTTGAGCCAGATGCTACTGCGGATATAAAGTATTTATCCTGGAAAACAGCTCCTCTAGCAAACTTCTTCTGCATGAATGGGTCAGAGCTACAGGTTCTCATGGCTGTGTGGAACCTTTTCATTTTTTATCAGACAGGGTCTCTCTGAGACAAACCCTCATTTATGCCTACAGTGTGGTCCAGTGCCAACCCTTAAGCTAAACTAGTAATTTAATTTTTTTTTATCCAAATCCACAGAAGAGAAAGAAAGAAATGCATTCTTTTTCTTGGGCAACACAGACAACCTAAGATTTAGAATTTAAAAAGACTAAACAGAAGAAAAGACAAAGAAAAAGTGGCATGCTGCAGGATCTCATCAAAGAAGCATATTTCCAAGACTATTTCAAAGTGGAGTGGATGATGGAGTCACTTCATGGCAACTCTCAGCATGGCAAGCCAGTGCCCCTAAGGGCATTAGGCCACATTCAACCCCCTAGCCCAGGCAAGGCATGCCTTCTGGAGTACCAACCCAACCAAAATTTTAGAGTTTTGCTTGGGCTTCTTGCTGCACTTTTACAAGCACACCCAGCTCCACTTTGCCACAAATCCAGAGCAGGCTTTGCCACTGCCCACTGCAGTTCTGCATAGCCTCATAGCCACTTTGTTTGCCAGCCCAACCAGCCCCAGCCCAACGACGTTTTGACTCTAAAACTGCAACAGTGAAACAACAGAAGAACATAGAATGCATAGTGTACATGTGTACACTTAGATGTTATGTGTATGTTGAGTGTATATTGCAGGTTACCCGAGCAGTACCTTATCTCCCCTGATCTTATATCTTATAGAACTTTTCTTTGTAGATGAAGGTAAAGTGTATTTGCTTGTAGATGAAGGTAAGAAAGTTTATTTTATTTGCAAGTATTATTATGTTTTATATATATATTTCCTACCTGGAGCCTGGGGGGGCACTGAACCATGAAAACTGAAAAAAAAAAAGTGATCTCGTTGTCTGCATCTTTTTATACCCCTGACTTGAACTGGCGCTCACAGGAAGGCTTACAGCAACTGACGGAGGACCAAAGGACTTTGGAATTCAGGTTGATTAACAGGGACTAGCAGCTGCATGCAACAGTGAATACTGAAACATCTTCACATTATGGTAAGTGTACACAACTGTACTTTCTGCCTCTTCTTCAACTGAAAAAGAGAACCTATGACTCTTCTTATGAATAGTACCCTGATAAATCAACAGAAGTGAAATCTAGTACACTCCAGTCTAAGCAGACCCAACTTGACAGGACAAAGAATGAAACCCTGATCCCACACTAGAAATTCTATGACCCAGAATTCTCCTGCATCTTTAAAGTGGCTAAAAAGTACTACTATTAAATTATATTAGTTTAAATGTAAACAAATAGAACAAATGTTCTCAGTATGCTTGAAAAAAGCATGAATTATGCTCACTGATGCTAAAATGACAGCACCCCTGAAGCAGTGTAATGTCTAATCCAGGAGAAACTTTAATGGTTGGTAGACATGCGGGACTAAAATTGTACTAAAAAGAGAGAGAGAGATCTGCCTGCTGAAAGGAAATCCAATACTCAGAACAGTCTGGTCTAACACTGGCCAGTGCCTGTTTCACATGTTTACGAATACTACTTTAGCCACTATCACTGGACTCAGACATCTGCTGCTGTAGTATATCACAACTGTACTGGGCTGCTTCAATTCTTCTTGGGACCCCAATTTAATGTATTTCATACACTGGGTGTATGATACCCAGTCTCTGTTTTGTTTCATTCATTCATTCATTCACTGAACAAGGTAAGTGAACTAGACAGAAAGATCCTTTCTCAGTTGCAAATAGTTACAATACATAATCCTTTGTTGGCACTTACATGTATAATGTGCTAATTTTATTAGTTTCAGCCGGTTTTACTTATATGCCTTTGTTAAATTAAGAAGTTGCAGTATATTGAGTTATACCCTTCAGTAACTGTGAATGCATTTTACTATTGTCTTTTCTTGTCAGTCATCTTGTGACGCTGTAGAAAGTGAAAGCAAATTCCATGCTTACTTTCTGTTGCCGGATTCATTCCCTTCCAAATAATGGTATTTCAGCAACACCACACATATATGTCTAGTGATTCTGATTCCTTTGATATGTAACAGCTCTGATCATGCCTTTGAAAGATGTTACTGAATTAAATTTCAAACAATATTTTTTTGTATTATAGAGTATGTGAACATTTCTCACAGTCACAGAATTCTTCTTGTGCCAGCTGCTCTGTAAAATGACTTTTCCTGAGACTTGTCCAACAATTGAGTTAATCCTCTCCCACCAATCACAATCCATCCATTTTCCAGAAGATTCTATGCTGAGGGATTACCTCTCAACCTCTTAATGCAAAAAGTCTGGACAAAGCTTGACAAAATGGAGGTACAAATAGGGACATATTTTAAATATTGCTCTTATAAACTTAGAAAGTTGCTAGAGTAACATGATTTGTTTTAATATACATTTTCTGAAGGATTTGAAGTCTGAAACTCAAATGTATGTCATTATTTAGTGACTAAAATCCTGAGATCACCCCAGTGATTTGCCAGGAAAAAAGAGGAACAGGCCAAAAATCTGGACATTCTGCGAAAATCTGTACAGTTGAGAGGTACCAGCGTCAGTGCACAGTATGACATAGTGTGTTGGCTAAGTAAGCACACCAGCAACTGAACCTACATGTTCAACCCAAGTACTAGTCAGCACCCTTCCTGTAAATCAAGAAATGACAACAAAGATATGACACGTACAATGGTGACAATTAATATATACTTAGTATGTACATCCCTAACTTTCACAAAATGTAATTGCTTAGGCTGGATGAGAAGCTATCCAAGCAGAGAGTCACAGATGGAAGGTATTTGTGAATCATTAAGGAGGGTTCCCTCATATATCAACTGACACTGTAAAAATACTGTTATTGTTACTTACATGGGAACCCCCTGCCCCCATACGTCCTATGATTTGGTTGAATTCCATGGAGTAAATCAAATTACGGTGGCAGGAGGAGGAGAATGGTCCAAGAACCAAGACTCTGAAGGCTAACTACTGATGCAGCCCAGCCTCTAGATTTGAAGTTGCAACATTAATGCTTTGCAAATGTGTGCACTGATGTCTTCAGACACCCTTCAGACAGCCTGCAGTAGCAGGGCCAGAAGAAGCTAAAGAGTCATCATCTGGAACTAAGTATAGCAGCTGTGTCAAGTGAGGTTTTTGAGGTCTAGAGCAAGACAAAATGTATCCCACCCTTTCAGATCTAGGAACAGGCAGCATCAGAAACCTTCATCGTATTCCAGTTCCAAAAGAAAGACATGCCTAAGAACCCCCTGTCATAGGTAAGTACTAAGCTAGCTACCCTTGTGGGCCATTTTAAGCCTAGCCAATTTCCGTGATGAGAATTGAGTCATACACCATTTGTCTATGAGGTAAACTCCTTAGTCATTATGCTGGTAGTATGGGATTGTTCCAAGGACTTCAATGAAACTGCTTAGTTCTTCACCAGCCTTCTTTCAGAAGGAGGATTTTTTAGCTCTAACACTTTGACAAGTAAGACTAGGTCTAGAATCCACTGTCCCCTTGTGATAGTCCCACTGATCACTTCTTATAGTTCTCCAAGCTACAGTAAAGTCAAAGAACCATCCCTTAAGAGCAATCCTAGACCACCAGACTTATTTGATGGGGCTGGTAGAGTTGTCATCATTGCAGACTTAGCAAACAGAGGAATGGCAAGATCATAAGATCTTTGAGAACCTCACTCAGACAGTGAGGAGACTTATTTCTCTTTTGGTGTTGGTTGGGTCTAGAAGTGGAACAGAAGGAAAGTGAAGGTGCATCACAGATGTCTTCTTCAGTGGTAAGACCATTTTTCATCTTCTTGAGGCCATCTATCAGGTGCTGAGTAGCCTGTCCAAACAGCACATCCTCTGTGTAGTGGGCACCCAGAATCACATAGAATCCTGTTTCTAAGTGCATCCTTAGGGGACCACACTCTTAGCCCTGCCATCCTGTGCAGGCAAATACCTGAGCATGAGGCCCTAGTCAAAAATGTATTCATAAATTCAGTCGTACCTGATTCATTTATCTCAAAGCTGTGGAGAGCTTACTTGGCTACTCACCAATCACAAAGCAAAGAATCTAATATTAAATGGGATGTCAGTCCTTCACGTGATACGTGCATACTCTCACACACACACACACACACACACACACACACACACACACACACACACACACACACACACACACACACACACAGATGCATGTGTGTACATGCACACATGCACATTCATGCAAACACCCACTTCTCATTGCAAACACAGTTATAGAATGTATGCATCTTAACGGCTACCCAACTCACCAACGGCACGTGTTTGAGATGTAGGAAGAAACTAGAGCAGCTATAAAAAAGCATGCAAAGATAAGACATGCAGACTCCAGAGGAAGTCATTCCTGCCAGGAACAGAACCCGAGAACTAAGAGCAGTGAGGGAAAACGGCTAACAATTCAAACTCAAAAGTTAAGGTGGGCTTCAAATCTAAATGTTTTTCCTGCAGAATTGAACCCTTGTCACTCTATGAAAGAAGGCTGCTGACATTGCACTGTAACATAAACAGTTGTGCTACATTCCTGAGGTACCATGCCTAATCTGAAAAGTGAAGATAAGGTCTCATCTGTTGAAATGTTTTGTTGGTTTTATTAAAGTAAGCAAGCAGATGATATTATACACACTACAAAAACACTTCATAATCAATTCAGCTGGGAAATAAAGAAAAAAAGCTAAATACACAAGAACAATAAACAAACACAGACATAATATCATTTCAAGCTGACAAACTCTTGTAGTTTTATTAAAAATAAGCAGAACACATGCAATGCAGAAAACCTCATAATTAACTTGGGAAATTCAGAAAAAAAGGCAGATGTATACACATCAAAAACACATAAATAATATAATTTCAGGCTGTCCAAGTCCACTTTTTAAGCACAGAACAATACTATAATTAATGGCATCCTTTGTGTCCCACAGTTACTTTGTTACATTCTCCTGTTCATATAACTTGCAAACAAGGATTTTCCACATTGCTATTATCATGAATTTTATAATATCCAAAATATATGTTGTCCTTGTTAAAATCAAATTGCTCTGTGTCCATATTAATTATATATAATTTTACAAAAACATTTTATATTACACAGTAAGAACAAATTGTTCTGCTATTTCCTTAGTACTGCAATGTTTTTATGTGCATAGCCTCTCATCATAACATTTAGATTTTATTAAGGAATTGACAAGAATCCTTTTGTAAGAAATATGCCTCATGAAATCCTGCTGCTATGCAAAACCTTTTATTAATAAGGGAATTCTACACTCCGTAGAAAAACAATATGTATCGTGTAAGGCATTTCTCCCTTTCAGTATATATAATATTTACTCATATTCAATTATACCATTCCTACCTAGATGACAGAGGACAAGCTGTACGTAATTTCTACAGTCTAATTTGCCTACTAACCTCATGCATTGCATTTTCTTTTAATTATCTTTTTGTTTTTACCTCACTTAATACTTTCCCAGCTAATGTCATATTTGTTTGCATAAACATTTCAAGTGGGGGTGTGCTGTTCCTTGCTATTGCTAAAATAAGTAATAAAAGCAATATGAAGTGTTCTGCAATACTGGGTTACAAAGACCTAAATTTCTTTTTCTTTCAGGTTA